>NW_026898132.1:0-450321 GCF_033153095.1 Gastrolobium bilobum
AGTGACTCAGCAAGAGGCTGAGAGGTCAGCTAGTTTGGTGCGAGGTATGATTTCTATTCATGATGAAATGCTTAGTGTTTTGTTTGATTCTGGTGCCACGCATTCTTTTATTGCTGATTATGTAGCTGAAGCATTTGGTCTGCATGTGATAAAAATGAAAACTCCTATGCGTATTGTTACGGCTGTGGGAAGAGTTTTTAATGAAGACTATGTTTGTGAAAATGTGAAATTCAAGTATGAAGGCAGGGAATATTCTGCCGACTTTATTGTCTTGCACCTTGCTTCTGTGAATTTAATTCTGGGGATGGATTGGTTGTCCAAGTACTGTGTGAAGATTGACTGCTGCAGTAAAACCATTTATGTCTCATCTCATGATGAAGAAATGGAGTCTCCTTATTTGTCTGTACTTCAGGTGGTAAAGGCCTTGAAGGAAGGAGATTCCGGGTATGTTTTATTGGGAGGTCTGGTTGGCGTCAACAAGGAGCCAATTTCTGTTATTCCGATTGTCTCTGAGTTTGAGGATGTCTTTCCGGATGAAATTCCGCACTTTCCTCCAGAGAGGGAAATTGAATTTGCAATTGACTTATTGCCTGGTGTGGGACCTATCTCCCTTGCCCCATACCGGATGTCACCTCTAGAATTATCTGAATTGAAGAAGCAGATTGAAGACTTGTCCAGTAAGAATTTTATCAGACCGAGTGTGTCTCCGTGGGGAGCACCGGTGATCTTTGTTAAGAAGAAGGATGGGTCTATGAGATTATGTACAGACTACCGGCAGTTGAATAAGGTTACTGTTAAGAATAAGTATCCTTTGCCGCGTATAGATGATTTGTTGGATCAGTTGCGTGGTGCGACTGTATTTTCTAAGATTGATCTCCGGTCCGGGTATCATCAGATCCGGGTAAAGCCGGATGACGTTCCGAAGACAGCTTTCAGGTCCCGTTATGGGCACTATGAGTATCTGGTTATTCCTTTTGGGCTTACAAATGCACCAGCCGTTTTCATGGGTTATATGAATCAGATCTTTAAAGCCTATCTGGATCAGTTTGTGGTGGTCTTTATAGATGACATACTGATATATTCAAAGAGTAAAGAAGAGCATTCTGAGCATCTAAAGGTTGTTTTGCAGATTCTGAGAGAGCATCAGTTGTATGCTAAACCATCAAAATGTGAATTCTGGCTTTCCGAGATACAATTTCTGGGCCATGTCATCTCATCTGAAGGAGTGGCAGTGGACCCGAGCAAGATTGAAGCAGTGGTAGAATGGAAACGTCCTAAAAATGTTACAGAGATCAGGAGTTTTCTTGGTTTGGCTGGATATTATAGGCGTTTTATTGAGGGATTCTCACGGATGGTTTTACCTTTGACACGGTTAACCCGTAAAGGGAACCCATTTGTGTGGACCCAAGAATGTGAAGTAAGCTTTCAAGAGTTAAAAAGGAAGTTGACTACAGCTCCGGTATTAATATTGCCGGATCCTACAAGTAAGTTTGTGGTGTATTGTGATGCTTCTAAGTTTGGGTTAGGTTGTGTGTTAATGCAGTTCCGTCAGGTGGTCGCTTATGCTTCTCGGCAGTTGAAACCACATGAGGAGAATTATCCGACACATGATCTTGAGTTGGCAGCCGTAGTGTTCGCATTGAAAATTTGGCGACACTTTCTATACGGGGCCGATTTTATTGTCTACAGTGACCACAAAAGTCTAAAGTATCTGTTTGATCAGAAGGAGCTAAACATGAGGCAACGCCGATGGGTGGAATTTCTGAAGGATTATGATTTTGAATTGCAATATCACCCTGGTAAAGCCAATGTAGTAGCTGATGCTTTAAGCAGAAAGACGCTTGGTATGGCCAATTTGATGATTTCCGAGTATAACTTGATTGAGAAATTCAGGGATCTCCACATTCCTGTGAATACAGAAGATAGTCCACATTTATTGACTACTACGGTAGTCCTGAATTCATTAGTTGAGCGGATTAAAGAGGCTCAATTGCTTGATGAAGAGATTCAGTCTATGAAAGAGCAGGACTTTGTGTCCACTGATAGGTTCGGTCTTAAGTTTTACAAGGATCGGATCATTGTTCCAAAAGGTCAGATGGTAGATGAGGTATTAACTGAGGGTCACATGGGTAAGTACACTATCCATCCTGGTGCTACCAAGATGTACCAAGACTTGAAACGGAATTTCTGGTGGTCGGGAATGAAGAAAGACATTGCTCTATTTGTGAGTAAGTGTTTGACATGTCAGAAAGTTAAGATTGAGCATCAGAGACCTTCTGGATTACTGCAGCCCTTGGATATTCCGGAATGGAAATGGGTCAGTATTTCTATGGATTTTGTAGTAGCATTACCGAGAACTCAGGCTGGTTTTGATTCCATCTGGGTAGTTGTTGACAGATTGACAAAGTCTGCACATTTCATACCAGTTAAAACGAGTTTCTCCACAGAGCAGTTGGCTCGGATATATGTAAGAGAGATTGTGAAACTTCATGGTGTTCCTGAAAGTATCATTAGTGATCGGGACCCTAAATTTACTTCTAGACTCTGGGATGCAGTGCAACAGGCCTTCGGTACACAGTTGAGGCTGAGCACGGCTTATCATCCCCAGACTGATGGTCAGACTGAGAGGACTATTCAGACCCTGGAGGACATGTTGAGGGCTTGTGCCTTAGAGCAGGGAAATGCATGGGATAAATATCTTCCTCTAGTGGAATTTTCCTACAATAATAGTTATCATGCCAGTTTGGGCATGGCTCCGTATGAAGCTTTGTATGGCCGTAGGTGCAGGGCGCCTACTTGTTGGTCAGAAATTGGAGAGAGGCAGTTATTTGGGCCTGATATGGTCCAAGAGACTACCGATCAAATTATGATGATTAAGGATCGATTGAAGAAAGCACAGAGTCGCCAAAAGAGTTATTATGATGCAAAGCATAGACCCCTTGAATTTTCAGAAGGGGATCATGTATTTATCCGTTTGTCTCCGACTACGGGTGTTGGGCGTGCTCTAGGAGTGAAGAAGTTGAGTCCTAGGTTCATTGGGCCCTACCAGATTATGAAAAGGGTCGGACCTGTGGCTTATCAGCTTGCTTTACCTCCACATCTGTCAAATTTGCATAGTGTTTTTCACATCAGTCAACTTCGAAAATACGTGCCGGATGAATCCCACATTGTACAGCCGGACAATATCGAAGTAAGAAAAGACTTGAAGTTTGTTGTGGGACCGTTTAAGGTTCTAGCACGTGATGAAAAAGTGTTGAGAAACAGGACTATTCCCATGATCAAGGTACAATGGGAAGGATTGACTCCTGAGGACGCCACTTGGGAGCGGGAGAATGAAATTCTCCAGCGATATCCTGAGTTTGATGTCAGGTATATGTATATTTGATATTTGATTTTGTGGGCAAAATCCTTAAAAGGTGGGGTGAATATAATGACCCTAACTGGTAAATCTTAGTTAGAGATTTAATTTAAGGATTTAAATGCCATAATTAGATTCAGTGAGCGATTTCGAGTATTTTGACTGTAATCATGACTATGTTATGAACAGTGCGTTCTGCCGGAGAATTTACAGTTTTGTGAATTAACCGGTAGAGCTTAAAATGAGCAAAATAATTTTAGGAACATAATTTGAAAATTCTGATGACAAATATGAGTTCAGAACGAAAAATTGTATAGTCTGGCACTTTCCGTGAAAATCTCGTGAATAGTGTTTCTACCGGGTATTTTGTACTGCTGTTTAAGCAACCGGTAGAGTCCAGAAATAAATAATTGATGAAATAAGAATAAGAAAGTCCAATATATGCCAAGCAAGTCAATATAGGCCCAAGAAAATGATAAGTTTATAAGTGTTAAGTTTCAGAATTAAATAAAGTACAGTTAGTGGTTCACAGTGCATTTCGTTAAAAACGGTGCAAAAACCATACTGTGAATTATGAATATTGTTCCTTAGGAAATAAAAATTAATTTAAATAACTTTAGAAAAATAAAAATATATCCGTAGCTTTAAGTTAAGTTTCCGGTAAATTTAAGTGAAATACGCGATAGAAAAACATCCGACAAAAGGGCCACATGTGCCTAAATAGCTTGGCCACTTAAATGAATCACTATTCATTGCAAAAATTTCTTCTTCTCTCTCTTGAAGGGCCGAGCTTCAGCCATGGAAAAGGGGGGGGTTAGGGTTTTGCTTGTTTTGTTGATTTCTTCTTGAATTCTCAACCAAATCTTATGACCCACCACTTGAAATTGATTAGGAACCACTCAAGGAATCATTTGCACCTATCCATTTGAGCTATAGTTGAGTGTGTGAAGAGTTATTCCTCCTCTTATTTTCGGATTACTATTCATAGGAGGAGAAAAAGTGGGTTTTTGATGGAGCTTTGCTTGGAGGTTATTCTCTAGGCTTTGTACAAGTGATTAGAGGTAAGAAACCTTTATTTCTATGGTATTATTTTGTGATCTATGTTTTGAAAATTTGGAGCATGTTTTGAGTGGGAAATATTTGATGTTAGAAGGTGAAAATTATGATGGATTGTTGTTGTATAGGAATGATAGTGTTTAGTAAGCATTAATTTGTGATAAAAAAATTGAAAAGCCCTAGTGCACTCTTCCCCTAGGTTTCGGCCTTCATGGCTTATATAGGGTTTATCATGCAAATTTTTATTGTATGTTTGAAAAGGTAAAATATGTTGGAATGTAGTGTAAATGGATTAATTGGTGGAAATGCCAAAGTTAGAAAAAAATCCTACAAATACTTGCTCTATGTTGCGAACTATAGGATGTTTAGGGGTATATATATATATTGGTTACATTTTATTCTAATAAAATGGGTTGCATTTTAATATACCAATGGATGAGCTAAGAAGTGAAATGCTTTGACAAATGGTTGAAAAATACCTTGAGTCCCTAAGGGTACGCCCGCGACTTTTAAAGAAAAATAACATGATTTATGTGAAAGATTCTTAAGTAAATGCTTGATTAAATTAAAGAACGCCAACGGGTGTATAGAGGTCTAGACTTGTGTATTGGCATAGAATTGGCAAAAATATAAAGAAAGGAAAATAAGCGATAAAATGTATGCTTATGAAATAATCATGGTATTGCATCATTTTATTGATGCATTGTAAATTATTCTCTAGGTGTGCCTAGGGATTGAGAAGGATCGGAAATCTCTTGAAGCGATAAAAGTAACTTGTTCCACAAGTAAGCGTATTGGTAAAGCTTCAAGAGGTAAGCTCTATGTTTAAGGAGTCTTTTCCTACTTGAGTGCTCCACCATGGTTAGTGAACTATGGTTGGACTGTATGACTGTGATTTAGATGCTTTGTATAGATGCATTCATATAGAGTTATTTGATAACATGATATGTTTTGCTCTGATATGACTTCTGTAATATGATTTCTGTAACAATCTCTGGCCATTGATTGTATAGTACCCGGACGTCCGCTTTGGGGTCCTCCCTCGGGACTGATGGTGTACTCCTCTGATATGTCTGGTTCCGCTTTGGGGTCCTCCCTCGGGAACACGTGCGTTGATTTCCGCTTGGGGTCCTCCCTTGGGAATGACGGCGCACATCTCTGATATGATATGGATATATGCTCTGTTCTGTTATGATATCTGTTATATGTTGTATTTGTATACTCTGTATCTGAATTTCATGCAGGAGTGAGCCAGGGGTATGGAGAATTCTCTATAAACCTGGAGCTTATTGAGATTTGTAATCTCACCCCTCTTTGGGGACACATTTTCAGGGGCCCAGATTTCCGGTGAGTCCTCACTAGGCAGGGACACGACACGTGGCTGAGGCAGTTGACAGACCGGATTTTGAGTGGCTGTAGGCTACTACCTTTTTGGAGTGTTTGATGTATTTTAGTATTTTCGCATTTGATGGATCATGATATTGATCCTTTATTTTGTATATGGCCTGTATATGTTTTGTACATGTCTATCAGTTTGATGCATGTACATTTGAGTATTCAGGAACGTTATATGATGATGTAGTATTCAGATAGGTTTATGTTTTGATGGCATGCTGTTAGATTTAGTGGCACGGAGCCATGTTATGCATGCGCCCATGTATGGGTATTTGATTATATTTGGATATCTGGCATTTCTGAATTGATATGTTGTATAAACTGTTTATCAGGAAATGCTTCTGAGTGGGATTGGAAAATCCCCAGTTGTCCGATTTATAGAGGAAACTCTGCCCGATTTTCGTTTACGCCGAGTAAGAATTAAGTTAGAAAAAGAAAAAGTTAGCTCATATTTTTGTAAGTTAAGTCTTCCGCTGTTTCTGTTTGTATCATATGTATGTTAATTGAACCGGCTCGAGACGGGGATGTTACAGAAACAAAACGGTAACGTCCTATTAACGATTGAGTGTGTAATTAAACGTAATATGTGTAAAAGTCATTATTTTCACCCTTTCTATATATATATATATATATATATATATATATATATATATATATATATATATCTGCATTACTTGTTACTAAACTCCTTTCAACAAGTCTTTCTATATTTAAAGAAGTTTTAGCACAACTAAATCTTATGAACAAGTACCTCATTTATTATTCTCTCTAGTCCCAATTGTTCAACATTTTTTTATAGCAGTAAGCAAGAGCTCCCAAATCATACTAATGTTTTATGAGTCAGCTTGCAACTTACATTATATTATTCTATCTTAGTAATAAACAAAAGTGCACTCTTATCATAATTTGCAATCAGGCAGTGGTGAAAGCTTAATGGGATCCAGGCCATAGTTTAGTTGAAAATGCATGTTCACTGGTGCTACCTCTAGACAAACTTCTCAACTTCTGCCAGAATTGCCTTTTCTTCCCAGTAGTTAGAGGCCCTGAAGTAGAATACCTCCTGAATGACTCAAATTCCTGGCCTGAATTACTGAGAAGCTCTGAAGCTGATAATGCTACCTTTTCTTCACCAGATTGATATCCAGATAGGGTTTTTTGATCCTCCAAAAAGTCCACTCTCTCAACTGAAACTCCAGAAAACTTCCCTTCCACATCAGTTACAAGAAGACCCTCTTCTTGAAAAATCCTTGTTTCCTCAAACTCACTGCATACCAGCTTCAAAGCCTGAACAACTTCACCCATGAAAGGACGTTGAGACACTTCTGGTTGCACACACATGGATGCAATTGCTGCAACTTTTACCACAGTATCAACAGAAATGAGGGGCTTTACAACCGGGTCTATGATCATCTGTAAACCCTCCTTACTTGTAAGAAGTGGACGAACCCAAGTCACAAGATTTTCTTGACCTGGTGGTTGTGACAAATCCACAGGCTTTCTTCCAGTTAGGAGCTCAAGGAGTACAACTCCATAACTGTAAACATCACTTTTGACAAGAAGATGGCCTGTCATTGCATATTCAGGAGCTAAATAGCTGCAAAACAAAATGTGAATGAGATGAATTTAATTTTGATCTAGAGAAATTGTTAAAAACTATAATAAAAACATTTACGTGACTTCACCAAACAACTTAAGCTTTTAAGAGAGTTGATTCATGATATGAAATTAAAGCCTTCATAATCAAGTAGTCTAAAGTACAATCTTTGTCACCTCCATTCTTATGAGGGGGAGTGTTAAGAGTTGTAATATTACCGTTCATTATGTTGACCCAACAGTTTAAGCTTTTCAGAGAGGAGTTTATGAAAGCAATGCACAGAAAAGGCAAAGTACCCATATAATAAAATGCACTGGTCTGCTAAGCACCAAAGATACTGTAATGATCTGAGTTACATTGCAAGCATGTTTAACTATCACATTCATCAAATCATCAATATGAAGGGGCCAGCAAGGTTTTATTACCCAAATGTTCCCATGACATGTGTGGAGATGTGCTTGTTTCCCTCATCCAGTGCTGTTCTAGCCAATCCAAAATCTGAAACCTTGGGTATAAAATCATATTCCAACAAGATATTGCTGGACTTGAAGTCCCGATGTATGACACATGGATTTGAATCTTCATGCAGATAAGCCAATCCCCGAGCTGCACCAAGTGCAATCTTCATCCGGGCATTCCAATCCAGTGGATCAGTTTCCTTGTCAGCACCTAGGAAAATAAATAGCATTCAAAAGTCAATCTCTGAAAAGAAATGATGACTTTTAACTTCTAAAAGTGTTGATGAAATTCTTGAACTGTGCTTTTGCTTACCATGTAAGTGGGATTCCACACTTCCATTAGGGACAAGTTCATAGACTAGGCAGCGAGTATGTTTCTCTATGCATATACCTATCAATTTTACTAGATTTCTATGGTGGAGGCGGCTAAGCATCTCAACTTCTGCCAAGAATTCACGGCCACCACGTTGATCATCTCTTTTGAGAATCTTCACTGCTACATCCCTCCCATCATTTAGAATACCTTTGTAAACAAGTCCAAAGCCACCTTCTCCTAATATTCTTGAAGAATCGAAGTTATTTGTTGCTTTCTCTAAATCACTCAAAGTAAAAATCTTAGCAGACCCTGTATATGTTATTGTTCCAGAATTGAAGGATAGTGATCCAGAACCTTGCATGACCCCATGAGACAATGACCTTGCAGCCCCTGCTAAGTGTAAATTTAGTTATATATTTACAGTGAAATCCACTTACAACCAAAGATTGAATAACAACTTGATGGATGGGGACCCTAAAAAATAAATAGCTAAGGAATTTCAAAGCAAAATATCAAGAACAAAAGTCACAAATAGAAACAAAGTCCTGAATTAGCATTATAACCCACCTTTAGTCACACTTCAGCTTTAGACTTGAAAAGAACTCATTTCATTAAGAAATTATTCAAAAGTGGTAGATTACAAATCATAAAATATTTCACATGAAACCATTTCTAAATATATCGAATTCTTAAACTAATATAATGAAAACCAAGTTTTATAACAGAATTTATTTATAAATGAAATTAATTCTTTCATTATAAAGATTCTAAACACAGGGTAAAAGAATTTCTAATCAAGGGAAATTAGTATGTTACAAAATTGTCCGACAAATGAACAGTCTTATGATACTTATGATTATAGAAAACAAGAACTTTCTTTGATCTGTATCTAAACTGCCAACAAAATTTTGACAGAGTCATTAATTGGACTTACTTGATTGTTTTGAAGAGGATGAAATTAAACCATCTGGAACTTGTTTATGTTCATGAACACAGGAACCACATTTCAACAGACAAAGCCAAGCAAGCCCAATGAATAGAACAAAAGCAATAATTGATGATAACACAATTATAACAATCATTCTTTCATTACTCCCTTCATTTTTCTTTTTTGAGATATCTACTCCTAAAGGTTTCACTATAGTTCCATTGTTGTCACGACCAGGATTTGGCCCATCATCTATACCAGAAACACCTGAGGGAGTTGAAGGTGGAGATGGTGGAAGACCTGCATGCATTATCCAAAAGTATAAATCTAGAGGGAGATATCTACTAATGAAACCAAACATACTATACAAATTCACTTTATAACAAAAATAGTCCTAACAAACTCGTAATCAATGTATAACCTGGATAATGAACATAAAGTACTTCATAAGCACCAAAGAGTGAAGCATCTATTAGGATCTCCCTTTGCCAGAATTTCTTATATATTAAAAATGCTGTGGTATCTTCAAATTTTACTCCTATGGGTACCAAGTTTATGAGAACAGTGGTTTTCTCCAGTTGCTGATTAGCTGCATCAGCTCCCACAATGCGAACTTGGCTATGGTTGAGCCAAACGCTTGCTGCAATTTCCTCAGCTAGCTTTGAAACCAAAGGAAAAAACTTGTATATTGCAATGCTGATGCAGAGTTTTACTTGAAGTGGCCATACACAACCACAAGGTGATCCAGGAGGTGTATATGTCAAGGGCTCTGAGCAAATCACTGACAAGCAATCTACAGGTATGATCCATATCACATAGCTTTCTTGAGAAATGAGATGATTGAAAAGGAAGGAACAAGTGTAATTTATACAATCCTCTAAGCCAATGCAGGTGCAGGATTTAAGTTAAGATTACCCTTATTAGGAGGTGGAGGTGGCAGAACCAATGCATATGCAGGTGGTGGAGTCTTTATCTTCTTCAATGATGATCCTAGAGGTGAAATTCTAGGTGAAGGAGAGGGCACTAATGAACAAAAGATATAATAAACAGTCAGGTACTAATCAACAATCAAGGTACGTGAAATATATTAATTCAATTAAAAGCAATAACAAAAATAAGGTGTTAAACCATCCAGGTGGCCTGACAGAACTGCTGGTGATGGTGCAGGTGCAGGTGCATCGATATCCCTGCTCTTTGGTGAAGAGAAAGGAGGTTGCGATTTGAAGACTGAAGGACCTATATTTTCAAGAGAAGTTAGAGAAGAAATGTAATTAATTTTGATATTTTGATGTCAAAGATGTAAAAATTGTGTGATAATTTTGTATAAGCTCTTTCAATCAGAGAATCAAACCTTGATGGCTGTAAGTGGGAGCCTGGATTGGGTAGGCTGGTCCTGGAGTTGGTTTGCTGGACTTTCTTTTGGAATAGTGATGTTTATGATGTGATATTGGAGAATCCACAGGACCATGCATCCATTTCTTTGTAGGAGCTTTGAGAATTGACTTGGAAGGTGGAAGTGCAATACTTGTAGGAACACCAGAAGATGAATGGGAAGGTGGTTGAGAAATACTTGAAGGAACTTCAGAAGATGATTTTGATGGTGAGAATGCATTAACAAAATGGCTTCTGGCTCTGGAATGGCGCAGATTGGTGGCTACAGATGGAAAGAAAAATTTTAATTTAGGATAATAATAGGCATAAAATCTCCTATCATTGATTGTCTAGACCTTATTAATGATCTTCAACCTGGTTTCAGGGTATGTCTAGTTCTTAGAAAGCTAAATTCCTCAGAGTAACTGCTGGGATTAATTTACCCAAAACTTTCTATGTTCTCATGGATTTTGTACCACTGCCATGGCCTATTGGGATTTCATTTCAACCTTGTTACAGAAATAACCAGGTACATTTTAATTCTGAATTACAAAACAAAACATTGATTTGTAAGTTGATAGTATCACTGACTTCTCCAATCTATGGCTCAAGCTGCACTTCTTATCAGCAGGCACTGAAAATCAAAGCAGTAAGAACATTTGTTGTATATTGATGTTTCTTTGTAGTCTATAATTTTTACCAAAAATATGACATTTGATTCAGTGGTTGGCTAGCTTGAAGAAATCTAAGATATATCAATGAGATGAGTATACACAAAAATTATGAACAACATTTCATTTTCATCAATAATTTTAAAACTAACTCAGAACACCTGAATTATGATCATACCTGCATGTTCATGAAGCTGTTGAGTACTAACAACTAAATGTAGCTTAATTAGCAGGAAAATCAGCTGTAGTCCCATTTTCTTCCTAAGGAAAACTAGATCAATTCTGAAGATCTCTCAGCTTTCACAAACAATCCAAGGAGAATATAATTGAAGAGAATTTGGTGGAAGCAGCATCATATGCTGAAGCAAAACTTGGATGTCAAAGTCAAGGATAGCCATAAGAAAGTCTGCAATTAAAGCATACCCCTCAATAATGTCAACCAAGAAGACACAGCCCGGTAATGGCGCAAGGATAATTTTGGTAGAAGACACCAAAGTTTCCTCCTTTTTTCAGAACTGAAGCTCTAAGATTTGCAGACATGACAATTGTGAAACAACAATTTTCATTGTTGTTAAGAAAAATCTAAGAAGAGATGAAACCAAAAAGCACTCCTTCAGTACACTTTAACTAAAAGCACAGTGAGAGTTGGTGGGGTTGTACATGTGTGACACAGTGTGAGTGTGCTTGATTGAAAGAGAGAGAGAGAGAGCCATAAATATTGACCATAAAGTAAGAAACTGATTGAATTAATTATAACCTTAATGCTTGACACTCTTTTCAGTTTATCCAGACAATGATTCACCCCAAAAGAAAGTGTAAATTACATCTTGTTTCTGATTTTGACTTGTTTTTATTTTATCACAAGTTGTTTAAAATTTAACCTCTTACATTTGTTTTGTTTCATTAACCTTTTATAATGAAGACCCATTTATATAAATTGAGGAACCAACAATATATTGTTGGACTTTACTTAAATGATGGTGACAAATTAAGGATGAACAGAATTTAATTCACAAATCAAATCAACACTAGTTCAATGTTATTATCCTTTTAAAACTATTGATGTTTTTGCTTACATTTATTTGAAATTGTTTTACTTATTAATTAATTGTAGGACCGAGACAGATTTTTCTGGGATATTTTTCTCTTTTTCCCCCCTTCTTAGATACTCCAATTATTTTTAGTTGGATATACTTATAAAATTACATTTTTTTTTTAGCCAAGTGTTTCATAATGATCCATTGATATTGCAGATATTTACCTTATATTAATTAATCAAGAATTCTGTTTATGTACTCAGTACCAGTTTAGCAATTATTCAAAAGGGAAAATATTTTTTCCTTTTTGAAAGAGAAATTTTTTCTCATGGTAGTGACTCATAGCAAAAGTGGGTCCTACTTTAATTTTTTTTTCTCCACTATTTTGTGGGTCCCACTTATACTATGAGTCATTAACATGAGAAAATTTTTCTCCTTTAAAGGGAGAAAATGTTTTCCCTTATTCATAAATCATAATCAACATGTCAATTTTTATTACCTGAATAACCAGATATTAACTTAGGAATACAGAAAGAAAATAGTTGAGCCAAGTAAGGTGGACAAAAAAATTTAAATATTGTTTTTTTAATAAATAATTACGCAAATATAATTGTTTTGAAACTATTTACGCAGGTGTAACAGTCAAACACGCCCACATGGAGCGTGACCCAGTGGAGAGAGACACGCCTATGTGGGGCATGAGTCATACGAGAGACATGCCCACATAGAGCGTGATCAGGAGAGAGACACGCCCAACAGGGGCGTGAGTGGTTTGGAGAGAGACACTCTCCATTTGGGCGTGACCGAGGAGAGAGATACTCCCATGTGGGGCGTGTTTCACCAGATGTTGCCACGTGTCACAAAAGTCGACAGTTTGACCATGAAACTTTGAAAGTCCATAACTTTTGACTCGGGTGTCCGAATCAGGTAAAAAAAATTTATTCCACATAACTTTTCGAGATCTATGTAATGACACCTCATTTGACATATTTTGTCTCTCGCGAAAAAAATTAAATTTATAACAATAATACTATAAGAACGTTTAAACCCAATTTAATAAAGAGAAAACCACTTTTTAATGAGGAGAAGGTTAAAACCCAAATTAATAAAGAAGTAGTAACTATAACCTTCTCCTATTTTTTAAACGTTCTTATTAATTTGGGTTTAAACGTTCTTATGGTATCATTGTTGTAAATTCAATTTTTTTTTGTGACAGACAAAATATGCCAAATGAGATGTCATTACGTAGATCTCGAAAAGTTATGTGGAATCAAATTTTTTTTATCTAATTCGGACACTCGAGTCAAAAGTTATGGACTTCCAAAGTTTTGTGGTCAAACTGTTGACTTTTGTGCCACGTGGCAGTACCTTATGAAACACGCCCCAATGGGGAATAAATCTTTGGTGCTACTGTAGCACCAAGATTCAGTGGATCATATCAATGGAAGCATTACATGTCATAGGAGAGAGAGAAAAATTTACAGAGAAAAAAAAATTTAGCTGACATGTAATATTTTAATTGGTAGGATGTACTGAATCTTTGGTGCTACAGTAGCACCAAAGATTTATTCCCCAATGGGGAGTGTCTCTCTCCTTAGTCGCGCCCAAATTGGGAGTGTCTCTCTCCTCGGTCACGCCCAAATGGGGAGTGTCTATCTCCAACCGGTCATGCCCATGTGGGGCGTGTTTGACTGCTATACTTGCGTAAATAGTTTCAAAACGACTACATTTGCGTAATTATTTATTAAAAATGTAATAAATTATTTTTTTGCCAAATAAGGTGATATATATAATTTTATTTCCTATACACACGTGAGATTTATATTAAATTTTTTATTTTTCTTCTTTTTATAAGATCCCATATGAGTTTTACACATTTCTATGTATGTATAGAAGATAAAATTATCTCGTACAATATAAGAAAAAACAATATATATATATATATGAGATAAAATCAACCTACAGCGGTGTAAGAATAATAAATCTTACACAAGTTCTTAATCGTTGATTTTCGTATATCTAACGATTGTAAGTTATTGGAAATTAATAATTAATTAATAATTCAATACAACAGTCATACACGAAAAAAAATATTATTCAGATACATGAAAATTAATGGCTAAGATTTGACCTAAGACTTATTATTTTTATGCCGATGTAAGAAAATCTTACCCTATATGAGATAAGATTAATTTACATTAGTGTAATTTGTGGTGTAATATATGAGAAAAGTGTTTGTCATTTTAAGAGAGAGATAGACACAAAATAAAAAAATTTATTTAAAATTTAAATTAAAAAAAAATCACTCACTTTCTCGTCTCATGATTTTCATTCTTTGTATCTATCTCTCTCATAAAATGACATAACTTAAATCATTTAAAATGACAATCATCAAACCCGTAATATATATATATATATATATATATATATATATATATATATATATATATATATATATATATATATGGTTCCATTTTTTTGTAGCTGTGACAAAAAGATTTATCTACCATAGATACATATTCACCAAGATTTGCTTATAGATTTTTTAAAAAATCCATCATCATATATATATATATACATATATATATATATATATATATATGGTTCCATTTTTTTTAGTTGTGACAAAAAAATTCATTTACTATAGATACATATTCACCAAGATTCGCTTATAATTTTTTTTTTTTTAAATCCATCATCAAATTCAAATAAAAATATATTTATGGCAGATAAAATCTTTTTCCTGCAAATGCAAAAATATTTTTGCCATATATATATATATATAGTCAGGATCTATTGATACCGGTGTCAAATTTGAAATTTGACACCTTATCTAAGAGTCGTTAGATCAAAAAAGATCAACGACTCTGATTTGTAAGCATGTGACGATCTAACGGCTCTTAGATGAGGTGTCAAACTTCAAATTTGATACCGGTGTCAAAGAATCTTACCTCATATATATATATATATATATATATATATATATATTGTGACGGTGTCCCTACTAAAGACAGAACTACGAGATTTGGTTAGTTGTTTTAGAATGTAGTGTCGGACTCTGACAATTGCTTTATTACCACCCTCCACCATAAGTCCATAACCATTGTTGACTGTGACAGAAAGCATTGCCACACACAAACACGAGTTCCCAACTGTCGGTGATTTTGCTCAACGCTAATTTTTCGCCACCCAATTGGAAAATGACAAAACCTCAATGTGGATCAAATAATTGGAAGCTAAATCAAAATAATGCACGTCGTATCAATACTCGTACAAATAGAAAACAACCTTCAAGTTACTCTTCAAAAATTGTTCTCTTTTCCTATTGAAGACTATCTTGACAATAAAACAAAAAATGTGAAGAAAAGAGGCATACAAATAAGTGATAATTTTTTTGATGAAAACATGAGCTATCATAAACAGTCAATAATTGTCTACCAAAAAAAAAGGTCAATAATTTCTTTACACTAATTTTTGCTAAATTAATAAATTGATAGCTCCATAAACAAAAAAAAAAAGCTAATTACCATATCATAGAGCAAAGATTCAGCAACCGATATTTCAATGGGTACCATGATTTCATTGGGTTCAATTAGGGATGTAAATAGGTTAAGTTAGGCTAAACTTTGGCTTAAATAGGTCTAGTCTATGTAAAAAACATTGGGTATAGCCTGACCTATTAGCCTGTGTAGGCTCCAAATTATAAGTCAGGCCTGACTTGTATTTAAAAAATAAAAGCCTTGACCTTAGCCTAGGCTTGTTAGTCTGTTTAAGCCTATTAAACATTCAATAATTAAAAGAATAACTAAAATAATATTATTTTATTATTCAATTTATTATATTTTAAATAAATAATATTATATATGCCGGCTTATAGGTTTATAGGCTAAACATGTACAAAAAAGTTTATGACCTATTTTCTAAATAGATTTTTTTTAAAAGCCTATGTTTGTTCTATTTTACTATTTATAATAGGTCAAGTTTGACATAATATAGGCTAGGCCGTACACCCCTGTAGGCCAACTTAATCCATTTACTCCCCTAGGTTCAGCCTTCAAATAGTCCTTTGTGTTTTTGTTTAGTTAACACCGTGAGGTTAAATTGTTGAAGGCTTAACAACATGGACCATAGAACTAGGCTTTTATAGTTTAGATTGGGCTTCTTTAAGATCGGCAAGTGATGAATAATGGGCTCAATTATTGGAAATTAAGATATGCAAGTCCAAGACCAATTATTTCTAAGCTTGTACTGGTTGCTTTAAGTCATTGCTAATGTTTCCCGTCGAAGACCAATTATTAGAAAGGGTTTGATGTTTTTCATACCATAAGAAAAAAAATTATTTCTTGTATGTATATAAAAGTATATGAAACCTATCTACAGTGGCGGAGTCAGGCTCTAACCGGAGCCCGAAAATTATATGTATATTTATTTTTTTTAATTTGAATTACTTCATATCATAATTTATTTAAATTATATTAAATACAAAACAGTTGTGCAAGAAGCATAAAAAAGAATTATAATTTTATTATTTTTTAATTTTATTGAATATATTTTAATTTTTTTATATAAATGAAAATAGAACACATAACTTAATACAATTTATCCAAATCTCTTATCAAATATATTTTAACTTTTTGATAGAGTTAAATTACAAATTTTAGCCCGGGCCAAATTTCAATTTTAGACTTGGTCAAATTATAATTAATTATATAATTATACATGATAAGTACAACTTGTTAAAATTTAGCCCGGACCGAGACTACATCCAAATAGCACGTGGCCCGCCACTGACTATCTGGGGTCATGTGAATATAAGAGAAAGAAAAAAATGAACCATATATATTTTTATATATACGTAGGAGATAAAATTATCTCCTAAAATATTAGAGACATTAAATCCTACTAAAAATTAAGATATGTAAGCCGAAGATCAGTCCCCCCCCCCCCCAATGATATTTCCTGTACCAAAAAAAAAATGATATTTCCACGCGCATAATTACAAAACATTTTATGTTAATAGTAAAGGGATATATATTTATATATATATATATATATATATATATATATATATATTACTTTCACAATTTTGATCGGAATGTAATGAATATCAACGGCTTTCCAAGAATATTTCTTTAAGAATTGAACTTTTGATTTTCAATCATTGACAGTGGATTGACAATCCGGCACAAATAATTAATTAAAAAAGAGGTTAGGTTAGCACTTTGAATCAACGATAATAAAAGAACAGAGAAAAATATAATATTCATTTTTGATCAATTAAATAAGAAAAATAAATATTTAAAATGACGTAGCTTTAGATGACATGGCGGTCAAATGACATGACAAATAATAAATATATATATATATATATATATATATATATATATATATATATGTATATTTGTTGCTCTTTTTTTCTATTTGAACTACATAACTTTTAAAAAAATCTAATGATTTTGATATTATTAGTTTTATTAAGACTATTTTTAGATTTTTGGTTTCGTAGAATATCCTTACTTTGATAAATAAGAGACTAATCTCAATTCTCAAGTCAGGTGTCAAAGTGCGAAGCCGAAAACTCTTGAAAGGTATTTTTTCCATACACATATCATGATATAATATAAAACTAGATGCTACATAGAGTAATACAATTTGACAACTATATAAATAAGAAGAAGAGTAATGCCATTTGATATCGAATGACTTCGCTACACTGATGTTTTAACTTAAATAAAACTTAAAAACATGTGCATCCGATGCAGTGAGTTTCTATAGTATATTATAAATAAAACCTACCACCTCTATTTTTTTTAATTTTTTTTTTGTGACCTCTATTTGAATTTTTACAGACTACAAATCTAACTTGAGCTATCAAGTGGCAAAAAGAAAAGAAAATTTATGATATTCCCATTTGCCGTTGAGGGGCCGTTTGGCAGAAGGACTTTGTTAGGATTCTTGAGAAATTGAAAGTGGTAATCTTATTTACCTATGTTTGGTACAAGTTTTTTAAAATTTTTTCGGGAATCTGATTTTTCCGAGATTTTATTTTGTGTGTAAATTTTTTTGAAAAAACCATCCAAGAATACCATTCAAAAGGTGGTATTCTAGGATTTCTATGGAAAAGGAAAATTTAATACAACTAAACATAGTATCAAGCAAATTAACCCAATATTTCCAGGAATATGTTAGTCTACCAAACAACTTTTTGATAACATTCCCAGAAAACTCATTTTCTCATCATATTCCTGGAAATCGTGATTCCCGGATAAAAAAAAATTTCTCCTCTACCAAACGCCCCCCGAAGAGTTTGAAGATTCCGGGTTTTTATTTGAATTTACCTTTTTGGATCTTCAACAAATTAAAATTATGAAATCTATTTTAATCCCTTAAAAAAAGTCAATTTATGATCTCTTTAAAATTTCAGTCCTTTGAAATTATGGTATTTTTAAAATTCAAAGAAGACCCACCCATATTACTCTCGCAAAAAAGACTAATATGAATTTTTTTTCTTAAGAGGCATTTGATAGAGGAGAATTTTTTTAATTAGGTAAATACAATTACTGGGAAAATGGTGGGAAAGTAAATTTGCTGGTAAAGTTGAAAAAAAGTTGTTTTGGTAAGGCGAAATGTTACCCGAAAAATTAATTAAGTTTTCTAAGTCTATGTTTGGTTGAAGATAAAATATTGATGAAAAAATAGGTTAAAATTATAAAAGTAACCCTTTAATTTTTGAATCTCAAATAAAGGAAAGAGACTGATGACAACAGTACATTTTTGTCTCCATTTCGTGCTCCTTTTCTCCGTTTTCTGTCAAACAACAAAATATCACATCGCAAGTGATTTTCTGAAATAGTAAATTTCTTCAAATTTTGAAAAGAAACCAAAATGCTAGGCAAAGAATTTGACTGGTTATAATTTTTTGGCTCTTGTACCAAACATGGTCAAGAGAGAATACCAGTAGAAGTTGCCTGGGCATCTACAAATAAAACCTCTATCAAATGCCCCATAATAAAATATTAAAATGAGTTTTGCATTTTTTGTTGAAGAGCTAATAAATAGTGTATTTACTAAAATTTATCGATTCATGTTTAATATAGTGGTGCTTGCTAAATATGAAAATTATGCATTCTAACCAAGTTCGCCACCCTAAGTAGCGAACTTGGTACTGGTGTCTACTAGAAACGTGACACATCAGCAAATCGAGTTCGCTACAGTGCCCAGCAAACTTGCCCACATGGCATATTGGAAAATAACATTGTTCGCGTAGCATTTGGATAAAAAACTTGATGAACAGTAACATTTTGGTCAGTGTTCCGAGAGGGTGGACAAAAAAAAAAGGTGTAGGTCCCACTTATTTGTAAGAGTGAAACGATATAAGTTATATCATTTAAAAGGACAAACACTTTTTCCATATTGGTAATATGGTAAGTGGTAACGTATCAAGATCCACTCCAATCTAAAAATAAAAGTTGCAAGGGATCGATCTCACCCTTAATTTAGTTTTAATATTTGGCCATAAAAGAATGAAGAATTTGTTTGAATGGTGAGATCACCAACTGCACACCCTACACTTGTTTTTCAAACTGCAGGGGATCCATTTCCTATAATGACCACATAGTTAGTTTAGCTTATTTTTTTTTTTAAATAAATAAATAAATAATTTTGGGGGCATATCTACTCTCTAATGATCTTTCTGGGTAGATCCTAGCAAAGCTTAACAAGTTGATATTTGCAAACTCCTAGTGAACATGGAAGTTAGAGTTTTGATGAAGAAATGTCACTTTATTTAATTGACACAACTGAAATAGACTCAAGAACTTCCTTTCTTTGTTGTTGTTACTTGTTATTATCAAATTCCTGTCGCATCGATTTGATACAGAATAATGCTATTTATAATAAAAATAGTTTTAACTCGTTCCAAGGGTGCAATTGTTGATAATTCTAAAATCCTTATCATTTTAATTTTTTTTTTTCCGTTTATTTGAAAACTTAAAAATCGTTCATGGATTTGAGCTTTGAGAAAATGGGGAGAAAAATTCTAAAGAAAATGATGTAGCTGAACAATTTTGTGAAATTCAATAATGAAAATTTGACATAATCAAATTATTTTTAGAGTAAATATTATTTTTGTTCCCTAATAAAAAATTCGCTCCTCACTTTAGTCACTTATAAAAAAAAATTAGTCGTCTGGTTTCTACGAAATTCAAAGTGGACCAATTTTAGTTCTTTTGAGGGACTAATATGAGTTTTTTTTTGAATTTGTGAAGGACTACGATTTTAACTAAATAGGTCCACTTTGAATTTCTTAGGAATTTCGAGACTAATTATTTTTTGTAAAGGATTAAAGTAGGAACCGTAATTTTTGTTAGGGACTTGAAAAGGCATTTACTCTTATTTTTATTATTAAAGAGACATTTATATATAGACAAGTAAATACAAAATTAATAAATAACTACGAAATTAACATATAAAAAACAAAAACTGTTTACATAATTCAAATATTATCTTATTCTCTATCCCTAATATTCAAAATGGAAACAAAAAGCCTAAATTGTGAAAAGAGCTCGTATGTAAAGAGGTCAATTAAATCACTTACTGATAAATTAATTAAAAAAAGAGAAAAAAAAGTATAATTTAAAAGGACACAAGATCATATAAAAAAGAAAAGACATGAGTTGTGTTCTTTTATATGATTTACACAAATTATGACTGGTCATACTTTGTGTAAATATGAAAAATTGTTTTTTTTTTCTCTCTCAAGTCACATTGTTGATGTGTAAAGTGAAAAAAGAGAGCAACTTTTCAGATTTACACAAAGTATGACCGAACCGACCATACTTTGTGTAAGTCACTAAAAAGATACAACTTGTGTAATTTTAAATGACACACACTAAACCCTTGAAAAAATGAGCAAACGACATGCCACAAGGATCAGGTAGAAAAGTAAAATAAGCAACGGAAGGTATGGAATCAATTTCAGTGACTTAAAATAGCAATAAAGAAGGTAATGAATCAATTTGCCATTAGCTGAATTATTACTTCATACTTGACTTTCATTGTGTTTATATATGATTATTTAATTAATATGATTCTAAAGAAGTAGTGGTTGCAACTTAATTAATTTTCAATGGGACTGCTGACCTTGTTTTGGGGGGAGGGTGTCTTATTTGACCTTTTTTCTGTATTTCTAGATTGAGTAATGATATGGTAATACACTAATTATCATAGGCCATGGTCCTGATGAGGAAGTCTAATAAATGTGTGCCATCAAATAATGATATCGTGATGACAAAACAAGTCTTGAAGTTGAGGTAATCGAAGATGCATGGTTACAATTGAGATGTCACTGCCATTTGCTTCATGATTAATCGCTTGCTTTAGTTTCATCGAGTTCATATAGCAGATTATAGGGGAAGTGTGGTGGCACTTAACATCGCTTCTGTAAACCAATGGCTGAGGAATGGAATAAGTTCACTCTCATGCAGGCGCGTTGTTTTGGAGTTTCAAATTTCAATCCTTTATTATTATTATTTTTTGAACAACAATTTAAATCCTTTATTCTAATTCGTATAAAATTACCTACAGTAAGGGCACTGCTCCAAGTAGGTAGTATGTATCTGTAATTCTGTATGTTTGCGGAATGCCAGCTAATTAATTAGCACCTAACACTCACGTAATTCAACATTAATACTAAATACACCCATACACATATATATGATGCGAAAGAAACTTTATCCCTCATAATTTATTTTGTGCTAGATATATTATTCATGTGGTAGGATTCTTTGACACTAGTGTCAAATTTGAAATTTGACACATTGTCTAAGATCTGTTAGATCAATAAAGATCAACGACTCTGATTTGTAAGCATGTGACATATGTTGGAAATCGACAACACACAAATCGAAAACGGAAAAGAAAAAAAGAGAGAGAGAATAGACACAACGATTTACCCCGGTTCACCCAATTTAGACTACGTCCAGCTTGTCTGTACTATATTCACCTCACCGCCACTCGTTACAAGACTCTCGGTTTACAAGGAAAATATAAATAGGATTACAAAACCCTAACAGCAGCTATTCATGGGCCTAAGCCCAAACTGCTAAGAAAATTATAATAAAACAAAGGCCCACAACAGTACCTAGTCTCTACGGGCATGGGGGCGCTGCCCCCCGGATCCCCGCCCGCTCACTTGGGAGTGGAACCTCAGTTGCCTTTCTGCTGACCCCGATAATTAGGGCCCTCATCAGCATGCGAAGTATGAGCCATACCCAACATTCTCCCACTTGGTGAATGCTTCGCATGTTTCTTCAATCCCAATGCAGCTGTACACCATTCAAACTTCTCTAAAGTCACTGCCTTTGTCAGAAAATCAGCATTGTTGACCTTTGTGTCAACCTTCTCCAGCAATACAACCTTGTCTTCAATCTTCTCTCTGATGAAGTGGTACTGTATGCCGATATGCTTGGTCCTCGCATGGAAACCTGGGTTCTTAGCCAAGAAAATGGCGCTCTGACTGTCACACCCAATGATAATCTCTCCTTGTGCAAAGCCAAGCTCTTTGCACAACCTCCATAACTAAATAGCCTCCTTAACAGCATGTGTCAAGGCCATGTACTTAGCCTCTGTAGTAAATAAAGCAATAGTGCTCCGCCTCTTACTCATCCAACTGATAGCTCCGCCGAAGGATGGGACAACATATCCACTTGTAGACCTTCTACTATCAATGTCACCTCCCCAATCAGCATCCACAAAGCATCTCAGTTCTAACAATGTCTGTCCCCTTGAGCCCTTCACGCCTTCATAGCATAACCCAAGGTCAGACGTACCACAAAGATAACGGAACACACGCTTCACAGCCGTCCAATGCTCATTTCCTGGCTTGGACATATACCTGCTCAATACTCCCACTACTTGAGCAATATCAGGTCGAGTACAAATCATGGCATACATCAGACCCCCTATTGCACTAGCATAAGGAACTGACGCCATCTCCTCTTTTTATTCTTCAATCTTGGGACACTGGTCAGCTGATAACTTAGAACCAGTAGACATGGGAGTCAACACAGGCTTGCAGTTAGTCATCTTGAATTTCTTCAGGACATCTTCTATATACTTCCGTTGACTTAACCATAATCTTCCTTTGTCACGCTCCCTCTTAATCTGCATACCCAAGATCACATTTGCAGCGCCTAGATCTTTCATTTCAAACTGCTTTGCTAGCAGTCCTTTAATTGTGCTGATCATCTTCAAACTGTTTCCAACGAGTAACATGTCGTCAACATACAAAGTTAGAATAACAAAGTCACCTTCTAACCTTTTCACATAAACATAGTGATCAGCATCACAAAGGTCAAAGCCAAGCTTCACCGCATAAGTGTCGAACTTCATGTACCACATCCTCGGGGACTGCTTCAGGCCATACAGAGATTTATTCAGCTTGCAGACTAGCTCTTCTTTGCCTCTTGCAATGAACCCCTCTGGTTGCTTCATGAAAATGACCTCCTCCAAATCACCATGAAGGAAAGCCGTCTTCACATCCAGCTGCTCCACCTCTAGGTCATATGCAGCTGCTACAGACAAAACCAGTCTTATGGAATTTAACTTTGCAACAGGTGAAAATACCTCACAATAATCAACCCTTTCTGTCTGTGAATATCCCTTTGCAACCAATGGAGCCTTGTAGCGCTCAATCTCCCCATTGCCACCAACTTTCTTCTTGAACACCCACTTGCAACTAATTGTTTTTCGGTCTGCAGGTAGATTCACCAAACTCCAAGTTTAATTTTTCATCAGAGATTTCATCTCTTCTTTCATAGCTTCCTCCCACTGTTTGGCATCCTCCGAGCTCCTCACATGTTTTACAGTGCTCGGATCATCACATGTAATACTAAATGCACAAACATCATCACTAGCACACAGGATATAATTTTCAAGTGTATACCTCTCAAATGGTCTTCTTTCCCTCGTGGATATCCTCAGCACTGGTGCTTCAACCTCAGCCTCGGTTTCAGAAAATTCATCTTCTACCTCGTTATATTCAGCAGCTTCAGAATTCAAATTTTCCAATTCAACTTGTGAGTTTACTGTATCCTCTTTCAAACCCACATCCAACTCCACCGTTTGTGACTTTTCAGGAGCTTCAGGAAAAATTTGATTCAACTTAGATTCTCTGAATACAACGTCTCTACTATAAGTTACACTTCTAGTATCCGGATTCCACAACTTATAACCTTTGACGCCATCCTTATACCCCATAAAGATACACTTTTCAGATTTACTGTCAAGCTTGCTTATTTTCTCCTTGGGTACATGCATATATGCTTCACAGCCAAACACTCTGACATGAGATACGTCTGGCCTTTTTCCAAACAGTGCTTCATACGGAGTCTTCTCCTTCAAGGCCGATGTAGGAGATCTGTTCTTCAGATAACAAGCAGTAGCCACTGCCTCCGCCCAAAACTCAGCTGCCAAGCTTGCACCGCTTAGCAGACTCCGTGCTTTCTCCATGAGAGATCGATTCAACCTCTCTGCCACCCCATTCTGTTGAGGTGAGTAGGGCGTAGTCTTCTGTCTTACAATCCCATTGCTCGCACAAAACTGGTCAAATTTTGTTGAACAGAACTCCCCTCCATTGTCAGTTCTCAGCACCTTGATTTTTCGATCAAACTGATTTTCCACCAAAGCCTTGAACTCGCGAAATTTATCGAACACTTCATCCTTGCTACGCAAGAAATATAACCACACATGTCTTGAAAAATCATCAGTAAAAGAAACATAATACTTTGATTTTCCATGTGTTGCTACAGGTGTGGGGCCAAACACGTCGCTGTGTATCAGGTCCAGAATCCCCTCAGCTCTTCCTCCTATGGAATCAAAAGATACCCGATTTTGCTTCCCTTGCAGGCAATGCTCGCAAAATCCAAACCCCATAGAGCAGCTCAGAATTCCATCCACCAGCTTCTTTGATGTTAGAGTCTCTAGACCTTTTCCTCCAATATGCCCCAGCCTCCTATGCCATAACATAGCAGTGTCCTCCTCCGCCTGTTCTGAAACATAGCTTTCACCACTGAATACTGTGCTACCCAGCAGTTTCCACAATTTACCATGACTCTCTCCTCTTGCAATAACCAAAGCTCCTCGAGTCAGCTTGCAAGAATACTTGTCACTGCTAAAATTAATACCAGCATCTGCCATACTACCAACAGAGATTAGATTTCTGGTAAGCCCCAGAATATGCATCACACCCGGCAGATTCTTGATTGTCCCGTCACTCATCTTCAGCTTTACCTTCCCACGCCCCACAATTGCATGAGTTGTGTCATCTCCCATTCTAAATGTACCGCCAGAATATGATTCATAGGTGCAGAACCATTCCCTATGAGGTGTCATATGAAACGATGCTCCAGTGTCAATAATTCAGCCATTACAGTCACTATGACTGTCAAACGCCATGTACAGGTCCCCTGTACTATCATCATCATCCTTCTTTGTACCCGAAGCATAAGGTTTTGAATCATCCCGCTTCTCAGGACCTACGCTTTTACTTCTGCAATTCCTTCTCAGATGTCCAACCTGTTTGCACCTCCAGCACCTCATTTCAGATTTATCAAATTTATCACGGGACTTTGACCGTCCCCTCGATCTTCCTCTGTGACCAGACTTTGATCTGTCACCACTCCTCCCTCTAGCAACCAGAGCCTCATTACTGGTACCTTCAGAACCTACCATTCTCATCTCCTCAGACAATAAGGCAGCAACAACCGTCTCAAACGACAGTTTATTAACACCAGTACCAATTGACACAATGATGTGCTCCCAAGAGTTGGGCAATGAACACAACAAGGTGCAAGCTTTGTCTTCCTCATCCAGGTTATTGTCTATAGACGAAAGTTGTGCAAAAATAGTATTAAATTCATTTAAATGAGCAGAGAAAGAATCACATTCGCTCATCCGCAGATTGTACAGCCTCCTTCGCAGGAACAACTTGTTCACGAGTGACTTGCTCTGATAGAGACCTCCTAGCTTCGTCCAGAGATCCTTCGCTGTCTTCTCAGAAGTTACATTCACCAGAACGTTATCTGCCAGGCATAACCAGATCATGCTACACGCCTTTCGATCGTCTCTGGTCCACGCCTTCAACTCCTTCGACTCGACTTCACCTGACGTTTCATCACCGACAAGTTTCGTATGTACCGATGGCTTATCATCTTCGATCACGTGCCACACGTCCCTGTCAACGAGCAGAACCTCCATATTCAACTTCCATAACTCGAACCCTTTTCCTCCGAACTTTTCAACCTCGACCCGTGATTGGCCAGTCGACATCCTCTCCAGATCAATTTCGCAGTTTTCTTTATGCACAGAAAAAACCCAAATCGCGAAACCCCAATCCGTCACAGGTAGGGGTGTTCATCAACCGATTCAAACCGCGAAAACCGAACCGAAAAATCGATAACCGAAAATCGAAAAATCAGAAACCGAAAAAAAACCGCAAATTTTAATTGGATTGGATCGGTTTTTGGATGGGTTGATGAAAACCGATCCAATCCAAACCCGTGAGAAGTATGAGCTATACCCAACAACATCATTGATCTTTTTTTATCTAACGGATCTTAGATGAGGTGTCAAATTTCAAATTTGACACTGGTGTCAAAGGATCCTACCTCATTATTCAATTGCCCATTCAAATTCTCTTCATATAGAATCAACATTTTTTTCTCATTTTTTTTATAACGACCCTAATTACTTTTTTAAGATGAGTTATTTCCAATATCTTCACAAACTTTAATTCTTTGAGCTGATTATGAATCTAATTCTGAGTCGAAGTTTAGTTACAATTAAAGCTTCTCGCCCCTCCTTATATTTGGTGGGAGTAGAACACAGGTTCTCTGCCCACTTGCTCGGTCTATGTTAGCTAAGTATAAAGAACCAATTCAACTCAAAAGATGCACATACCCACTTACTTGTTCTAAGAAACTCCACAATACTTAATTAATTATTAATTAAATATGGGGTAGTGAGTATCGAACCCGTGACACCAAGATTCTAATACCATGTAAAGAACTAATTCAACCCAACAACTTAAGTTATTAAGTGAGATTACGTTAATAGTTTTCTATTTCTCTAACACTAAGAGTGTGCATGACAACTATTCTGTTCCCTGGCACTGTTTCTGAAAAGAAACAATTCTTTTATATTTCTATGTCTTGGAACAGTTTTTTGAGAAAAAAAATGTGTTTGATAACATATTCTATTTTTATTCCGAGAATGAGAATTGCGTTTGATAACATAACAAATAATTAATAAAATATAATCCTATTAGGCATAAAAAAAATTTAGATTCATTTTCTTTTCCATATGGTGTGGTGGTAGCGGCGACAATGGCGACATGATGGTGGTAATAGTGGCGATGGTAGTGGTGGTGGTGTGGTGGAAGTCGTGGTGGCCAGGCGGCGGCTACAGTGGTGGCGATGGTGGTGGTGGGCAGTGGCTGCGGCAATGGCAGTGGTGGTGGTGGTAATGACATGGTGGAGGTGGAGATAGCAGTGGTTGCGACGACGATGGTGGTAGTTGGTGACAGTGGTAATGGTGGCGATGGTGGTGGTGGTGATGACAATGGCTGTGACAATGGTGGTAGTGGCATGGTGGTAGTGGTGACAAAAGTGGCTACGGCGATGGTGGTGTCGACGGCGGCGATAGTGGTAATGACACAGTGGTGCTGGAGATAACAGTAACTGCAACGATGGTGGTAGTAGTTGGTGATGGTGGTGGCAATGGTGGCGGTGGTAGTGGCGGTGATAATTGTGGTGGTGGTGACGACAGTGGCTGCGATGATGGTGGTAGTGGTGGCAGCGATAATGGCATGATGGTGGTGGTGACGACAGTGGCTATGGTGATAGTGGTGACGGCAGTGGTGGTGGTAATGACATGGTGGTGTGGAGACACAGTGGCTGCTATGATGGTGGTGGTAGTGGTGACGACAATGGCTGCGACGATGGTGGTGGTGGTTGGTGGCGGTGATGGCGGTGGCATAGTGGTGGTGGTGGCAATGGTGACGGTGGTAATGGTAGTGGTGGCGGCGGCGGTAATGGCATGGTGGTGGTGGTGACGATAGTGGTTGTGGTGATGGTGGTGGTGATGGCGACGATGGTGGTGGTGGAGACAACAGTGGTTGCGACGATGGTGGTGGTGGTTAGTGGCAGTGGCATGATGGTGGTGGTGGTGATGGCAGTGGCTGCAGCAATATTGGCGATGGTGGTGTCGTGGTAATGGTGGCATGGTGGTGGTGATGTGGCGATGGTGCGGTGGAATCGTGGTGGTGGTGACAATGACATTAGTGGTACGACGACAATGATAGTGGTGGTCGTGTCGGGATGATGATGGTGATGATGGTAGTGGTGGAGGGTAATTAAGAGAGACAAGTGTTTCTCATTTTGTGCCAGGGAATAAAAAAACATAAATTTTTTGATTCATTTTTCTGTTTCCCAGCACAAAAATTAAATCGGTTCATCCCGAGAACAAAAAAAAAAACCAGTTTTATCAAATGAGTTTTCTATCTATTTTTGTTCTCGGAAACAGAAATTAAAAAAGAATTGATTCTGAGAAGGTTGACATGCACATCCTAAGTGACATCAATTAAGTTCTTTTTGTCATTTTTGTTTTTCTATTTTTTGTCTCTTGATTTGAAAGACAGATAATATGTAGGGAGTTATTACTTACTATATCTGTGGTTTATAAATATGAGAGAGACAAACCAAGTGTGTTTAATTTTACAGATTTTATCTATTGAGGAATATACATCGTCATCCAGCTAAACTTAATATTCACGTTTCTTTGAGAAAACAACTCAACTTCTATTTATGTGTGTAGAGGACATTCTTCAGGAAATGATTAATATGTTGTGAAAAAATACCCATGAATAATGTGAATGAATTTTTTCATGTGTTAATTAACATGATCATGTTATGTGGGGCAATCATAACCATACATGAATGAATTAATGGTGATAAAGGAGGAAAGAGAAAAAATATAAGGATACACAATCATCACCGTTGATTTAATTATTAATGGTTAAAATCCTCTCACATGATATGATCATGTTAAATTACACATGAGAGGATCAATTTCCATGAATAATACTATTGGATGGTCCAATAACCTGATATTTTTCTATTTTTGAACTTCTCTTTTCTCATATCACATGAGGTAGCATCTCTTATGTTATATACATAACTAGTGAATTACCCGTGTGATATCCGGAGGAAAAAAAACAAAATATTTGTCGTCCGTCATAATTGACTAATCGCACTGCAAATTTTATATTTACAAAAATCTGTATTGTTATCTTGTTTTATATTTCAGGTGAAAAAATATGAATGCTGTATAAAGAGCTAGCAATAAACAGAAAAGTGATGAATTTAATTATGATGAGTCTTCCATGAGATCAGCTAATCCATGCGGTCATTGCCCTCTGCGAGTAATTTGGAAACGAAAACTTCTTTTTATATTGAGCTCTTTAATGATCAAAATGTGATGTTTCCCTCGAATACATCAATGTTATTTAATATGATCATTACAATTACCAAAGATATTGCTCCCTTCGGTCAAAGATTAATATTTTTTTAATTTCGTAAATTAAAATCAAGTTGACCTTAAACAACATTATGTGATTAATGAGAATTAAGAATCAGTGAGAGAGTCAGAAAGCATTCTTTACGCGCCCAGCGTGAGAGAGAGCTAGCAAAGAGCTGGTTGGAACATTGCCATCACACTCTCTCATTCCCCTCACCACCCACATTTCCCTCACAATCTATTCCCTCTTCTCCAAATTTCAGTATAACTCTTTAACTTTAATCCACATTTTTTTAAAATCTCTTCAATGGATTCATCCTTGGAATTAATTCGGTTCGAGCATAGTAAAATCTTATAGAAAGGATGACTATTTTAAGATCATTTTTTCATTCCAAAACTCGAACACAAGACATCTGAGAATTATATATATCTTTAAAAAATATATTATGATATTAATTTTTATAAAAATTTATTGATAAGTGTGTCTAAAATATAAATTAATTTTTTAAAAATAAAAAGATTCAATATTTTAAAAATTAATTTTTATTTTAATAGATTAATATTAAAATAATATATTAATTTTTGAAAATTACATTGGTCAACGATGTTAATACATCAATCTCTTATCAGACCTTATTCCTCATCCTTAGGCCGGATTTAGTTATACATAATTTTGATGTATCCCTCATCCTTAGGCCGGATTTAGTTATACATAATTTTGATGTATTAAGGGATTATGTTGTATAAGCTTATACTATAACAGCAAACAACTGAAAATTTCATAACATATAGTATAAGCTTATACTATCATGTCTTATATGTCTCTACACAAACTCCTTATCATTTGTGCCATCGTGTTTGTTACTTTAATCCATACTTAAGCCCCACAATTACCCAAAACAATCTCCTAAACTTCTATATCTATTCCATACACTCCTCAGTCCTTATAGTCACATGCACATACCTTCTTCCTTTTAACTTCTCTTAAAACAAAATCTATATCAAACACCTTTCCTTTCTCTTAATCATCCACCACTTTTTCCTTTCCTCTTCATTCATACATTTTCACAAACACCACAAACTCAAAAAAAACCATGACAGATAGAGTCCACCCTTCGGCCAAGTCCACCGCCAACGGCGGCGCAGCCGCCGCCGCCGCCAACCCATCATTCCCTGCCACAAAAGCTCAGCTCTACGGCGCCACCCGCCCCACCTACCGTCCTCAACCCAACCACCGCCGTAGCCAGCGAGGATGCTGTTGCACCCTCTGCTTCTGGCTCACCCTGATCTTCCTCTTCCTCCTCCTCCTCCTCGGCGTCGCCGTCACCGCCGTCTACTTCCTCTACCACCCCCACCGTCCTTCCTTCTCCGTCACATCCCTCAAACTCTCCTACCTCAACCTGACCTCCTCCTCCACCCTCAACTCCAAGTTCGACCTCACCCTTTCCGCAACAAACCCCAACAATAAAATCGTCTTCTCTTACCTAACCACCTCCGTCTCCATCCTCTCCGGCGACGTCAACGTCGGCGACGGCGCCATACCCTCGTTCGAGCACGCGGAGAAGAACACGACGGTGCTGAAAGCTTCGGTTGAGAACAGCATGCAGGCACCGGAGAACGATGCTCTGACGCAACTGAAGGCGAGTTTGAAAAGCAAGAATGAGTTAACGTTGAAGGTGAATTTGGAAACGAAGGTGGAGGCCAAGATGGGTCCGTTGAAGACGCCTCCTGTTGGAATCAGAGTTTTGTGTGATGGCATCGCCGTCACTCTTCCCGCCGGCAAGAAACCGGCGACGGCGTCGACAACGAACTCCGAGTGCCAGGTTGATATGAGGTTCAAGGTTTGGAAATGGACCGTTGGATGATCATAGGGAGGGTGAAACAAAAATTGCAGACACAGGTGTGATGTCATGTTCTTCTTCTTCTTATTTTTTTTTTTTTTGGTTCTTGTTTTTTTTTTTTTTTTTTGATTTCTTGTAATTCTGGTTTTAGTTTGGTATATTTTTCTGATTTGTTTATGATTAATTAAATGTTTGTAATTCTAAATGCTACCAAATGGCATCAAAGATTGCTGAAGTTTTAGTGGGAGACAGATGATCCATATTGTTTTTATATTATTTTTTTATAATAAGACGAAAAAATAAAACATTCTAAGATATATTTTTTATTTATTTTTTAATGAAATAAATGACAGTTTTGACTTTAATAGTGTGCTACTACCACACTAGGTAGTTTGATCTATATGAGTTTATAAAATAAAATAAAATGAAAACAAGTTAAACTAGTAAAATTAAAAAATCCATTTAGTTGGCAGGCATGTGTATGACACATTCTTTCAATTGTATTTTTAATATCTAAGTTTATGGGTTTTGCGATTATCCTGCTACAGGACCCCGACTCCCATTCCTGCACATCCACATTTTTTTATTAAGTTGTTTTTTTCAAAAAGAAAATATATATTGGTGGATCTCACATATATTGTATCTATTACCATGTTACATGATACTTCTATTATCTAATGGGGCGTTTGGTAGAGGAGAATTTTTTTTTTGTCCGATAATCTCAATTTTCAAAAATATGATTTTTACATCCAGTTTACGATAATATCCGAAAATTTAAAATTTAAAAAAATTCAGTTTCTCGAAAATTAAGAAAAAACCATCGTACCAAACGTCTCCTAAGTTTATTTGGGAGGAAGTTTTGAAGGGATTAGATTTTGATGCATATGATTAGGTAAGAATGTATTACTCTGTTTGAAAAAAGAAAAAAGGAAAAAGAATGTATTACTCTAATCGTCATCTAATTTTCTAGTTGAAACGACTTGAGTTAGAAACGAATGGAAGATTAAGTGAACAAAATATAATTAATATAGCAACTTCAATCATAAAAAATATTTAAAAGTTACGATAAAACTGGGAGTTATGCCCCGTTGGATAGGTTTTTTTATAGACAAAAGCTGCTATTTTTCAGAGAAAGGGGGGAACACTTCTGCTGCAAAATCCATTTGGATAAAAAAATATTTAAAAGTTGATAAAAAATATTTAAAAGTAGAAAATTAGAAATGGCAAGGGATGACCAGACAGCATCATAAATAAATAAATAAAAGTGGTTCCATTTAGGCTTAGCCATGAATAATATTTTGATTTGGCTTTTATGGCTCGATGGCGAAATATTTGTGTCCTCTCCAAAGAGTATCTTTATTATTAAAACGATGATGGTAATGTGCATAATTACTAAGGCTTTCAAAATATGAGATTTTTTTTTTTTGTAATAAAAAATATGAGAATTTGTGTTGGTGAGATTATTTTTAAAGTAAAAAAATAGACATATATTTATCCTGAAAGTATTTAATAAATGAATATCATAATATATCTTATAAAATTGTACCAAAGAGAGGTATTTCTCTTATATGGCAACGCCCTTTCCTTTGGAAATAAAAAACATTTCACATTACCAAAAAAAAAAAAACATTTCAACGTTTGACATCTGTGATTGATACAAAAGTAATTTTCAAGTTCACTCATCATTCATCGGTTCCGTAGAAAATTATTTGCATCAGAATTCGTTTGCTATTGACAACTGATTTTTTTTTTGGTGGGTTAGTTTTGTCTTGATCGTGCATTATGAAAGGCTTATACGAAAGAAAAGATAGTTAACTCTTAAATAAGTCAGCTCAAACTCAATATTTCAATGATCAAACATCAAGGGCAATAAAACAAACTTATGCCAGATTATATTATCATACATTGATACCAGATTTATGCCTCTGGCTCCTATTGCGTGCCCATCTTCAAATCAGTTCTAAGACATTGCTACAACAAGAAAATATAAATATCAAAGGGTTAAATAAAGTAATCAAATTGAATTTGCATACTCAACGCTACGCTGCACCTATTGCTTTTAATCAAGGATGCTTGGGTGTTCCAACCAAAAGGCTGATCCAATGATGTCATTGTGTTCTACAATTACTTTCCCAAAACTTTCAGAACACTCTCCATTCTCCTGAAGAATAAGACCATTGTCTACCCTGTCCCAGAAAACTGAGGATCCTTGTCGGAACATAATTGGTAATTTATCATAGTTAATAGCCAATTCCTCAATTTTCTTTTGCAGCTGAGCACCCTTTAAACTATGCTGGGCTTCCCTTTTGCTCTTTCCAGAAGCAACAAGCTTCCAAAAACAAGAGTTGTACTGATTGTTGATGTGGCAATCCACTTGTCTCCATGAAAGATAGTCCCTTAGAATCTCAGTAGAAGGATAGCACACTGCTCGTCCATCAAAAAAAGGAGGGTAGTTTAACTCACTCTGTGGAAAGAAATCTTTCCATCTCATCACGTAAGTGGATGTGAAGAAAGACACAATAGCAGAAATGATTTTACAAGCTCTCCTTTGATAAAGATCAGTGGTTTTCTTAAGAATAAAGCTATACTCATCACTAACCCCATAGGCAAAGACTATATCCTGTGGAAACTCTTGTAAGATTGCCACTGCACATGAATTCATCAAGTTAAGAGCCCTCTCATCATTTGGCTTCACAAATTCATGTACCTCAGAAAATCTATGGAAGTGGCATCCATCTAGTCGAACTACAATCCATGTAGATGGCATCAACTTGCTATCAAATTCAAAGGACCTCACATACTCTGCTTTCACATTGTCAATATCCTCCACAAACCCACCAAGCTCCTTCAAAAGAACAGTCTGCTCATTCCAAAATCTTCTGCTTGCTATTTTCTTTGAATGCAAAGTGATTATCTTTCTCCTGTGCCTTTTAATGGGTGCACCATTCTCATTGTACTTCACAACATCTTCTACTATTGTTTTTAAAACACAAGACCCTTGTCGGAAAATGGGGTCCAGAGTATTGTAGTTGACATTGAACTCATTAAATAGAAGATCATTCAGATTGCATTTCTCAGCACCCTTGAGGAAATCCATTGCTTCCCTCTCAGTCATTCCGCGCTGAACAAGACGATAAAAGCATTGATCATATTGATCACTCACATGGCAGATATTTTGCCTCCACAAAAGATAAGCTTGAAGGGACTCAATGGATGCACAGGCTGTGACTTTCCCATGGAACGAAGGAGGATATTGTAGTTCCTTTTGTGGGAAGAATTGAGTCCATTTTGTCACAAAGACAGCTGAGAAAAAGGAAGTGATGATGGATAGCACTTTGCTATCGCGCCTTTCGTAAAACTTGGAGCTCTTCTTGAAAACAAAAGTGTACTCACCACTGAACCCATAGGCTAAGACCACATCCGCATACTCTTCAAGCACCGCAACAGCACAAGAGTTCATCAATTTTAAGACCTTTTCATCATAAGGTTTGTGAAGGAGAGGACACCTATGAGCATGGGCATTGATCCAAACAAGGATGAAATTGGGAAACAGGACCTCGTCCTCGAGTTCAAAAGACTTGACATACTCATATTTGCTGTTTGCCATAAATATATTGCTTTTTCTTCTCACAAGACAATTATCAAACACTTGGTGCTCGCTTTCTCTTTGTCTATGTCTTTGTGGCTTTGCGCAACGAAAGGGAAAGGATTTCTCACAAGATAAAGGACAACTAAGTACAAGGGAGTCAAGAATTTACTGCATAAGAGCTTAAATTAACCACTCATGAACTTCATGCTAGTGATACTCAATTAGTGCGTAATTTGGATCACCCCAGACTAATTATATAGTTTTTACATGACGTAGGGATTTGAGATAGCAGTTAAGTTGAACCCGTAAAAACATAGCCTCCGAAGAAATATATATAAAATGAAGGTGAAGTATATTGTAAACTAGTATCACCGTGAATCAATTTGACCTTTAAATCAATTGTATTGATCTAATCATTATATTTAATTTTATCTTTGTATGGTTATGATTCACCATACCTAAATGAAAGCATTAAATATGAAAAATCATTACCATACAAAGATGAAAATAAATATAATCATTAGATCAACATAATCGATTTAATTGTGAAATTAATTGGTAATAACATTAGTAGTAACACTAATTCCTTGTTACAATATCCTATTCCTAAAATGAATTCTCTATTTTTAATTTGCTGCTTTATAAAAATAAAAGAAATTATAATTTTTTTTTGTATTTAAAAAAGTAATCCATAATAAAACTTTCACATGCAATTTTAAAGTTTATATCAAACTAACTCCTGTTAAACTTGAATAAGGTACATCTGGGTTCATAAAATTATTTTCGTACTCGAATACATGATTCTCTTCGATTGTGTATCGTCTTATCTTTTATATATATATATATATATATATATATATATATATATATATATATATATATATATTTGAAGGAAAATATACAATTTACAAATATATAACATAAAAATAATAAGTGAGATCAATCGGAAGAGAAATAATAAAAATAATGAGTCTCATCCACCTTTTAAAATTATCCCTTGCAAACATATTTTCCCTTTTTAAATATTACTTTCTTAAATTTCAACCTTTCACCTCATTCCAAACAGGATAACAAAACAAAAGTATACTTTTTAAAAATTCATTTTTTAAATAAATTCTAACAAGTGAAATAACTGTACTTTGGTATATATTAAATGTTTTTAATTTTTTTTCTTCTCCACAAAACTAAAAAGAAAATATTATGAAAGAAAAAATATAAAAAAATTATTAAATATACACATGAATACAGTCATTTTAATTAAAATGACATAAAATTATATTTTTAAAAGAGACAAAGTTTTATAAAAAAATAAAAATAAAGAATAATATGTATCAAAATAATAAAGATAAAGCGGAATTCCAAAGAAACCCAAGTACTTAGGAGTTGGGAAGTAGGTACATTTTATTGTTTGGGTTGGGCCGTCATGTCCGTTTGACTGATTTTCCAGAACTTGGAAAAGAAAAAAGAATAAAAAAGCGCAGTAAAATAACAAAGCTTAAACCCTCTCTAAAGCCCTATTTTGATATTCTATTTGGTGTCATTTCCTCTCACTCTCAGTTTCTGCAATTGCCATTGCAATGTATCGATTATCTTCTAAATTAGCTTCCTCCGTCGTTACTTCCACTTCAAAGAACCTTGTAAGACTAACGCCAATTACTCTTCATCTTATTCTTCTTCTTATATTATTATTACTATAAGAATTTATTGCTGCAAAATGGACCGTGTTATATGTATCTGGTTGATAATTTACGTGTTCATGGTAGAAAAAACGATTCTACTTCTTTTTTGAAATGTAAAGTGTAACCTTTTAGCATGGAGCTAGCTTGTGAATTTCAAATTAGCTGGCTTTGCTGGGAGAATGAGTAGATGGAAATGAGATCGTTTCTGTAATCTGAATCAGTGTTGTTTTGTTTTATTATGTTTTATTAGAGGGACGTGTGTGCGTTCATCTCAATTTCTTTTTCTTTTTCTTTTTTTGAAAAAAAAAAAAATTGGAGACAGGTACGTAGTGGGGTATTGTCAAGCAGAAGTTATGTAAGCAAAGATATAAACTTTGGGGTTGGGGCTCGAGCCCCTATACTGCAAGGGGTCTCTGAAGTTGCCGACGCTGTCAAAGTTACCATGGGACCCAAGGTATTATTATTTCTCCAGTACACTATTTTCTGTTCATCATTTTAGTGTCCGTGTATCCTACTCATTTAGTGTAGCTGATCTGATGCTATGGGCTTATTTTGTTGCTGAGTGCATTCCTCGGTAATTTCTTACACATGCTTGCAAGTTAGACCCTATGGTTTGACAACAGATCTTAAGAAAACCAACCTATTAAACCCCAACTAGCATATGAGCAGGGGTAGGGGTGAGAGCAATCATTGTACCCAGTCTTATCTTTCATATTTGCAAAGATATTATTTCCTGTATTTAAAATTGTGGCTTTTCAGTCACAAAGGAATAGCTTTACCACTACCCCTCATTCGCCTTCTTGTCGAGAGATCTTAGTATTTCCAAATTATTCATTTTTGTTCCTAAGGTTTGTAATGGCCTAATGGGTCTTGGATGATAAACCTGAACGGTCGAAATTGCCATGATTAAGAGTAACTTTATTTTATTTTATTTCGAATTGGTTGAGTCAGGGTCGCAATGTGATAATTGAGAAAAGTCATGGGAATCCTAGGGTGACGAAGGATGGTGTGACTGTAGCCAAGAGTATCAAATTTAAAGACAAAGCCAAAAATGTTGGTGCAGATCTGGTCAAGCAGGTGGCCAAGGCTACCAACACTGCTGCTGGAGATGGTGATTACTTTTCTCAAACTTTTTACCTTGAAAGTATTCTATGAATGTTCATCAATCACTAAAAATTTATTTTCTTTGATAATAGTACTTCTATATAGGTCCTACAAGTAGCTTTTTGGAAGCCAAGAATCGGAAATTATTTAAATCTCAGGGCATTTAATATAGACTTGTTAATAAAGTAGTCATAGACTCATAGTTCCTGAGGATGTTCTTTCAAAAAGCACATTTGGATTTTGGGATCTAATGTGCTTAAGTGATCTGAAATTACTTATCAAACAGAAGGAAAAAAATATATATCAAAGAAGAAGAGGACTATGTCCACTGGTAGTTGTCACTCTTTGAATTTCTTACTTTATCTAGTATTATGAGTTTGAAAATAATCTCTCTTAAAAATTTCAACCCTTTTTCATGTTGGGAGGAAACATAGAGATCACCTCGTATCTATTCTTTTTTTAGTACTTTTAATTCCTTCATATTTTACAAGTCAATATTTATTCTCTGATTCCAGGTACAACTTGTGCAACTGTTTTGACTCAGGCAATACTCATAGAAGGATGCAAATCAATTGCTGCTGGTGTAAATGTCATGGATTTGCGTAATGGGATAAATAAGGCAGTTGATGCTGTAATTACTGACTTGAAAAGCAGTGCATTAATGATAAGTACACCAGAAGAGATAACCCAGGTGAAAGGGCTTCTCAAAAAAAACTTTTCCCCTGCTGAATGAATTTTGCTTTAGAACATTGATCTACTGTTTAATGGTTGTGTACTTCCTTCTATAATTAATTTAGGTGCATAGGCATGAATAATTTTGGCACGACAATGGATTTACCTATGCTACTTATATTCTTGATTGATAATTAAGTACCATTTTTATACTAGGTTTAGTTTTGTTTGCTGGCTATTCATTTCTTTTATTTGACGAACAGGTTGGAACTATATCTGCAAATGGGGAGCGTGATATTGGAGAATTGATAGCAAGGGCAATGGAGAAAGTTGGGAAGGAAGGAATCATTACTGTTGCTGTAAGCAACTTTGTCCATTTCTGTGAACTTAGTACTTGACTTAGTTACAGTGCAGGTGATCTAAAATTTTAATGCTCCTAGGATGGGAACACTTTGGATAATGAGTTGGAAGTGGTAGAAGGAATGAAGTTAAACAGAGGCTACATATCTCCTTATTTTATTACTGATCAGAAGACCCGGAAATGTGTAAGTGCAGACTTATTCTTTTGTCACTAGCATGTATCTAAAAATTCTTCAAAAAATTAATTAGCTTGTTTTCTTACAATAGATTTACCTATGATAAGCATTTGCTGATGGTACATTTTAGGACTTTTTTTCTTTTTCTCATTATTTCTTTTTATTACAAAGTGCCCTTTGGTTGCCGTGAAGTTTATTCTTCTATAAAAGAGGCCTTATTGTTGTGTATCTTACTGTCTTGTGGTCATGCTGTAAGGACAAGGGTTTTGGCTCATTGCTCTAAAGCCTATTTTCATTTTTCAATATGTTACTTATGATTTTTTGTTGAAATTTGTTCTTGATAGCTTCATGCTAATCTATAGAATCAATTTGTCAAAAGTATTGACTTGATTTATTCAGTTGTAAATTATGCATGTCTTGTAAATAAAAGCTTCATCCAATTTGTTTAGTTTTATTTGGGTTCAGCTGTTTTTGTGATAATAAAGGTAATTTCCATTTTGTTAGGAATTGGAGAACCCCTTTATCCTCATCCATGACAAGAAAATTTCTGACATGAATTCACTGTTGAAAATATTGGAGCTGGCAGTAACGGTGGATAAGCTAATCTTGATTACATGTGCTCATTTTCATTTACAATTTGAATATTCTTTTTTTTTATTTCATATTTTAATGTTCATCAGAAAAAAAGACCGCTCCTAGTTGTTGCGGAAGATGTCGAGAGTGACGCATTGGCTATGCTCATACTCAACAAGCATCAAGCTGGGCTTAAGGTGTTCAAGTGGCTTTCATCTTGGCTATATTTCCTACTACCTTATGGTTCAATAAACTTCAATGCTATATTCTTGCCTTTCTCTGATTTTCGATTTATTTCTTTGCAATAACTAATAACGAATTTACTAATTGTTGATGATCTTTTATGCTGCGTAAGATCTGGCTTTTGCTTTCTTGTGTTGCTTTCCTGCCTATTCATCTTTTTCTGTTTTGTTTCCTTTCATTTTATGTTGGGTGTCATGAGGATAAGTGATCACAAGTTAGATAAAGTGATAAAACAACAAAATAATAATGATGAGAAAACAATTTTAATTTACAAACTAAACAAAATAAAGACTGCTGTCCATATAAAGACTGAGGATAAGCGATCAGAAGTTAGATAAACAACAAAATAATAATGATGAGAAAACAATTTTAATTTCCAAACTAAACAAAATAAAGACTGCTGTCCATATACTAGTAACTCCATAAGAGAAGTAATTTGAACTGTGCATTGTCTGTTTACGGTCATTATCTTCTTACTTTATATCTGAACACCCTTGAAAAGTGTTCCCAATTCCTTGAACATTCAAATTTTCATTTAGTTGATACTATTTAATTAAGGGCGAGAAACATCTTTCTGCAAAACCTTTGGAAATGACAAGCGAACTATGGATTTTATAAATACATATACATTAAGTGGATGCTATCAGATACTCAAGTCCTTCGTGTTTACAGATATATTTTATAAAATTTATCATCTGTAGAAGAATTTTGAATATCATAGATGGATTTTCTGGCAGTACCTTTCAAGTGTATATCTGGTACATGTTTTGCATTTTCTAGTTTGCATGTTTGTTTAAGGTATGTAGTCTTTATGGATTTGTAAGAATTCTTATGTGCTTGCCCTTTATATCGCCCAAGCTTTGGAACTTGATTTTGTATATACTTGTTTTCCACTTTATTTCAAGTTTATTGTATTTTAGGTTTGTGCTATAAAAGCTCCTGGTTTTGGTGATAGTAGAAGAGCAAATCTAGATGATCTTGCAATTCTTACTGGAGGAGAGGTAATACCCCACCAACATTTCATTTATCAGATATTGCAGATGGGTACCTGTTAGGGATGCACTGTTTTTCTAGATTTTAATAATGACTAATCTATCCAAGGTCTTGCAATTGGGACTACCGCTTGTTGTATATTATGAAAAAGGTTATGATGAATTTAAAAACAGGTCATCACAGAAGATCGAGGTTTGACTCTTGACAAAGTCCAACCAGAAATGCTTGGCAGTGCAAAAAAGGTGTGTGGCTTGAACCAACATAAGTAATCTTTGGTTATTCGAACTGTTATATATGCATCTAATCTAATGTGCTAGTGCAATAGGTTACTGTCTCTGTTGATGACACTATCATTCTCCATGGTGGTGGGGATAAGATGCTCATTGAAGAGAGATGTGAACAGGTATTTTTTTAAGTATTAGATTTGTACTTTTTTTTAAGTGTTTTAGTCATTTAGCTTAGTTATTTTTCTACATATCTGTTACTTGCATAACTAATTGATTTTAATGTAAAGAATTACTAGGTTCTCAATTTAGGTCTTATTCTATGCGTGCATTTGGAGCACTTTTTCTTTGCCATTGTAATCATATTTCCTTGTACATGCAGCACTACATGACAATAGTTTTTTGTCTTGTGATTTATTTTCTTATAGATCTCTCAAACAAATTATTATGTTCTTGGTGGGTTCATGCCATTGAGTGTTTTGTGCGTACTGCCAAGTTTATAATTTTGAAACAATGTACATCAAGTGATATCTGTTGAGTATACCTTAAAATTATACCTAACTCTGACGTTTCAGCTTAAAAAGTTGACATATCATGACAATGTTTGCCATTACTCGGTTTAGATTGCCTTCATGTGGCTTGTAGCCAAGAGTCCTTGAATTAGTATAAACTTTTTTTGGGTATTTTATGATGTCTAATTAGCGTATATCGTTTTTTAGCTGAGGACAGCTATGGAAAAGAGTTCTGCCACGTTTGATAAAGAAAAAGCACAGGAACGCCTATCAAAACTATCTGGTGGTGTAGCTGTTTTCAAAGTTTGTAACTCATCCTTAAAAAAACTAGTTTGTGATGAATAATTTGTGTTCATTACTTCACATGGAAGATGGAACCAAATATCTTCAGGTTGGGGGGGCTAGTGAGGTGGAAGTTGGGGAAAGGAAAGATAGGGTGACAGATGCTTTAAATGCTACTAGGGCAGCTGTGGAGGAGGGAATTGTTCCAGGTAACTCATATTGTCCTTTTTTTCTGATGGGACAAAAAGTATGCTGAGGGTGGCCATTAGCATGAATTTACTTTGTATTCTTCTTCACATTATACGTGTTCATCTATTAAAGTCAATATGTGATTGTCTTAATCAGGTGGTGGAGTTGCTCTCTTATATGCTTCCAAAGTCTTGGAGAACCTTCAAGTTCAAAATGAGGATGAGAAAAGAGGAGTACAGATTATTCAGAATGCACTCAAGGTTGCATCGTTGGCTGCACCCTACTTTAATTTTGTAACAGAAAGGGCCCATCTCTCTTCTGTATTTTTTACTTTTTTACTTGCTTGTTAATTTTGCGTCGTTCCTAATAATGCATATTATTCATCATAGGCACCTACGGTTACAATAGCTTCAAATGCTGGTTTTGATGGTGCTGTGGTTCACAGCAAATTGTTGGAACAAGATGATCACAATTTGGGTTTTGATGCTGCTAAAGGTTCGTAATCAGTTTACATAGACAAATTTACATTGAAATCCATTATGATTACTATTTGCCTCCTGTTAGTATTTTATTTTTTGCATCGGCTACTGTCCAAGGTAATGGAATAAGTTTCCTGTTGGTCTGGTTGCTTGTTTTGGTTCATTTAGTTACAAGCTAAAACATTTATTACTAGTTTGCAGTTTGCACTATTTGCTGTCTAGTTTATTATACTTGACATTTAAGAAGAAAATTCTGAATAATTATACTCTAAAAAGAGGTTGTCCGTAGTTATCTTTTTATGCCTAATTTGTGCCTGAAGGATGATGGTGCTTATTCTTCTAAAACAGGTGCCTATGTTGATATGGTAAAGGCTGGAATTATAGATCCTGTTAAAGTTGTTAGAACAGCTTTGGTAGATGCTGCCAGGTAAAATCATATAATGGCGTTGCAATATCTCTGCATAGATTATATTACATTATATGTTAAACTATTTTATCCTCATGGCAGTGTCTCATTGCTACTAACGACAACCGAGGCAGCTGTGCTGGAGAATCCAAATGACAAAAATAAACCTCCCAGCAGGGTACCAGATATGGATGATTTGGATTACTAACCTGTTTCCCCAAATGACGAAGCAGTTTTGTGTATCAATATTGGAGTCCTGCTGCTAATTCCTTTTAAGGAAATATCTGAGTATAAACTTTGGGGTCATTGTCTTGTATTTTATGGAGTGAGGTTGAAATTATGCAACCTACGATTTACAATGTGTTGGGAAAAATCATGTCTGATTCGAGTTATCCTCAGCACCAGGATAAGCTGAAAATTTGTCTCATTCTTTAGGTGTCATTCACCTAGTTTATGCTCCAAAATTTTTGTAATATGTGCAAATTATAAGACTCGTGTTTTGCCCCAGTTTTTTTCAGATTGTAATGCTATGTGGTTTAGTTACCAAATTTCATTTACGGTTCCTTTCTTATTTTGATCATTCAATTAAGTTACTTTTTCTTCAAAAGTAGTGCTGCCTTGCTATAGTTATAATTTCATTGATATTTAATTACACTAACTTTTATTTAGAACATGTTATTAGATTTGACTACTTTTGAGGCAATTTTTGCTTCTTTTTTGTTGTTAATTGTTTTTTGACAGTTTTTAGCAATGAAACCTGGACACGCAAAAATTTCAAAAAAATGCGTATTGGATATCGATACGTTTTGACATGCGGTCAATATTTTGAAACACGCGGTCAATGTTCTGACATGTTTTTGCAACATGCAATCAACTTTTTTTGACACGCGGTCAAAAAAATGGTTTCATCAAATGCCCTTATGAGCATGCACTTTATGTCAAGCTCAAAGATGGAGATATTTTGATCGTGTGCTTGTACGTGGATGATCTAGTCTTCACCGGAAACAATCCAAGGATGTTTGAAGAGTTCAAGAAAGTGATGAAGAAGGAGTTTGAGATGACTGACATTGGACAAATGGCATATTATCTTGGCATTGAAATCAAGCAGAAAGAAGAAGGTTTTTTCATCACTCAAGAAGGTTACACAAGGGAGATACTGAAGAAATTCAAGATGGACGATTGCAAGTCTATCAACACCCCAATGGAATATGAAGTTAAGTTGTCTAAGTATGGTGTAGGAGAAGATGTTGATCCTACTTTCTTCAAAAGCTTAGTTGAAAGTTTGTGCTACTTGACATGCACCAGACCTGACATTCTCTTTGCTGTTGGATTCGTTAGTCGCTACATGGAGACTCCATCTACCACGCACTTGAAGGCTGCAAAGAGAATCCTCCGCTACATTAAAGGTACTATCGACTTTGACTTGTTTTACTCATCCTCTAATGAATATAAACTTGTTGGATATAATGATAGCGATTGGGCTGGAGACATGGATGATAGGAAAAGCACCACTGGATTTGTGTTCTACACAGGAGATACTGCTTTCACATGGATGTCAAAGAAACAACCTATTGTCACTCTGTCTACTTGTGAAGCCGAATATGTCGCAGCTACATCGTGTGTTTGCCACGCCATTTGGCTAAGGAACTTGCTAAAGGAGTTGAGTATGCAACAAGAGGAGCCAACCAATATTTATGTTGACAACAAATCTGCCATTGCATTAGCAAAGAATCCAGTCTTCCATGATAGAAGTAAGCACATTGACACACACTATCACTTTATAAGGGAATGCATTGCAAGAAATGAGGTGCATATAAAATATGTGAAGTCTCAAGAATAAGCAGCAGATATCTTCACCAAGCCACTCAAGAATGAAGACTTTGTCATATGAGAAAATTGCTTGGAGTTACAAAATCAAGTTGGGGGGGGGGGGGGTGTTGAATAAATAAACTTGATTTAGTTTTTGGTCCATTGGACTTAGTATACATTTAGCACAAGATCTAGAAATTTTTATTCTAGTTAATTCAATGAAAGATCTAGAAGGTAGTTGCACCTACCATTATTAACGAGGGTAGTTGCACCTACCACAATTAATATTTGTACTAGGCTAGTATAGAAAACTCTAGAATTATTTGGAGTCATTGTTTTGAGGAGGTGCCACTAGTATAAATAGGGGTCATCTCCATCATTTTGTAACAAGCCAAAAAAGAAAAAGAGTTGTGTAGTAATAAAAGTGTTCTCTTCCTCCATATCTTTCTATAACCTTTACTTTTCTCAAATATCCTCCTCCCAACAAGAAGATGCTATGCGTCGTCAATTAAAAACATATAATACTATATATAATCATAGCTCCAATTTATTTTGTTGGAATGAACATGGATGACTTTATAGATCTTATATCACGTATCTCAACAATTAAGTCCAATAAATTACATAATGAGATTCCAGTCTATACTATATATGGATGCAATTATTAAAAAAATCATACCCGTTAAACCCGACTAGTAAGTGTGGGGTGGAGGCAATTTTCGTAAGCAGTCTTACCCTTGCATAATTGCAAAGAAGCTATTTTCTGAATTCGAATCCATGACCCTTCAATTATGAAGGAACAGTTTCACCAGTGCTCCAGTACGCCCACTTTTATATATGGATGCAATTATTACAAAATGTAATTTCATAACATTTTCAAATTACTATCTGCATATATAATAGACAAACCTACCTGCGGTGGATTAGTTCTTCAGACTCGAATCCTAACTCACTTCTTTCATCAGAAGGTATATCAAGCATTGGCTTATGATCATATTCATCACTTGCATTACTATTTTGACCCTGCAATGACAAGGATGAAAGGGACATGGAGTTCTGCATGGCCCAGGTATTAACATGTTCTTGCAAAGGGGTGTTGTTGTTATTGATGTTATTTTCATTGTTCTCATGTGCCATGATGGTACTTGTTCCTGTTGTGTCATTTGTTGAAGATAAGAGTAATGAGCTGACGAGTTATATAAGCTCAATGGATCAGCATTCATAACATCATCAACATTATTGATATTGATTGTTGTTGTTGTACCATAAACATGGTGTTGTTGTTGTTGAGCTTGTGACCTGAAAATGGCGAGTTGTTGAAGGACAAGCTCAAGCTCAGCCCTGTAATATTCAATATTGGCTTGAAGGTCTTGAATGTATCTGTAGCAACCACCAACAGGATCACTAGCTCTCATGTCAGATTGATAAATGATGGTGCGCATGGCTTGTCTTTGTTGTGAGGGTCAAGATCCTTGATGAATATTTTAAATGCAATAATAAATTTTGAAAGCTTAATTTACAAAAGTAATTTTGATATTTTTATTTCATATATCTATATGTTAAGAAGTACCGACATATTATTTTTTGTAAAAAAAAAATATGTTGGATTCTGGCATGTGATTAACGCTCGATATGTAGTCAAATTTTTTGACATGCGGTTAACATTCATGCAGATTCAAATTTTATTTATTTTATCTTTTTAACTAAACATAAAAAATTAATTTATAAATCAAATATTTTTTATTATAGAGTTTGATATGAAAAGTTAACAAAGTATGAAAAATTATTTTTGATTTTCTGAAATTTGAATATTTAATTGATTATATGACTTATTATAGATTGCAATATATATTAAATATAAATTATTATATATTAAAAATATTATTTAATAAGTCCTGTCAAATTATTTACGGAGGAGGGAGGGGGGGAATTATTATATGAAACTCACATCGTCTTATGTAACAAATTATAACTTGATAAGATGTCAAGTTCGGGCCATTAATAAAAGTCTTCAAATGGCTCATAAGACACTACCCGGGAAATTGTGAGCTATATTGTCCATAAATGTATCACTTTTCTTATTTAATAGCTTGAGAAATATACTGAGCTAATATTTATGAAGGATATATATGTATTAATATTAAAAAAATATTTATCCTTTTAAATGACATACTTTGTGTCATTTTACTTTTACAAAGAGGTGAGACTCACACTTTTAATTTTTTTGTCTACTCTCTCTTTTATCATGATTTATCTTTTTTTCTCACTTAAAATGACACAATTTTACATCCTTTAAAATAAAATGATACACACTTTCTCGGTTAATATCTGTGAAACATGCGATTACATATATTCCTAAGAGGTAATGTTGAAGTCCTGCATATGTATCAAGTCTGCAGATATGAGTGCAGCAGACTATTATTTACTCATAACTAACTTGTAACTAGTTTAGAGTTAGTTTCATATTTGTTAGATTAGTTTGCGGTTTAATCTAGATATAAATAGAATAGTCTTCTGTAATCTTCATCATAATTTTTCAATACAATGTTTTCATTCACTAATTCTTTGGATTTCAACATGGTATCAGAGCTCTGAAGAGAGCTCTGATATTCGCCTTTCGATTCTTTTTCTTCAAGATTCTTTAGTTTTCTTTGCTACTTTTCTTCTTGATTCAATGGCGAATCAGAGTTCTCTTCCAGATTATCTGTCAAATCCATCGAATTCTTTGTATCTGCATCCCAGTGAAAGTCCATCCTTGGTTCTTGTTACTCCAGTATTGAACGGACGTAACTACCATGGCTGGGTGCGTGCTATGAAAATGGCTCTATTGTCCAAGAACAAGCTATGCTTTGTTGATGGAACTTACACGGTTCCTGCAGAAACTGATCCTCTGTTCAAGGCTTGGGAAAGATGCAATATCACTGTGTTGTTGTGGCTGCATCGTTCCATTGATGAATCCATCGCGAAATCCATACTGTGGATGGAGCGAGCTGTTGATGTATGGAAGAACTTATCTGAACGATTTTCACAATCGGATGTTTTTAGAGTTGCGGATCTGCAAGAAGATATTCAACGTCTTCAACAAGGAGAACGTTCTGTGAGTGACTTCTACACTCATTTGAAATCACTGTGGGATGAGTTGGATAATCTCCAACCATTGCCAAATTGCACTTGTGGTGCATCAAACAAGATAAAAGAAGGAAGAGAGCGTGATCAAGTAATTCGGTTCTTAAGAGGCTTGAGTGACCAATTCACTCATGTTCGATCACAGATCATGCTCATGGATCCATTACCTGGAATGAATAAGGCCTTTTCACTTGTTGTACAACAAGAAAGGCAAATGAATTCTGAATTTCATTTTGAAACTCCAACAGATGCAAAGGCATTCACTGTTGATCAGCAGAGAAACCGTCCAATGTTCAACAGAAACAAGAGTTACACTGGTAGAGGACGTGGCACCAGACTTTGCACGCACTGTGGGAGAACTAATCATACTGTGGATACATGCTATGCTAAGCATGGATATCCACCTGGCTTTGGAAACAGGTCAAATGCACCTGGATTTGGGAACAGACCAAGAACAAGCTCAGCTAATGCTGTTGTTTCTGATGCAAACGTGAATAATGAAAAACACAAGGATGATGATAAATTGCTGGTGTCACATCAAGAGTATAAAGATCTTCTTGATTTTTGGCAGCAATCGAAGATAGAGCCCAATGTTACCACTGCTTCCTCGACTGGTCACTCGAATGATCATCATGCAAATTTTGTTCAAACACAAAGCATGACTCTCAGTGCTAATTCAGATCAATCTTCTGGTAAGTCTCTTTCTCATTGGATACTTGATACAGGAGCTACTGATCATATATGCTCCATTGGTAGTTTCTTCTTTTCTCTCAATAAAATCAAACCAATTGACATCACTCTCCCGAATGGACATAAGGTTACAGCACATTACTCTGGAATAGTTCATTTGTCTTCAAGTTTACAGTTGTCTGAAGTGCTCTATGTTCCAGAATTTTGTGTGAACCTCATATCAGTCACAAAATTGTTACTTTCTGCTCAATGTGAACTCATTTTTCGTGATTCCTTTTGCTGCATCAAACAGATCCATTCAAGACAAGTGATTGGTTCTGCTAAACTTTCCAATGGCCTGTTTGTTCTCAATTCGACAGAAGATGCTTTCATGAAGTCCAAAGCAGACTTTCCTAGGCAAAGCAATAGTGCCTCTGTTGATAGTTCTATGCTATGGCATTATTGTTTAGGACACATATCCGATACTGTAATGCAGAATATGTGTAATAAATTTCCTTTTGTATCTAGCAATAAGAGTGGGACTATTTGTGACATATGTCCCCTAGCTAAACAGAGAAAACTTTCCTATGATTCTAGCACTAGTCGCACTTCTAAAGCCTTTGAGCTTGTGCATGCTGATATCTGGGGTCCATTTTCTGTGGCCTCTGTAAATGGTGATAGATATTTTCTAACCATAGTAGATGATTTTTCAAGATTCACATGGGTGATTTTGATGCCAAATAAGGGAGAAACTAGAAGTCATTTGCGTAATTTTCTTATGCTTATCAAAAATCAGTTCAATGCTTATGTTAAAGTAATCAGAAGTGATAATGGAATGGAATTTTTGATGCAAGAATTTTATGACAACTTGGGAATTATTCATCATAGGACTTGTGTTGAAAGTCCACAGCAGAATGGTGTAGTTGAAAGAAAACACCAACATATTCTCAATGTGGCAAGAAGCCTTTTTTTCCAAGCGAATTTATCTCTCAAGTACTAGTCATTTTGCATATTACATGCTGTTCACTTGATCAATAGAGTTACTACTACTATTCTTCAAAATAGAACTCCTTATGAGGTTCTGTATGCTAGTGCACCTTCTTTAACACATCTCAAAGTTTTTGGATGTTTATGCTTTGTCAGTACACTTTCTGCTCATCGAACGAAGTTTGCTCCCCGTGCTAGAAAGTGCCTTTTTCTTGGTTTTAAAGATGGTACTAAAGGATATGTACTTTTGGACTTGCAACCCCATCAGCTTTTGCTCTCACGCAATGTCCTCTTTCATGAAACTACTTTTCCCTTACATAACCTACCCTACCACATCAATGCCCCATTGACTTGTCCTTCTGCCAAATCCCATGACCTTGAACTCTTTCCCATGCCTAACCACGGACCCACTTCCTCAACCACTACCTTTATACCTGAACCTCACACTGAGGCTATTACCCTTGATCCTACTTTTTCTGAACCCATTTCTCCTCCTCCTTTTAATACTGAGATTACTTCCGTTGAGTCTATCCCCCTTAATCCTGCACCTACTTTTCTTGAGACTCCTGATCCTGCTCATGTTGAGCCCCCTCGTAAATCTACTCGGCCAACAAGACAACCATCCTACCTTCGAGATTTTCATTGTAATTTTTCTCATACTTCTTCCTCCACACCATTCCCTTACCCTATCTCTTCTGTCATCTCTTATGATGCTTGTCCTCAATCTCATATCACCTTATGCTGTGCCTTAAGTACCACTACTGAGCCAAAAACTTATGAAGAGGCTGTTGAGCATTCTTGTTGGAGGGATGCTATGGCAGCTGAGCTTCTTGCTTTGTCCCAGAATAATACCTGGACTGTCACTGATCTTCCCTCTCACAAACATCCCATTGGTTGTAAATGGGTCTTCAAAGTCAAGTACCGAGCAAATGGTTCTATAGAGAGACACAAAGCCAGGTTGGTGGCTAAAGGGTACACCCAACTTGAGGGTGTTGATTTCCTTGACACTTTTTCTCCGGTTGCTAAAGTTACAACCATTCGCATTCTTCTCAGTGTTGCCACTGCGCGGGGGTGGTATTTAGAACAGCTTGATGTCAATAATGCATTTCTTCATGGTGAATTAAATGAAGAAGTGTATATGGTCTTGCCACCAGGGATGAAGACTGGGAAAAGTAACCAAGTTTGTAAGTTGCAAAGGTCTCTATATGGGTTGAAGCAGGCGACTAGACAATGGTACTCAAGACTTACTTCAGCTTTGCTTTCAATTGGGTATAAACAATCTGAGGGTGATCATTCCTTACTCATAAAGTCCAGTTCAAACTCTTTCACTGCATTACTCATTTATGTAGATGATATAGTTTTAGCTGGCAATGACATGGAAGAAATTAAGAGGGTTAAAGAGTTCTTAGATTCAGAATTCAAGATCAAAGACCTTGGGTCCTTGCACTATTTTCTCGGTTTAGAGATATTGAGAACTGAAGAAGGTCTGTTTGTTAATCAACGAAAATATGCCCTTGAGCTGATTAATGATGGAGGTGTCTTAGGTGGAAAACCATATTCGACACCTATGGAACCAGGAACAAAGCTTGAACAAGGGAAAGGAGAATTATGTGAAGATGCAGGCAGCTATAGAAGACTTGTAGGAAGGCTTTTATACTTGACAACTACAAGGCCAGATATTTGCTATGTGGTTCAACAACTTAGTCAGCACATGAGTGCTCCTACAGATGTCCATATGAAGGTTGCAATACGGGTACTGAAGTATCTGAAAGGAGCTCCAGGAAATGGTATGTTCTTTTCTGCCAAGAATGACTTGAAGCCTTGTGGTTTTGCTGATTCTGACTGGGCAACTTGTCCAGACACACGAAGATCCATTACTGGTTATTGCGTTTTTCTTGGTTCTTCCTTGGTTGGTTGGAGATCAAAGAAGCAAACAACAGTGTCACGATCCTCTTCAGAAGCTGAATATAGGGCACTAGCAGCCCTTACTTGTGAAATGCAGTGGATTCGTTATATTCTTGCTGACTTGCAAATGGATCTGACACAAGCTATTCCCATCTATTGTGATAACCGTTCAGCAATTTATCTAGCTCATAATCCTAGCTTTCACGAGAGAACAAAGCATATAGAGATAGACTGCCATCTAATTCGGAAAAAGATCAATCAGAAGCTCATTCATCTTTTGCCTATTGCTTCTTCCATTCAACTGGCAGACAACTTCACCAAAGCATTGAGTCCTGGACCTTTTAAATATTTAGTTAACAAATTGGGTCTTCGAGACATCTATCTTCCGACTTGAGAGGGGGTGTTGAAGTCCTGCATATGTATCAAGTCTGCAGATATGAGTGCAGCAGACTATTATTTACTCATAACTAACTTGTAACTAGTTTAGAGTTAGTTTCATATTTGTTAGATTAGTTTGCGGTTTAATCTAGATATAAATAGAATAGTCTTCTGTAATCTTCATCATAATTTTTCAATACAATGTTTCCATTCACTAATTCTTTGGATTTCAACAGGTAAAGTCAAGAATATTAGAAATAATTATTTTATGTAGTTAAAATAATAAAATGTGGTTGATCGAGTAATATCCAAGCATTTTAATGGGTCACGATTCTCTTCTCTTCTCTCATGGTTTCTTTTCTCTCCAACCCTTCTTCCCCTCCATGTTATTTCTCCGTGACTGACACAAGATGAGGTTTAACAGAAAATAGAAGAAAGAACTGTAGCAAGGGAAAAGCAGATATCTTACCAGGACATGTTTAGAACTAAAGAGACTATGGGAGTCATGGTTATGGATGTTTGCATCCAAACATGCATATTTGGGGCCATGCAAGTCTCAAGTTTTGACGTGAAGATGACATGATTGTTGTTTCCTTGAAGTGGAGATGTCTGTTACATGCCAATATCAAAATCATACATGTTGTATTGTGTACGTTCTCAAATTTTTTTCTTGAGCTGTGGGCGTGTTTATTGTTTTAGATGTGCAAAAACTCAATTTTCTTCAAGCACACTATTAGGGACTCCAAGTTTGATACAACAGAGCCAGTTGATAAAGTATGGCATTGCAAATTTTTGTCCTTGTTCATCAGCTTATTTTTTCAGATGTGTCCATGACGTAGTCTATATGTTGTAATTCTTGTGCACCACATTTGGCTTACTGTAAGAAAAGAAAAAAAGAAAAGAAAAGAAAAGTATTGCTCGCGAGAAGCACATAAATCTAATCTGTTCATTCCTTTCATTGAATCAGACCTCCAAGAGAGGGGATAGTATCTTTTTTTATTAGAATAAAAAAAATTAATAATAATAAAAAAGATCCTATGAAAGAAAGGGTATAACTATAGCCGCATACAAGCATTGTTGCAAAATTTTAGCCTCGAAATGAGAGTGGGAAAGCATCTTCTTCTACAATCTATATATGCTAATTAACACCTCAGCTACTACAATTTGTGAGAGTAAACAAAGTTGCTGCACCTTTCAGATCATGATCCTGAGATTGTTGGATGCAGTCAGCCTCTCCTTTTATTACTGCATCGTCTATCTTAAACAAAACTGCTTCATCACTGCATATATTATTTAAAGTCAAAAACTAGATCATGTTAGAAGATGATATGCATCAATGAAAAACATAACATAGTATATATAATCATAGCTCCAATTTATTTTGTTGGAATGAACATGGATGACTTTATAGATCTTATATAACATATCTCAACAATTAAGTCCAATAAATTACATAATGAGATTCGAGTTTATACTATATATATATGGATGCATTTATTAAAAAAACCACCGTGTGTGTGATTTGATAAGTGTCCAAGACACTATATTTTTATTATTAAAATAGTTCAAATAATAATTAAAATAATTAAAAATATAGTGTTAGTTAATAAAATCTAAAAGATATTAAAATACCAACAACTGGATAAGATTCAAATCTTTTTTCATATTGTTTCAGGTTTAAAGTAATAAATCACCAATTCTAAGGGATAAAGGCAGTTGCAAAGGATAAAGATTAAGAAAAATAAAGAATTAATCAATATTAATTCTTGTTCAGCGAGTTGATCCAAATATTAAAAAGCCCACTTTATTTCTTTAATAGGACACATTAGGGCTATAAAATTCGGAAGATGGAGGACAACAGAACTCATGATGGCTACGGCTCAGGAAAGGGAAAAGTTCAGTTTCGGGTGGGGAACAATTATTAATATGGATAAGATTCTAATCTCTTTTCATATTAAGATCAAGAAAAATAAAGAATTAATCAATATTAATTCTTGTTCAGCGAGCTCGAGTGTGGGGGGAGGTAATTCTTGTACGCAGTCTTACCCTTGCGGGCCTTGCATAATTGCAAAAAGATTGTTTCTTGAATTTGAACCTTTAACTCTTCAGTTAGGAAGGAACAGCTCCACCAGTGCTTCTATTCGCCCCTTTTATATATGGATGCAATTATTACATAAAGTAATTTCATAACATTTTCAAATTACTATCTGCATAATAGACAAACATACCTGCGGTGGATTAGTTCTTCAGACTCGAATCCTAATTCACTTCTTTCATCAGAAGGTATATCAAGCATTGGCTTATGATCATATTCATCACTTGCGTTACTAGTTTGACCCTGCAATGACAAGGATGAAAGGGACATGGAGTTCTGCATGGCCCAGGTATTAACATGTTCTTGCAAAGGGGTGTTGTTGTTGTTATTGATGTTATTTTCATTGGTCTCGTGTGCCATGATGTACTGTTCCTGTTGTGTCATTTGTTGAAGATAGGAGTAATGAGCTGACGAGTTATATAAGCTCAATGGATCTGCATTCATAACATCATCAACATTATTGATGTTGATTGCTGCTGTTGTTGTACCATAAACATGGTGTTGGTGTTGTTGTTGAGCTTGTGCCCTGAAAATGGCGAGTTGTTGAAGGACAAGCTCAAGCTCAGCCCTGTAATATTCAATATTGGCTTGAAGGTCTTGAATGTATCTGTAGCAACCACCAACAGGATCACTAGCTCTCATGTCAGATTGATAAATGATGGTGCGCATGGCTTGGTCTTTGTCGTGAGGGTCAAGATCCTTGATGATTTTGGTGATGCTGCTAACACCAAATAATTTATGGGCATTTAGGAATTGTCGTTGGCGATCGTGAGGAAAATAAGGTGCGAGAATGCAGTCAGGAGCGCACTTCCTGCGTTGGTACTTACAAGCCGCGCAAGCCTGGGTGGTGCTGTTGTTTCCATTTCTTGAGATGGTGTTGTTGTTGTTGATGTTGTTTCTGTTCATAGTTTTTGGGGAACAACAAAAAAAAAGGGGGTGAGATATCAGCTGCGTCTCCGGCGGGGAAGGTACTGCAGTTTTTGATGGGAAGGGACTTTTTCTGGGGCATTCTCTCCCCTTATTTTCTCGTATGAAACATGGAATGGAAAAAAATGGGAGATGGAGAGAAATGGCAGGAAATACAGATAGATATAGACAATCAGATCTTAACTGATTCAATTCATGGAAAACGATATTTTTGGATATCTTGCTTCACGGTTACTTAATTTTTAGTTTTCCATCTTAATTCCTATATATATATATATATATATATATATATATATATATAGAGGGAAGATTTATATTTATAAATTTTTTGTTTACAAACTACATTATGTACTCACGCGAAAACAATTTGCAAAAATTTATAAACGGATCCTTATATATATATATATATATATATATATATATATATATATATATATATATATATATATATATTTTGTTAAAGGAGAATAGTTTTTTCTATATATATTTTCTTCTGATTCAATTTGGCATGTATTAATTCAACATGGTGCTAGTGTTCCCTATATATATATATATATTGTTAAAAGAGAATAGTTTTTTCCATATATATTTTCTTCTGATTCAATTTGGCATGTATTAATTCAACATGGTGCTAGTGTTTTATGTACGTACTTAATTTGAAGTGTTATTATTGGTACAATTAATGGAGACTAAAATAGTATAGGTATTTCATATTATAGATGTATTTTGATCTGATCATTTTCTTTTTTCCTTTTGCTATACATAGCTATATATTTGCTATATATGTTGAGAGAGAAATTAAAGGAAATGGAATGATATGATATGGAATTGTAAGAATCACTCCTAGCTGGTGTAATTTCCAAATTCCAAGGAATATATGCAGTTTTGAAAGCCGAGTCAAAACCTCAAGATATTTATTAATAAATTTATATATTTATATCGATTGAACAACCCATGACCGATTCATTTGGAAAACTTCATTCGAAAAGATAAGGGCTAATGATAGATTATGTGTATTAGATCAATGGCCGGGATTAATAAAATTAGGGATGTGCATGGGTCGAACTGAATCAGTTTTTTTGAAAAATCGAACCAAATTGGTTTAAATGGTTTGGTTCGGAAGTGGTTCGGTTCGGTTCAAAATTGGTTCGATTCGGAAGTGGTTCAGTTCGGTAGGAAACGGTTCGGTTCGAAACCGGTTCGGAACGGTTCAGAAACGGTTCGGGTCGACCCTCTTTTGAAAAGAAAAAAATTTAAAATTTAAAAAATAAAGTTATAAAAATCAATTTGGTTCGGTTTGAAAACAGTGCGGTTCGGTTCAGAAACGGTTCGGTTCGGTTCAAAATAGTTCGGTTCTTAAACTGGTTCTAAAAACCGGTTCGGTTCATGAACTGGTTCTTTAAAAACTGGTTCGGTTCATGAACTGGTTTTTTAAAAATCGGTTATTTTAAGGGGTGGTTCAGTTCGGTTTATGGTTCGGTTCAGTTTTTTGGTTATTTTTGCACACCCCTAACTAAAATTAATATGATAATACAGTCTGAGTCATATATCGCAATATAGTTAATTGGTTATATCCACAATGAGTTTTTTATGCAAATACTCAAATATTTTACTGATTTAATTTTTTGACAAATTATTTATCAATTTAATATATGTGTATGCCTTTAAGTCGCATACCAACTTCATGTACGATTTAGTGCAAAAATCAACACAAGATGTACATTTAAGTCACGTACCAACTTGGTGTATAACTTGTGCAAAATCAACACATAATGAAAGATGCACATCATGACAGTGCGCATTCATTCCTATGTGTCTTGCAAAATATGACATGCGGTAAGCAAGTCGAGCAGGAGGTGATGTATGACTTAATGCACAAACTTCTTATGCATGTTTCACTTGCATGCGATTAATAAATAATTAAACAAGTAAAATGTCTTTTAGATTTTGCATAGAAGGATAAAAAAGCCTAAAATTTACATCGGGATAATATATTTCCTTTTTTCTTAATATTAAATTATATTTTGGATTCTAATTTCAACAAGAATCTCTCACTAATTAATTGAAAATAAAATAAAATTAGATATAAAAACCTTGCCATGCTCAAGCTCAATCATTGTACAGCATACCAAAGCTGAATCCCTTTGTAGAAAAATTCATATCAATGACTCTCATACTCCTGATCCGCCAACAACTATGCCCACAAGAAACAATTCTCTTCAGTTAAAAAAAAAAGGAGAGAGAGAGGAAATAAATAAAATCCAGATGAAACTGAAACTAGGGTTTTGAAAGGCCTAGAATTCGAACCCTCATGCATTGGAGGATAGAAGTAAATAGGTAATCACCAAGCTCAAGACTGTTATTTCACAGGCCCTATAACTGGTGCTCACACACACAAATACACAGACAATTCTCTGAATATATCTTTATTGTATTACTGATTCTGCCTCTCTATTTTACAAGAGTTATAGTGTGCTATTTATAAGCAATAACAAATGATTAAGAGTGATGATGACTAACATAGGAAATCTAAACATATTAATTGTCCACTAACAGATACCTAGGGACACACCTCTTCACCATAAACCTTTCTTTTTCTATTTTTCTTTTATTTAATTTAAAACTTATCCCAACAAAACTCCCCCATAAGCTTTAAATTCTTCGACCATCCTTCATCCCAATCTTCTTCTTGAAATTTTCTAACAGCAACGTTGGCAACGACTTCGTAAATATGTCACCAACTTGATCTCGGCTTGCAACATGAGTGAGCTCCACCTTTCCTTCCTTGACTTGATCCCGGATGAAATGAAACCTGGCATCTATATGCTTACTCCTCTCATGGTTGACTGGGTTCTTTGCTAACTCAATTGCAGACTTGTTGTCAACCCGGATCTAATTTGTTATTTCAATCTCGGCTTACCAACACCCTTTTATTGACGGGATCCAACAACTTGTACCCCTTCGTCTTTTCACCATATCCAATAAACACAAACCTCTTACTCTTATCTTAAAGCTTCGTTCTGAGCTGGTCCGGTATGTGTGCATACGCAACACTACCAAAAATCTTGAAATGAGCCACTGATGGCTTTAGACCACTCCATGCTTACTGTGGGGTTTTATCATTCACACTTAAATGCGGACATCTATTCTGCACGTACACAGCACATTGTACGGCTTCTCCCCAAAACTCCTTAGGCATATTCTTAGTCTTCAACATAGAACGCACCATACCAAGATAGTCTGGTTCTTTCTTTCAGCAACTCCGTTTTGTTGTGGTGTGTACGGCGCGGTCAGGAACCGCCTTATCCCGTGTTCTTCATAATACTTTTTAAAGGCTGTTGAAACGTACTCGCCACCTCGGTCAGAACGGACCGACTTGATGTATCTCCTGGTTGCATTTTCTATCATCACTTTAAACCTCTTAAAGGCCTCTAGCACCTCGGACTTCTCCTTCAAAAAATATACCCAAGTCTTACGACTGAGATCATCAATAAACGAAACAAAGTATCTCTTTCCACTGAAGGACCCCGGACTTATGGGTCCACACAGGTCGGTATGTATCAATTTCAAAGGCTGCTTAGCCTGGTATCTTGCCATCCTTTGGAACGGGCTTCTTGTGTGCTTACCCAGCACACAGTCTTCATAGAACTTTCTTTCGAAATTTATCTTTGGCAGTCCCACTACCATGTTCTTCTTCATCAGCTTGGCTAGACCACCGTAATGAAGGTGTCCAAACCGTCGATGCCACAGAGACATCTTATCCTCTACCTCGGCTTGCAGACAGCCGACCTCCACGCTCCTCAAACTCATCTTGTACATTCTGTTCTTTTCCATCTGAACTCGGGCTATCAGACGCCCTTGTTTATCTTTCAATAGTAGAACTCGGTCTGTCGTTAGAACCGAGTAACCTTTCTCCATCAACTGTCCAATGCTCCAAATGTTAGTTTTGAGCTCGGGCACATAGTACACATCCCGAATTGTTCCAACCCGTCCATCCTTTTGTAGAAAGTAGACCGTACCACGGCCTTTCACATCAGTTTTGGACGCGTCTCCAAAAGAGACATGTCCGGCTTCCACCGTTCTCAACTCTTTGAACAAATGTTTGTAACCACACATGTGATTACTGGCATCAATATCCAAGTACCACTCCGTCTCACTCTACGAGCTAGTTTCACCATGTGCTAACATCAGAACTCTTCCATATCTTATTTCTCCTTCTGCAGCGAAGTTTGAAGTCTCGTCAACTCTTCTTTCATCTCGGCAATCTTTAGCAAAATGCCCAACTCGGCCACAGTTATAGCATCTGTCCGAGTTGCAATCTTTTGCGTAGTGACCATGCTTGCCACACTTATAACATTCTATATTACTTTGATTCGACCACCAGCCTCTTCCACCTCGGCCACGTCCTCTACCTCTCCAGTTTTGCTGACTCGTCTCAGCACTTTCTTCATGTTTCACCTCCTGACCTCGGTCACGACCACGTCGGCCATTTCTATGTCCACCTCGTCCACGACCTCTACCTCGGACATTCTGAGAGTACAACACTTTTTCATCCTTAATTGTTGCTTTTGTCTGGAGTGCTTGCTCAAGAGATTCCTCCTTCTTTTTCTTCTTACGCAGCTCATGCGCTTCAAGAGAACCAGCTAGCTCTTCAACAGAAAGCGTAGCCAAGTCCTGAGACTCCTCAATTGGACATACCACATTTTCGAAGTCGTCTGTCAACGACCTCGGAATCTTTTCAACAATTCTAGAGTTGGTCAACACCTTTCCATTCTGTTTCAACCGGTTCACCACGGTCTGAACCCTGGTGATGAAGTCCGACACTCCTTCGGTTTCCTTCATCTTCATCCCCTCCAACTCTCCTCGAAGAGTTTGAAGTCTGACCTGCTTCACACGGTCCGCGCCTTTGTAGGCATTTGCCAAAATGTCTCAAGCTTCTTTTGAAGTTGCAGCACTCGCAATCTTCTCAAAGCCTGACTCGTCAACAGCTCGGAACAGCATGTACAATGCCGCCTTGTCTTTTGATCGCGTCTCTTTCAACGCCTTATTTTGAGCCTCCGTATATCCCGCGGTAGTTGCCGGTTCTTCAAAACCTTCTTGAACTACCTCCCAACTATCTTGGGATCCAAGAAGAGCTTTCATTTGGATGCTCCAATTTTCATAGTTTACCTTCGTTAGACGAGGCAACGACATATTACTGGTCACAACCTCCATTGGCTCAAGCTCTTATACCAATTTGTTATTTCATAGGCCCTATAACTGGTGCTCACACAGACAAATACACAGACAATTCTCTGAATATACCTCTGTTGTATTACTGATTCTGCCTCTCCATTTTACAAGAGTTACAATGTTCTATTTATAAGCAATAGCAAATGATTAAGAGTGATAATGACTAACATAGGAAATCTAAACATATTAATTGTCCACTAACAGATACCTAGGGACACACCTCTTCACCATAAACCTTTCATTTTCTATTTTTCTTTTATTTAATTTAAAACTTATCCCAACATGGACTAACTTATGGTCGGCGTACGTGTAGTGAATTTTTGGCTTCAACCATGCATCATGCATGCACATTTCAAATTAGTGAAAACTTATTAGTTATCAACAAACAGATAGACCTATCATTCAATCAACAGAGATTATAAAAACTATTTTTCAAATACAAAAAATTTCCAAATCTTCACAAAGATGGATTTAGGGTGCACACAAATCCCAGGGATTAGGATAGGTGTGTATCGGGAAAGATATCTTTTTTAAATAAAATTATTTTAGCTTATACATATATATATTTTTAAAAATATTAATATAAGTAATATGTGATAAATAGATCAAGTGTTTTCAATAATTAACGTTAAATTGTAAAATATTAATAGAGGAAAGTTATACTTACAACCTTTTTTCACTTACAATATCTTATAATCTAATCTTAACCGTTGATTTCTACCAATCTAACAGTTATAATTTATTGGGTTATAATTATTAAATTCTAATAAATTATAACAGTTAGATTGACGGAAATCCACGATTAATATTGAGTTGTAATAGGTTGTAAGCGAAAAAATATTGTAAGTATTACCTTTCTCATATTAATATCTTTATTTTAGTATTTATATTTTTATGTTATTTTGTGTCTACCATAAAATTAACATGAGTTTGATAAATATATTAAGGCTTTAATGTTTCTACAGTGAAAGTAGATAAGTTATTTACATTCTCTCCCAAAATGATGTCGTTTTGGGTTGAAAAATTAAAAAATTATAATAAAAAAACTATTATAACCCTGAAATAAATTATAATTACAAAAATACATTGATTTTCGCTTCAAAACGACATCGTTTTGAGCTTAATGTAGATAATGTATCTACATTGACTGTAGAAAAAGCGAACTCATATATTAAAATCCTGAATATGACTAATATAATAATTAGTAATTATTTAAATAATTAATTTATTTATATTGATTTTATATATTAAATCTCAGTCATAATTTCAAAATTTACTGAATCTATTTGTTAATCTTATCACTTATTTATCTCACTAAATTTTTTAGGGATGTTCGCGGTTGGATTGGTTTTGAAGCAAAAAATATCCTATCCAATCCAATTCATTTTAATTTATTCGGATTGGATCGGATCGGTTTTTTGTTTTTCGAAAAGTTTAAAATTTTAGCTATACAAGTCAAGTTATTCAAAGTTACAAACCACTAGAAAATTTAAGTCTTCACATTAAAATAAGTCTTAAAACTCTTGAAGAGTTAAAAAAACTAAAACTAGATCGTTTGCTATCAATAACATCCAAGATTCCAAGTCAACAAAACAACAAGATTCAAAATCTCCATCTTTCAAAAATAATAAATACATAATACATTGGACCAATTTGGATTGGATCGGTTTTCACCAACTAAATTGAAAATCGATCCAATCCAATTAAAATATGCGGGGTTTTTTTTTCGATTTTCGGTTATCGATTTTTTGGTGACCGGTTTAAATCGGTTTTGGATCGGTTGATGAATACCACTAATATTTAAAAAAATGAATAAATATCTCCTCACATTGCATGTGTATTTTATTTTTAAGTTGTATCCAAAAAAAATTAAGTGAAATTTAAAAATATAAAAATTATCATAGATGTATATAATTAATAGCAAGTCATAGCTAGTTGTTGAGAATGGAACATGGAAGCCCAAAACCCTTCAAACCACTACTCACAACTCACACTTGAACATTTTCAACATCCTCCCCTCAAGTGTGAAAGTGTGAGGCAACATCATATTTGTGGAAGTCTTTTCTTTTCAAGTATTAGAGTCACACTAGCTTTATGCGGAGGCCTTGAAACATCACCATCTTCAAATGCCCGATCTAGCCAGCCAAACCTTTGCCTCTAATACCACTGTTGAAAATGGTATTGAGGAGCCCAAAACCCTTTGCAAATGATTCTTTCACTAATGGGCCAAATGACAAACCACAATAAGTGAGACGACACTACATCTCAACCCAAAATCTTAAAGTTGTAGGTCTATGGGTCTTTTCACACTTATATGATCAACACTTGGTCTATATCTAACCAATGTGGAACTTCAAACCACTAATCACAACTTATACTTGAATATTTCCAACACTAGTTTGTTGTTTCAAAAGCTAATTAATATTGATACATCACTCTACGATTATGATAGTTTTAATCTATTTATATAGAAATTAAATAGGTGCCCATGAAAATTACGAAGAGAAATATTTGCATGACAGTCGTTAAATTGGTAAATTATTAAAAGATTAATTGATTATTTTACCAATGTTTTAATTTTTTTTATAACTTTATCCCTCCTCTAAAATTTTATGTTAATATATCCCTTTTATCCAATTATATATACTAATATATCCCTATTGGATTAAAGTTGGATCAAATTCTAATACTTGATAAAAGTCATTTATTCGAGTAAATAATCATTTATTCGGACAAATGTCACTTAAACTTTAATTATATAGGACCAAATTGCTATATAATTTAAAAAAAAGATAAATTGACATATAATTTTAGAGATTAGTATCTGTCCTTTTAAAGGACATATAATTGTGTTAATTTAATTAAATTTATTGTGTTTTATACTGAAAGAAATAGATATCATGATGATAGAAAGTGAGAGTTTTTTAAATTTAAATATTAAATAAAAATAATAGTTTTAACTAAAATAAAAATCTTTTAAAAGGACAAATATTGTTTCCAAAATTTTAACAAAAATAATAAAATGATATTATTTTTTAAAAAACAGGAAAAAAAGGTTAATCAACCACCTATTATTTATCTTTTACGGTTATAAGGAAAAAATTCACATTTCTTTTCTATATCTATCAATTTTGTAAGAAAATAACCAAATTATATATATATATATATATATATATATATATATATATATATATATATATATGACAAGATCCTTTATATCAAATCTTAACTGTTGATTTCTTTCAATCTGACGGTTATAATTTATCGGGAATTAAGAAGTGTGACCCAATAAATTATAATCGTTGGATTCATGAAATCAACGATTAAGATTTGGTACCAAAGGATTTGCCCCTATATATATAGTTATTTTTGGGTTTATATGTGTTTATTGTTTTTTCTACCGGATGAGATAAAGTTATCTCCAATAATCTAAAAACAAAAATAACCAATATATATATATATATATATATATATATATATATATTTGGTTATTTTTGTTTTTAGATTATTGGAGATAACTTTATCTCATCCGGTAGAAAAAACAATAAACAAATGTTTCTCCTATCATAGGAAATAAAGTTATCTCATGAAATTTCAAAACATCATTTTGGGATTTAGAATAAAAAATAAAAGGAATTTCAGTGAAATAAATGTTATAATAGGAAAGTAAGATTTTCAAAATACGCTTTATTTTTATTATAAACCACAAAACGACACCATTTTCGCTTAAACCTCTTTCGCTTACAACCTCTTATAACCAAATCTTAATCGTTGATTTACGCCAATCTGACAGTTATAATTCATTGAGAATTAATTAATTAATAATTAATTAAATAATAATATTTAATTTTTTTTGACCAAATCGACAAAAAAATAAAACATTATCATTTAAATAAGAAATTACGAAAACGTAGCAATTTAGAATCAATTTACGGATAAAATAGATGGAGTTTATGAACATAATTTTTTTTAATTCGAAAATATGTAATGATGGCTGTTTAATTGATTAGGATTGCTCATGCGATTAGGATTGCTCCAGAGGTCGGTGGCTTCAATTGATTTTCGTCTGCGCCTCTCTCTTCTTTTTCGCGCACGTTAATTTCTGCCGTTGTATACAACAAAATTGTCAAACCCTAGCGCTGCTCAGCCACCGCCAGATCTCTCATCGGAGGAAATAGACAATCTGAAGAGAAGTATGAAGAAATACAAAGGGGGAGATGCGTCTTTCAGTCATGATCAAACAATGGTACCACGAGAGGAATAGTGGATGGCGGAAAAGATGTCTTTTAAAGAAATGCTTATGCGTCACAATGGTGAGTGGGAGATGCAAGAAGCGGAAGTGGATGAGCAATCAGAAAAGAAGGATGAAGATCTCCATGATGCGGAGACTGAATCGAAGGAAGGAGAGACAGAGGTTTTCAGGGAGACAGATGGGGAAGGTAGGGTCAATTTTAAACTGTCAGATGCATTCAAAAAGCATGCTTGGAGGCCATGGAAAAAAGCAATTTATGTAAAATTATTGGGAAAAAAGCTGGCACTTCCTGTCATGAAGAAGAGGATTGAGAATATGTGGGTAAGGGAAGGGCAATTTTTTGTCATGGATGTGGAGAACGGCTTCTTCCTGGTAAGGTTCACAGAAAAAAAAGATATGGATTATGCCCTTTCTGCTGGTCCCTGGGTTTTATTTGATCATTATTTAGCAATTAAATTGTGGGAACCTGATTTCCAACCTTTTTATTGAAATTGGTCGTATTGTGGCTTGGGTTTGTCTTCCAAATTTTCCGGTGGAATATGTTAATACTAATTTGCTCAAAGAAGTAGGGAATTGGCTAGGAAAGTTTGTTAAGATGGATGCAGCCACAACTTGTTTATGTAAGAACCCGCATCGTTAATTAAGGAACTTAATTAATTAAATATGGGAATTAGGAAAAATTCCATAATTGACCCTAATAATTATTATGAGGCATTAATAATTATAGTAAGGGAGTAATAATGTTGAAAGTCGCTTTTCTGACGAAAAGCGCCGATACCGGTTCCGCTAGTCGGTATAAATGCGTACCGAAAAAGTATCCCGGAAAATTATAACAAGTGCATGATAATTCCTAGAATAATATATAGGACTTGTAAAACGAGTTTCAAGTTAAAATAATGAGAACTGGTGCCAGAAACTGATACTGGCTATGAAAAGCGCGTACCGGAAATGTGCTGCGAAAAATATAAGAAAAATATGATAAATCTTGTAAAATTGAGTAGGTTCAGAATCCTAAGTTTGGGATTAAAATGCTAAGCGTGGCTATTTTTGTTAATACTGTGTGTTTGATGTTAAGTGAGCTATATATGACTTTTGGGCTCAAAACCCTAGGTTATTCTATTCCTACGTGACCTTTGGAGGCTGATCAGCCCTTTGGTACTGTTCTATTGCTGGTCACCTTGAACCTTGTGAGCCAAGTGGCCTTTTCTTCCTTGTTCTTCATTGAATCTTCTCCCAAACACTTGAGTGAGTAAGGGCTGGCCTTGGTGGTGAGTAGGGAACCTCTTTCTTAGTTTAGATTCAGAGTTTGTGAAGCTTAAGGGGCTGTGATTCTGAGTTGTGAGGGTGAAGCCTTTGTTCTTGTCTTTTGTGTGGTCAAGAAGTGATCTTTGGTCCAAAGAACCAACCTGGGTGTGTCAAATTCGTATGTTGTTGAAGTCAGAGCCTTGGAGCTAAGTTTGGAGCTCCAAGTTACCTTATTTTCGGAGTCTTGGTGCCTTGCAGGTATTCATGATCATCCTTTGTGCATTTTGAGGTTTTAAGCTTACTTAATCGGTTAATAAGTGAAACTTTAACCATTTGAGTAAATGAATGTGTTTTTGGGTTCATAACATGTTGGTGGTTATCTGTTTAGGGATTCATTGGACTCCCAATCACTTTTGGATCCTTAAATTTGGGATTATGCAGAAGTTGGCTCAAATTTCTGCATTCTGTTGAAGAAGTATTCGAATACTTTTCGTGTAGTATTCGAATACTTGTTCATGGTAGTCGAATACTCCTTGCAGGAGTATTGGAATACTTTTATGGGAAAAAAAAGTATTCGGATACCTTTGAAGAAGTATTCGAATACTGTAAGGTATTCGAATACAGTGAGGTTTGGTATTCGGATACTGAGGTATTCGGATACTGGGGGAAAAGTATTCGGATACTTGTGAGTATTCGAATACTTTAGTAAAAGTAATCGAATACTTTCTGGAGAGAAGGAGTATTCGAATACTACTCGTGGAGTATTCGAATACTTCCTGCATAAACAGCATGTAATGAGTTAAAATGAGTAGGAAAGACTTAATCACTTAATGTAATCTGAACTATGATTATTGATGAGTAATTATGGTATGGGTAGATTGTGATTGTGCTGTTTGTGGGCCTTGAGCTGTGTGGACTCTTGGTTTGGATAGCTAGCTTACAAGGTAAGCTTTCGTGTCCTCGGTTTAGCCATTGTTGGTTCCACCATGTCCCATGGGGGATTGTTTATATGCATGATGTTGTTTTCATGTTTTGATTATTGAAATGTTATGAAACTGTTAAGTGCAATTGCTTATGATATAAATGTGGTGTGTTGCCTATTCGGTAAGCCATGAGGTGATTCCGTAGGCAAATATAAGATGGGCTGGTACTGTGTGGGTAATAGACGTATTTCTGCACTTCTTTGATCAGTAGAATTGTTATAACACACATGACATGAATATCTGTTGCATTGCACTGATTTTGGAACTGATATTGAGATATTGCTTTTAGAACTTATATTGCACATGTAAGTGAGCTTGGGGTGGAAGATCCTTGAGGACCCCTTGTCTTACTGAGATTTCTTGTTTAGAGATCTCACCCCACGTTTGGGGAATGCTTATTTCAGGTTCAGGTAGTATGGGGATTAATGCCTCTGGCGGCAGGAGGCCAGAGCTTAGTTGATGATTATTGCTGTTATATTTATGCTGGCATGACTGGATTGGATGCTGTTTATGTTTTCTGTCATTTATGGTTATTGAGTTGAGACTTATGTTGGGCTTTGTTGCCTTATTTGGGTGAGCATGGGAGTTGTCCATGCCACTATTTTGTTAGCACTTTTAGCTTGAGTTGTATAAACTACTAGTTGGTCCGGTCTACGTGTTGTAGTTCCTTGACTAGAGACATATATCTGTTAGTTCAATTAAAGAGGTATTTCAGTTAGCTGTCTTTTGCAATTTACATACAGGCACAGTTTTATTTAAATGATTAATTAAGCAAGTTGGTAATGATAATGACGTCATAAATGAAAAGAAAAAGATATTCTGCATTTTTAATTAAGCGCAGCTTAATACGATGATATGATAACATTACCGGATATATACGGGGTGTTACAGTTTAGCTCGAGGAAAGTTTGCAAGAATTTGTATTGAATTAGACCTGGGCAAACCTCTGCAGGCTGATTATAAAATTGAGGGAAGACTGAAGAAGGTTGAATATGAAGGGCTACACTTAGTTTGCTATAATTGTGGTAAATATGGCCATCGTTCTGAGAATTGTCAATTGAAGTCTAGTCAATTGGTGAACACATCAGGTGAAGCAAGCGTGAATCATAGTGAAAGGAAGAGGATAAATATGGCCCCTGGATGCTTGTTAATAAGCAGAGCAGAAGCAATAGGAATGACACAAATCAGGGTCTTAGAAAGGAAGATTCATCAGCTCTGTTAAATCGTCAGGATGGGAGAACTAAAGGTTCAAGATTCAGTGCCCTGAAGCAAAATGAAGAGGTGGAGGAGCAGAATAAAATAGAAGAGAAGCAGGGAGGTGGGGAAGCAAGCAATCTTTCTATGAAGTATTCAGAACAAATAGTGGAAAAAAGAGAAAAGGCTGCTATCCAAGTTATTGAAACTTCTACTGCTTATATGTTGGTGGATGAAAAATCGAGTGAAGAAATCAATAGCAATGTTCACAAGGATAAGTTTAGTGAAAAATATGCAAAAGGAAGAAGTAAGAAGCAAGATAGTGAAGAAACTACTAATATGGTAGTAGATGAACAACCTATCCAGGAAGATGATCCAATATGTTGTAGCAACAAGAATTCTGAATGTAATTATGAAGAGCCCTCTTCAATCCAAATCCCAAATTCGTTGGAGAAAGAAAATAAGTCTTCAAAACAGGTGCTTCACTCTCTAGATGAATTGAAGAAACCTGCCTCAAAGCCTCCTGATGGTTCAATCAAAATTAGAGAAGCTTCCAGCAATCAGGAAAGAAGAGTTTCTTTGAGTCAGACAAAGATGGGGAATAAACCAAGAAATCCGAAGCAGAAGGTATTTTCGAAACCTGCAAACAACTTTAATAGTTTTTAATGTCTTTGCTTTTTTGGAATGTGAGAGGAGCGGCCAACAAGGATTTGTGGCATGCTCTAAAGTTGAAAATTAGAAAGTATAGAATTGGTTTGGTTTTTATGTTTGAACCAAGAACCCAAAGCCTAACCTGTCATAAACTGATGAAATTTGTGGGGTTTGATGGCTGTTGGTTTGAAGAAGCTCAGGGGTTTTCAGGAGGTATATGGGCTATCTGGTCATCCAAAATTTTGCAGGTTGATATTTTATCTCAAGCAAAACAGTATATGCATTTGAAAATAAAGGTTCAGGGTCAGACCCATTTTCTTTGTACTAATGTTTATACTAGTCCTAGGGAAGCTGAGAGGCATCAACTTTGGAATGAGTTAAGGGACATAGGAAATAATTGCTCGGAGCCTTGGATCATAGGGGGAGATTTTAATGAAATTGCTAGGATGTATGAAAAGAAAGGGGATAGTCCACCTGATTTGAACAAATGTGCTCTTTTTAGTTCAGTCCTTAATGATTGTAATGTTTCTGATCTTGGTTATAAAGCATCCCCCTTTGGGGTAGTTTGGATAGAGTCTTTAAGAGACTAGATCGAGTGGCTGCAAATTTAACTTAGAGATTGGAGTTTGAGGAGGCTAAAGTCACTAATTTACCTAGATTGCAATCAGATCATAATCCTGTTCTGTTGGACTTATGGGATATAAAATCTGAGAAGTCTAATAGACCTTTCCGGTTTGTGGCAGCTTGGCAAGATCACCCAGAATTTAATCAGTTTTTTGGGTCAACATAGAGTAATTCTTTTGATATACCTTATATGCTTCTAAGGTTTATACCAGCTGTTAGGGATTGGAATAGGAGAGTATTTGGGAATATTCAGAGGAAAAAATGGAACTGATGAAAAATTAGAGCATATCCAAAATAAGAGGGTTCAGTTTGATACGGAGAGACTTGGTAGGATGGAAAATATTTGTCAGATGGAGATTTCACAAATTTTAAATGAAGAGGAAAAGCTATGGTTTCAAAAGTCAAGACAACAGTGGATTAAAAATGCGGACAGAAATACTAAATTCTACCATCTTAGTACAATTGTTCGTCGGAGCACCATCAAAATAACAAGACTTAAGGATGATGGGAATAGATGGATTACATGTCCGGATGAGCTGAAGAACAATGCCTGCAATTTTTATCAGAAGCTTTTTACTGAGGAGAATACAAATAGAAGATGGTTGAATTCAGAAAATTTATGGCCTCAAATGTCTCATGAGGACAAATTGAATCTAGATAAATGGCCTTCTCAACAGGAAATTCATTGTGCAATCTTTGACATGGGCAGCCTCAAAGCCCCAGGTAGAGATGGTTTCCCTGCAATTTTTTTCCAGCGAAATTGGGAAGTGGTGAAGGATCAGGTGTGTAACCTTGTAAATTCTGTTTGGGAATACCCTGAAATTATCTCGTCCATCAATTCAACACTATTGGTTCTTATCCCAAAGAGTCAGTCACTTTCTCATATAAGCCAGTTTAGGCCCATCTCCCTATGTCCGGTTATTTATAAAATAATAACAAAAATTCTGGTGTTGAGGTTAAAGCCAATAATCATGAAGATGATTTCCCTTATTCAGGCCAGCTTTGTCCCCCATAGGCATATTCAAGATAATATCATAATTGCCCAAGAAACCATGCATACAATGCATCGGATGAGAGGGAAGAAAGCCTTCATGGCTATTAAGGTTGATCTTGAGAAGGCTTATGATAGATTAAATTGGAATTTTCTGAAGAATACTATGCAGGAAATGAGTTTACCCCGGAAGATGGTGGACATTGTAATGCAAGCTATCTCTTCTCCTAAAATTAATATGTTGTGGAATGGAAATTTGACAGAGGATTTTCAGCCTTCCAGAGGCATAAGATAGGGAGATCCACTCTCACCTTATCTTTTTGTAATGGGAATGGAAAAATTATCTCATATAGTGGGTACAGCAGTCAAAGGGGGTTTGTGGAATCCTATCAGAATTGGGAAGGAGGGGCCTCAGATTTCTCACTTGATGTTTGCTGATGATTTAATGCTTTTTGCGGAGGCAAAAGTAGATCAAATTCAGGTAATTTTAAAGTGCTTAGATTTATTTGAGGAAATCTCAGGTCAAAAAGTTAGTGTTCAGAAGACAAATATTTTCTTTTCAAAGAATACCTCTGAAGATGCGGCAAGAAATATATCAGAAATTTGTAATTTCAAGAAGGTTAAAAATGTAGGGAGATACTTGGGGGCTTGAGGCAACACGGCTGAGTAAAAAAAGAATCATACAAGGCAACAGTGGACAGAGCTAATGATAAGTTAAATGGTTGGAAGTCAAATTGTTTGTCTCAAGCATGTATAATTACTCTTTCTCAGTCAGTCCTTGCTACTATTCCTTATTTTCAAATGCAAGCAGGTGGTATTCCTAAATCTGTGTGTATGGAAATAGAAAAAATTCAAAGAAAGTTTATTTGGGATGACAAAGAGGGTAAGGTGGTGTTTGGTTGGGAGCTTTTCAGCGGATATCTATGTTTCTCAAGTATGACTTTTAGAAATACCATGTTTGTTTCAACGTATTTTCACCAAAAATCCATCTATCCAATTTGTCTGGATTTATGAGAAACATAGATATCCACACTGTTTAGAAACCCAATTTGAAGGTGGGATTTTTCGAAAAACCGGTTATCTGGCTTTTAATGCACTGTTGATTTCATAAAGTTACCTAATTTTCCCAGTAAAGTTTTTCCCCACCAAACAACTTTTTTTACATTTTTCTACCTATCTCACTTTATCTATCTTTCCAATCATTTCTCTATCTATTACATTTCCCTACTATTCCAAAAAAATTTCCTCAACCAAACGCCCCCTAAAAGACATATGCATCTAGTTGATTGGGAAACAATTACAAAGCCAAAGATTAAAGGTGGGTTAGGCTTAAAGAAGCTACACATCATGAATGAGGTTTTCATGGCTAAGCTAGCTTGGGAGATTTTTTCTCAGCCTAATGCTCTTTGGGTTCAAGTGCTCCGAGCAAAATATGCTCATGGTAGAGATGGGGTTAATATGTTCATATCGAAAACAAGAGATTCTAAAACTTGGAAGCAAGTTTGTAATAGCTGGAAAAAGCTAGAAGAGCTATTAGTGTGGGAGATTGGTGATGGTAATTCAACTCTTTTTTAGAAAGACAAATGGGCTAGCAATTCAGGGAGACTTCTTGACCAAGCTGTTCATCCAATTGAGTGGGAGGATGTTAATAAAACAGTGAATTATTATGTGAATGAGCAAGGTAATTGGAAGGTGGAGGAGCTTAGAAGGTGGCTGCCACAAGAGGTTATCAACCAAATCAGGAGCTTTCTTCCTCCATATTGCAGTGATGGTGCTGATAGGTTGTCTTGGCGTGTCCCTGGTTTTCTCCGAATATCAGTTAAAGGTTTGTATACTGCATTCTCGAATTCTGATATGCAGAGTAAAATTCCTGAGTTGTGGAAAGCAATATGGAATTGGATGGGACCTCGGAGAATTAGATTATTTTTATGGAAGGTGGGACATGATAAATTTCCAACTAAGAGCAGATTAAATAAAATTAATTTGGGTGATGCAATTTGCCCAATTTGCAATCAAGAAGTTGAAAGCACTTTACATTTGTTAAGAGACTGCTCTTTAATCAGAAATGTCTAGTTAAAGTTGTCTCCTCAATTGGTTGGTTCTTCCTTTTTTGATCTTAACTTGCAGGATTGGCTAATGGCTAATTTAAAGAACTACTCAACCGGTTGTTTCAACTTGTACTGGATGTTGTTATTTGGTGTTATGTGTTGGAAAGCTTGGTCTTAGAGAAATGAAATTCTCCACGCTGCAGGAGGAATTGATAGCAGGTATAAGATTGAGATTATAATTTCTTATGCTAAGGAGGTGTTTTTAGCTTGTGAATCGGGTAATAATAGAATTTGTGATAGATCTATTCCAGCAATCATGATTAGATGGGAGCCTCCTGAGCCTGGGTGGATCAAAATAAATACTGATGGGGCTTCCAGAGGTAACCCGGGTAGAGCTGCTTGTGGTGGTCTGATTCGTGGTCCAGACGGTAAGTGGTTGGAAGCTTTCTCTTACAGGGTGGGTTATTGCAATGCAATTACTGCTGAATTGTGGGGTATTCTGAAAGGGCTGGAGAGAGCTTGGGGAGGTGGATGGAGGAAGATTATTATTGAAAGTGATTCAGCTTATGCTATCACTTTGCTCACCAAACCAGGTGATGCATCCTATGAGTCTCATTTAGTGACTCGTATACGAGAATGGCTTTTAAAAGATTGGTCGGTTCAATTGTTACATACTTACAGGGAAGGTAATATTTGTGCAGACTGGTTAGCTAATCTTTCGCTGGAGAATTCTGATCAATAAGATTTTACTGTATTTCAGTTTCCCCCTCTTGAGATTAGATGGTTGTATTTTTCTGATTTTAGCTCTGTTCACAGGGCTAGACACTCCCTGATGTAATTTTTTGTTTTTTTGTGTTTATTTAGGGGCATAGCCCCTCACCAAAAAAAACAAGAATCAATTTACAAATCTATAGCAACTAGTCGCGCCCAAATAAGACGCATTAGGATGATGACACGTGGCAGTCAAAAGTCAATAGTTATTTAACTAGGGTGTTGGCATCAAGTGATTTTTTTTTTTTTCCACATAACTTTTTAAGATCTATGCAATAACATTTATGCCACCACAAAAGCATTTTATTTCCCAAAAACAGGACAACATTTATTTATTTGCTGGGAATGTTTCTAATCATCATAGTGGTTTCCTCTCCATCCACACATGTAACATCCCGAGCGCTGACGAGGGCGGGGAGTGATAGCCAGTGCAAAGAGGCACGGACAAGGAACGGCTCCTGACAGGCTTCCAGCGGGGGTTACATGCATGAATGAATCGAATCGACACCCGAAAAAGAGGGATTCCAAAGATTGTGCAGGTGTGAGACTGCACAATTTGGGAGAGCTTATAAGAATTAATTGGTACTACCTATACTAACAAGATGCATCTACTTTTCTGTAGCCCGGATCGGAAGAACTCCACAATTAAGCGTGCTTGACTTGGAGCAATTCTGGGATGGGTGACCTTCTGGGAAGTTTTCCCGGAAAGTGTGCGAGTGAGGACAAAGCACACTGAAAAGTCTCGTGTTAGTATGTGGGGATAGTCATTGATTCTTGAAGCAGTCGGGCGTTACAACACATATAGGCAACAAATGACAACAATAACAATATTTTTTTTATGGAAAGCCCTAGAGTACTAAACTTGTTGCTGAAAAAATCGTTGTTTCAGAAACTAACAATGGCAAAAAAGGAGTGCCAAATTGCTAACTTGGGTTAATTGAAGCTGGTGAACCTGGGTAATAGACACAGGTGATGAAGTTCTTATGAAAGAGACGAAGAGACGAGGAAGTAATACTATTAAAGTGGCAAAACTAGGCCAAGAAATCGATGACACGTGTTGCAGTTCATCATGTTGGTTCAGGGGCTTCTAGGTTTAAACGTTCTTGTTGTTATGGCTCAATTGTTGCAAATTCAAACTATGTTTGTGGGAGACAGAACTTCAACTCAAATTTCAACTTAAATAACATCATTCACATTTGCAAAGCTAAAATTGTCAAACGGGATACAAGGAAGCATTTTTTGGGAAAGTTTTTTTAGCAAATCCCCTCTAAATCAAACGCATAGCTTTCGAAAAGTTATGTGGAATGAAAAAAATATCTTATTCAAACACCCGAGTTAAAAGTTATAGCCTTCCGAAATTTTACGGAAACATATCCCAAATTCAAAAAAAATTTGTAAAGTATTTTAACCAAATCCCCTTCAATGAGATGTTATTGCGTAATCTCGAAAAGTTATGTAGAATAAAAAAAATTACCTGATTTGGACACTGGAATCAAAATTATGGCCTTCCAATGTTTTATGATTTTTTGTGCCATGTGTCAATGTCGGATGCGTCGCGCTTGAATAGTGCGCGACCCAGCACCCTAATGCGCCTTATTTTCGCACCCTATTTTTGCCTAAATGGTTGTTATAGATCGATAAATTGATTTCAAAATGTTACGTTTTTGTACGTTCTTATTTGAATAATAATATTTAAATTTTTTTGCCCACGACTTTTTGCCATTTTAAGTGAAATTATCGTGTCTTTGTGCATTTTTGTTAAAATGTAAAAGGCCAGCTAATAAATACTAAAATAATTTCATTTCATTTAAAATGACACAAAATTGTATATTTTAAATTTTTTTATAAATATAAAAGAAGAAGGTTATACTTAGAACCTTTTACAACTAATTTTTTTTTTTACTTTTGAATAAATATTAAATTAACGATTACAGCCTTTGATTTAATTTTGATTCAAAATAAAAAACAAATGACAATAATAAGTTATAAGACCTCTCCTATACATCAAATATAATTTTTGTTCCTACATTTTAGTTTCTAGGAATGTAATTGGAGTTTGTATGTGTATTGTTGTCAAGCCAAACAGAAGCCTTAGCTCGTGGAAAGAAACGACATGTCGTTTTTCTACATCCACACAGCGCAACCTTATTTCTAGATTTGAGGTAAAGGGAAACATAGTAGAGCATTAGATTCATCGCGTCCCTTTTGTTTCGCTCTTCAAATATCATTTTGAAGGTTTCATCTTTGAGGTGGATCGAGCTCCCTTTTCAATTTCAGGTTAGATTATTATTCATTTTGCTCCTTTTTTTTTTCTTTAGAACTTTAAACTTCTATATAAATTGTACATGCCATCGAAATTTTCAAAATTTGATCCTTTTTTATGAGAGAATGACCTCTGTTTTAGGCTCAGAATGAAAACCAAAGAAGAGAATAAAATAATTCCTGAACAGTTTAATCAAGATATGAATTGGGGGAAAATTATGTTTTGGTTTGGGCTTGTATAATGAGGGTTGCTTATGATAGTTTGTTGTTTCACAAGTTAATACTGGAAAGTCAAAACTAAATATGTAACTTAAGTTCCATGAACTTGCTTCCTTCATGGGCTTGTTTGCCAATGATCAAAAGGAGGAGTTTTGATTAATGTCTTGCTTCAACTAACTTAATGTCAAAATGATTTTTTTTTTTCCTCATAATTTTCACTATGAAAGAGGACAAGTGAAAAAAAAAAGTATCTATTCCCATGGCATTGGAGGGATTGTTTTACAAGTCAATATTGTAAAGTTTTGATTACAGGTATAGCTCATTAGACTGATTACTGCTGTGAAATATTGGAATTAGTAAAGGAAAAAAATAAAATATTTCTTGTATTGAAGCCGTTGTGACTTATGGCATGCAATTCTTAAGTGTAATAACGGAGAAATACTAGCTATCTGTCTTCCAAAGAGTCATAGTCGCAATGAACCACAGTTGTTATTTGAAATTGATTCTGATCTACCTTCAAAACCAAATAATTTGATTCTGGGTGCATTTGAGGTTTAAAGTTATTTACTAAAGTTCTAGTAAATATCATTTTATCATTGGCTAGCTTCAAGGAAGGCAAATTCACATTAGGTGATGGGGAGAGTTACAATTTTCTCTCTGATGTTGCCTTTGTGCTCTTTTCTTTCGTACTATCATTTCATGTCAGCGGATATCTTTAGATCTTCGTTAGGTGGTTGCCAACTGTATAGGTTCCAGGTTGATTACATTATTCTCAAAATTTTAATAGAGATAAAGGCCTACGTACAGAATCAACAAGGTTTTGGTGTTTGAAAGAATTAAAAGGTGAAAAAGAATCATATTGTACACCATAGGTTCAACTACTATAACAAAAAACATTTCTCAGGAACAGAGAAAATTAACATCGGTGGTCTCAGTTTAAACCCTGCTTTTGATCATTTGCAAAGGAAAATTATATTTTATGGTATCTAGGATTTCAAATTGTAGAGGCTTCTCTAATGTGAAGTATATGCTAGTCTTGTGGTTGAGCACTTTGATGGGAATGGATGGAATACAACCACAACCAATCCTTATCCCACTAGGTGGGGCCGGCCACATGAATCCATTGATGCTATTGTGGTCTGTCAAATACCAAAATTTCAACAAAATCATTTATCATAATGTATGGAATATGTTTTTATAATGATATCAATTCTAGTATTGTGTCAAGACCTTCACCTTCTGAAAGGGATAAGTCTTATGTGAGTTTGTTTTTTGGTTTGGGTATCCGGTATCCCAATGTTCAGGTCATTCCACAAAAGCTTAATCTGAGTAGTTTAAAATATTTGGCAAGAATGCATGCTATAGAAAGAGAAGTTCCATAATTCTCTTTTTGGACTTGATATATTACTTCATGCATATCCTTTTTTTTTTTCCTTATGATTTATGCATACCATATTTTCCTCCTGGAAGTTGTTTTACAATCGCTTGTAATACCAAACAAACTGTTAAACAATGGTTTTAAGGCATCATGATCTCTACTACCTTCCCAGAAGCAGTGAGTAGGAGGAAGTGCTTTATTTTATTTTATTTACGTTTAAATGTTCTTGATTGATGGAAACCACGGTGTTGTGGCATGCCATGATCATACTATGTTGGTGTCATGATTCATGAACTTATTTGGTTTGGAAGGTGGCATTAGTTTGACTTGATTTTTGCAGGTAGTCCGTCTTAGATATGGCAGTAAAACCAACAGTTGCATTGAGAGCTATCCTTGTTGGAGGCATAGCAGCATTTGCTAAAATAGCAGGTGCAATGAAGGCCGCAGGTGGCATAAAAATGGGTGCAGCTGCAGCTGCCGTGACAGCAGCAGCAACTGCTGCAGTGACAGGGTCAAAACAAGAGCAAAAAGATGATTCTCAACAGTCTCCAAAATAATCATCTGTATCTTTTTTTTTTTTATTTTTTTTTTCAGTCTCACATTGTCTGCTGGTAAGTTTATGTAGCTTAGTTGAATATTCCCTGAGTTTAATTGGAAGAAAGAGGCCATATAATTAGAGTCTTGACGGATAGTGATGTAATAACCTCTTCAAGCCTTTGTGATAAAGAGTACATTAAATTTATAGAGTTCCTGAACTTTTAGATGAAGCTACGGATTTCTGAGACAAACTCTCAGCTGAGTAGTGTTGTGAATTGGATTTTGTAAACCTGATTTTGCAGTGAAGCAATTTCTATTTTTTGAATATTATTGATAAATTTATTTGTAAATGTATATTTAAGGTTGTTTGGATTATATTGCAAAAAAAGTAAATAAATAAATAAAATTGGAAAACTGTAAAATATACATTCCATCGGAGTTTTTATGAGAGAAGTGAATTGACTAGTTAATTCATGCCAATTGAGCTATGGTCACACTATTCCATCTAACCAATTTTTTTGGGTAGAAGCCGTGAATACGAATACGATGGGCCATTGGATTTGTGACCAGAAGCCCCATTTGAAATCTCAAGTAGAGTTGCAATTTGGAAATCGCTTTTTCTTTTTGCTATGCAACTAGAATTTTTTGACCAAGTCAGAATTTGTCAAAATTGAAATATAGTTGTTTCTTGTTAGATATGCTAAAGTGGTGAAAGCCATTCATTATGCAAGAGGAAATAACAATATCAACTTATTCTAAAATTTCTAACAAAATTGGGCCTTCCCTTACCTTGTTTGGGATATTCCTTCCCTAATCTATATTTTATGTAAAAACATATACATATTTTTAACAAGAATTTGGTAAAAGATTTGTAACTGTCAAATTTTTCTTTTCTTTTTCAAGTATTACAATTTACAAGCACCACTATCATGCATAATTCTTTAAGAAAAAAGAAAGAAATAAATCACATAATATGCCTGCTTTTTGTAATAAAAACTCTAAGCTCTCGTTTCAATTCATGAACATAGATTTGTCACTTTATTGATGGGGAAAAAACCTAGAACTTGTTACATGATATAGACGGAACAAATCTTCAGTGCATCAAGAGTACCCAAATGGGTACTCTTTTTTTTTGTAATGTGAAAAGTTTTCTCTCATTTGAATCCAACTTTTAATTTATTCTTCTATTTAAGTTCTAAAAACTTTCTCTTTATGAATAAGATGTACCTACATCTCATGCACCGAAAATTTGTTCATATAGACGATGTGATAAGAGGAAGTAAGCAATAAGAGGTTAGTCAAACATGAATAAAAAAATTGGCATTTTTTTTTTGGCCAAAGGAAAGGGAGGGACAGCATCTTTTTAGTCTTCTACAATGACAAGTCAACTAGGATTATGGCTCTATATATGCCCATCATTAAAAAAAAAAATGCAAAAAACAAACAAAATCCCTTCATTCATTCTGGCAACTCTCAGCTTTTAGAGGTACCACTATATACTCTCTCTTTTTTTTTTTGCCTTCTACTTCTAATTGAAACTGCCAGACAAAAAGCACCCCAACAAAGCACATCAACAGCCAATACAAACAGCAACTTAGAGGAATATATGGCCATGGGGGAGTGTGCTTTTTTTTGCTCTTCGTGCTCTAGCTTAGTAGCTAGCTAGCCCACCACCCTTTCCTTTTTGTTGTTTATTTGTCCCTGCCCCTTCCTTTTCTCACAAAGAAATCTAAGCACTAGCATAAAAATGACAAACATCCAATTACCATATCATTTAATTATCTCCATGGCCAAAATATAAATAAATTATAGAAACCCCCTTCATATAAAGCTAGAAGAATAACACTGATATCTTAAGTTTAAAGATGATTGGTATTATACAGCAATGTCTACTATGCTTCACTTTAGAGGTGGAGTGGAGCAACCATGCTTAACACAAATGACCTGTAATAACAAGTTCTATCACTAGTTCTGTTTTATATGATTTTTTTATAATATTTGTTAAAACTGGAGTATGTACTTTTTGCTTTTATTAATCCTAACGTTTCTTTTGGCCCGAAAACGTCATAAGGTGTTGATTTGGAAAACTCCATTTCCATTGCTGCGACACGGGATATGATCAGAAGTGTGACAATGACTATTTTGTCAGGAGAGTCCATGGAGTGAACCCTTGCGCCAGCGGATCACTGTCAATGGACTAAGTTATTTTAATTGTAGCAAGTGAGTTCGACACCAAATCTTAACAAAATTTAAGATTTTGAATTTATGAATCTATCTCTATACATACACTTCACTTAATCCATTATAAATTAATATGGAACTCATTACTCTTGAATATAAGCTCCAAATAACAGAAAGAGAAAGGGGAAGGGAGGATTGTAAATTCACAAACCATTTATTGATTTTAATAAGATAGTGGCTGACAAGGACAGAACAATTGAACATGCACCGGAAAAAATCAAAGTGATCAGATTTGAAAACTTCAGGCGAGAGAAACCATTCTGACATCTTCAAAGAAAGTAACAAAATTGACTGAACATGGCTATAGCCCATTCATACCAATTCAAAACTCTGTACTATAATATTTTCAAAAAAAAAAAAAATCAAAACAAAACTTTGTACAAAATTGGTTGTTTAGTGCAATGTTATTAAATCCAGCTCGACTTTTCAGTTGATCCGAAAATCGGTAAACCCATAATTTAACCAATTTGAGTTAGCTAACGAAGAGACTATGCAATCGAACCGGTGAGAATTAATTTGACTAAGCTAGTTTTTGATAAAAGTGATTACCAGTCAATTTTTGTTAATCGGATCGTCATGCATTTTATTTTATTTTGAAAAAAAAATTAAAGTGAAACAACGTCATTTTTTAAGCAACGACCAAATGCAAAATTTCTAAGTTGGATTGCACTATTTTCAATTCACATATACACATATCAATCACGCAAAAAATAAAACATGATTAAACATTTAAACAATGAAATTGAAATGAAAAGTGAAATTTGTAAGTAAGTTGGATTGAAATGTGAAACAGTGAAAGCATAGGAGACAAGGAGGAAGAGCTAATTTGAAATTTGAAATGTGATATTAATTTCATTTTTTTATGGATAATTTTTTTTTCTGAATTAGGGAGAGCATAAGTCCGAAAAAATAAATTACCAAGATGCAAGACTTCTATAGTTATGAAAAGTAAGTAAATGTTCATCGAGTAAACTGATCATTTGAGGAGATTGATTGAAGATGATGATATTCTCTTCCATGCCAAGGCCTTGTTTTGTAAACTGATTTGCACATTTATTATGAGACATAATTTTGGATAATTTTAGATAGACCTAATTATGGATTTTGCTAGACAATATAGAAATTATTATAAAAAAATTTGAGTATAAAATACAAATTTATATACATCTATTCGGATCATGCGGTTCAACTAGTAGCTCGTTGTTAAACTGGTGACTCAATAACATAGTACCCTAGATGAATGGATGACCTATATATTGGGATTTAATAACATTGGTTTAGTGTTTGAGGGTGGTTTAGTGGAACATTGAATATATTATATTAGAACACCTGATAATATGTGTGTTATTGTATTCTTCCTTAAATATTTTTTTATGTTTTGATTCCTTGACAATTGTTTTTAGTACACTCGCTCATTCTTTAATTCTTTCCTTCTCATATGTAAGACGAAAGTGTCATGTGTAAGATGAAGGCTCACTATATTAGAACATTGGGATTCAGAGGAATCCTTCGCTACAAAGATGTTTTGCCTTTACAAAAACCAGTGAAACTAGCTAGGGGCGCCAACGGCACTTTCAAAGCTCCTTATCGTACCTATATCTGCATTGACCTAATATATCAAATAAATAAGGAGAAAAACTACTCTTATGTTACATGTGATAAATTTTTCTCTTACACATCCTTCGATAACTGTGCCTTCTTTTTTTTTCTTTTCTTTTTATTTTTCAGATAGTGGAGCCCACAAGTTAATCTTCATGACATGAGATAACTTATCTCCTTTAACATGAAATTAATAAAACTCATAAATAAATAGGGTAAAGGTCGTAGAGATAACCACCTGTCTCACACTTTCCATATTATAAAGTTGCTACTCAAACAATTATTATACTAATGATACCTCCAATAATACATCTCGTATATATTTTATTCTTTTGAACATTTATCAAGTAAATTTTTAATTTTTTGGGTGCAAGTGTACTAGCTAATTTTGTCTTGTTACTAGCATATAAAAAAATAAAAAATAAACTAGCTGTAAATAAAACGAAAGGTCAATTTTTATTGTCACTTTTATTTCACTTTGAAAGTACTGTATATATTATATAATGTTCAATATGTGTAGACACACACACACACATATTATATAATAACAGCTTTTATCTTTTGTTAGAAAAAAAAATTGGCCAGTGGATGCAAGGGATCGATCGTCTCTCGGGATTGAAAATCCACTTGTGCCCACATCAGGTATCAAAGAGCATCTTTTTTTTTTTTTTTTCTGGGTTTTAATTTCACAAAAATCACAACTTATTTAAACAAGGCGAACATTTTATTGATGCATATGTATCATATTTAGGAGTCCTCCCCATCACAAAGAATCCAATGCTTTTTCATGTACCCTACCCTTTTAAGAAACTTTACACTCGGAGCACATGTGCACTTCCCCGTGATCAAACTTTTCTATGTATATATATTATTGTTGCTCTATGAACATGTGCCGCCAAGTTTTGTTGTTTTGTCTTCATGTTTCGGTTCTGATCTTGTATTTGGCTATTCGACCTTACTCAAATTGTCAAAGACATAAGATTAATTATTTTAAGAACGTATTTGTTTCGACATTTTGAATTCAGTTTAAGTGATGACTAAAGGAAATAATAATTTTGGCAGAAATCGTAGTTGGAATAAATCTTCGTGAAGGTGAAGAATATCCACCTTGTGAATATGAAGATTCAAAGCTATACAAGCACAGTCCATTTTCATAATTACCAAAATTAATAACGAATTAATGATGAACGGTGAAATGATTTTTTTTTTTTGAAATACTGAAATGATTTTGATATCAGGCATTAGAATTTAGAAAATAAATGTGATTCCGAATTTTACAAAAACACGATATTACATGTACTTCACCTAAAATTATGAGCAATTTTAAAATAAATATAGTAATCCTTTTAAACAAGGATTTTCCTTTTATATTTTCGGAGACTCATGTATTATTGTGTTGAACCGAAAAAAAACATCCAATGACATAGAAGGTCTGATAGAATTAGTTCTTGCTTCACAACAAAAGTATGCATTCTCTGATAGAAAGTCCCAACTTTGATAAATCTCACAAGCATAAACCCACTTATAATTTGTAATAATAAACTCCTTTTTTGGGGTGAATTGCATTCAATCATCAACGTCCATTTTAGTTTTTAGCTATGAAGTTTTTAAATTTAATAAAGGAGAAAAGGAAATTAAAAAAAATATATTATTAGATAGATCGAATCTCTTAAACTTACTAAACAATCTATAAAATACTAATACCTTATCTATCTACTTTCTCGAACATCGATGTGTATACTGATGGATGCACTATAAAGAATAAAAAATTGAAATAAAATCTTTCACCAAAAAAAAAATGGAAATAAAAGAGAGTGCAAGAAGTAATAACTAATTACCTTATGCTATGTCTATCACAACAAATATACCTCATATTGATCCAACGGAAAGAAATAATAAAAGACTAAATATTCCCAAAACATAATATCTAGAATAATTATAAATTACATCCCAGACTTAGAAGTTTTAAAAATGGGTAGTTATACGAAAACATTATCTATTTTAATATCCATATTAATACACAAAACCTCGCTATCTATATGGTCACTTTTAATTTAAAAAATTATAGAAATATATAAAATTAGGCCATCAAAATTGAATATTGTTTTGTTATAATTCCCTGTCCCTACTATTTTACATATCACAAACACATACTTTTAACCACTCTCTCAATTACTCATGAAAAATATTTTATAAAATTCAAACTTAATTGAATATTGTTTATTTTCTTAAACTTGCTTTTTGCTAGTATAAGTAAAACGAACACCATAACCATGTAACTAATTATTCTACTTAAATTTGATTAGTATCGTTTGAATTTGACATTCAGATATTAAGAACAAACGCCACTAATTTCTTTGATTGATATAATAACATTAAAACGTCGTTTTACCACCGAGTATTTTTATAATTCATCTATATATGAACACGAGTTTTGCAAAATAAGTACATAAGGAATGAAAATATTGGGATCTATTCCGAAAGGTCCCTTCCCTTTGGGAAGATTGACAAGATCATAAACAAAAATTAAACTAAAAAAAGGTGGGAAAATTAAAAATTATATAGATTACTAAAAGAAAAAGAAAAAGAAAAAGAAAATCCATATATATATGTATATATGGAGCTAACCTTGCCATGGCTTTTGAGATTGGTTTTGTTGATCATTCATGCAGTTTCCAATGCCAGCAATGCTGAGAATATCACTATGAGAGAGGGGCCTAAGACCCAAGAAATCTCTGGTCAAGCCTTCGTTTCCACCACCGCCACCGCCACTGCCACCGTCATCAGCAAGATAGGTGGCGGTGGTTGTTTTTGAAAGGGTGTGATCATGCAAGTTCTCATCATTCTTGGAATTAAGAATGCCACCAAATGTGTCATCAAAAGTTGTTCCTTCAAAGGCAGAAGGAGAAGAAGAGAAAGAGTTGAGAACATCATGAAGAAGGGAAGGATGAACACCAGAAGCAGAAGAAGAGACAGCAACAGCTTTATTCCCATAAGGTGTTAAGCAATGGCCAAAACCTGTAGCGGTAGCAGTAGTAGTTGTAGAACATGGTGTCATCTGGTCTTGTTGGTCACGTGAGGACAAGTTCAAACAAGAATCAGCTGACACGTGAGTCTGTTGGTGGGGCCTGAGCATGGTTGGTGAGGAACCAGTTCTGCTGCTCATGGTTGCACCCATCTGAGCGGCTTTCTGCAACAATGCTGTAGCTGACATGTGTGGGGAATGAGTTGTTTGGTAAGTAGCAGCTGGAAGAGTGGGACCAAGGCTAGGGTTAGGGTTTTCTCGGTGATGGGTTTGTGAAAATTCTTGGTCCAATCTTTGTGAGAAGATTGATGAGGTTGAGGAGAGATCAGCACTTGTAGGTGGGCCAAGCCATGGGGGTATTTCTGGCCTAAGATTGAAATTTTGCTGCTGCTGATGATGCTGATGCTGGTGTTGCTCTTTTTTCAATGAGAAAGTGTGAAGGTCTTGGGGATTGAATTGGGTTTGGGTTTGGGTTTGGAGATTTATGTGATGAGAGGATGAAGGGTTGGTTGTGCTTGTGATGGCTCTTGCACTTTCCTCTGCTAATGCATCACAGAAAGCTCTGTGGGTTATGAAACTGTCTCTCCTGGATGTCATAAAACAAAAACACAAAAATACAAAACCAGCATATGTTACTAAAGTGCTATGACAGACACAGTGTAGAAATATTGACCCTCTCTTTCTCTCTCTTATCTTTCCAACATTTTTTTATAACTTTGTGAAAGTACTAAAAGACAGATACATAGTCCATATATTAGCTGGTGCATTAAAAATTTACCACACTAGGAATTTCTGCTCTCTCTCTTCAGGGAAGGAATGAGGGATTATGGGAGAATACTATATCAATGTAATGAATGTCTCTTCAGTGTAACATCTTCTCTAATATTGTAAGAAGGGATAAAGAATATGTGAAAGTATATAATTATTAATTCGAATACCCATAAAAGATTAATGTGAATTTCAATTCATGTTAGTGAACCTCTGATTCAAATCCTAAAAACTGGACTGATCTCATTGATTCAGGTTGGTTAGTTACCTTGAGAAGAGGGTTCCACAGTCACATCTGTACTCCCTTGTGCCACAGGTCTTGGAGTGAGCTTTCCAATCTGATTGAACCGCATACCTCTTTGAGCACTTATCACATTTCCACTTCTTCTCACCGTGCTTTCTGCAGAAGTGCTTCTTGATCCCAGTTAGATCCCCCAGGGCCCTTGATGGGTCATGGTGCACACAAGTTGTTTCTGGACACACATACACCTTCTTCCTCACCTCTTTACTTGTTCTCTGCTTCAGCTTCCATGGCAAGTTATGCCCTCTTCTATGAAGTTGAAGATTCTGATCTCTTTGAAACCCTTTGTTACAGATCTCACACAAAAACCTATTAGTTGCCATAAGACTCTTTGGGGACATGGATATGACCTCAGCATCAGGGTCTGAATAAAATGAAAAAGAAAAAGAAGAAGAAAAAGAAAATTAGACTCATTATAATTCAGAGAAACAAGACAGTGACATATTCATCAAACCAAAACAAAAAAGAAACAAACCTGGGTTGCCAGGAAGGTTTCTCTTTCTCTTTACTGGTTGAGTCTGAGTTGGTTCAGGTGGAGCCAAGTTATATTGTTGAGGGTAACTTGTACCAATTTCGGTTCTGTTGTTGCCTGATGAAACACTAGCTTCACCGGATGCACAAGTCAAATTTGACATGTTCTCCTCCACTACTGGTTGTTGTTGCTGTTGTTGTTGGTGAAACATCAAACCTTTCATCATCTTTTGCTTAAAAGTTTAAGAAACCTAATAAGGTTTTGTTATGGGCCATAGATCTTGGTTTTTTCATAGGTTGGAAGGTTTCTGGGATCTAAGGACAAACCTTTCCGAAAACAGAAATGGAAAAAGAAAAAAAAGGAAGAAGCTAGACTACAGTCTACACAGCATAGACTGGAGAGAGAAAGAGAGAAAGAACAGAAACAGAACAAAGAAAGAAGAAGAAAAAAATGATATTCAACTTAGGATAGTGTCTGAAATCCCAGCAAATAAAATAAAATATGAAAGTTTTGAGAGAGCACTCTCTCTATCTATCTCTCTATGAAGCAAGCAACTCCCCACAAGAAACGTTGACGGTTTGGTGCTAGTTTGGCACCGACCCAAGAGACAAGTTTTGTTTTTGGATAGAGAAGAAGAAACAAGAGAGAGTGTGATAAAGAGAAGTGAAGCTGAAGCAGGGTGGTGGTGTAGCCGCAATCCGCATTTCCCTCCTTTCACGGTTCGAAGAAAACCATGTTTGATAATATTACCAAGAAAATCCAACGTTAGCCACACAAATATGAACAAAAATATAGACTCAGTTGTTTAACCATTAAACTCAAGAGAGAGAGAGAGATGTGGATGATGAGATGAGGGTACCTCTCTCAGGTTGTCCAAAACCACAAACCCAAGGGGAACCCTACGGCTAACTCTGACGTTGCGCTTTCTGTCTTTTCCTCTGTTCTCTTTATTTATTTTTCATTTTTTTTAATATTTCAATTCATTCACTGTTTCACGAATAATTCAATTCCGGATTAATCTTAAAATTAAAGTTTTAAATTCTTTTAAAAATGAAAGTAATATAAAGAATCGAATACATGCTCTCATCCCACTGTTTAATTACTTAACGTTAATTAAATTATTATCATTTGATTATGTTCTTTTTTTAAACCCCGGAAGAAAAAAATTAAAAATATAATTTCTTTCTTTATTCCATGCGTTTTTGCTTTATAAAAAGTTTAATTTTTGTTGCTAAAAAAACTTTTATTCAAATACACCCTTCTTGCCTTTCCCTTCTCTCGTAAAGTAAGCACAAAAAAGGGAGCCAAAAAAAAGCAACCACAAAAAGAGAGTATCATTTGTATACAGAGATAGATATATTGATAAATGGATAGATAGAGAGTGAGAGAACTTCAATTCTATTACGAGAAATGTTTTTTTGAAGTTACATAAAATTTTTTATCTCACGTCACATATACATCACAATCCAAGTCAGTATTTTTTTTTTCTTTTTTCTTTTCTTTTAACCGTGAGACCTACCCAATTATGTCTCTACATGAGATAATATTATCTCATGTAGCATGAGAAAAACATTGTCCTTCTCTTATTTAACGTAATAATGGCTAAGGCCCTTCTAGTTCTCGGCTTTCTACATTTTGCAGCGACATGATTGAATCGTTGATTAAATTTTCTAACAAGCATGGCTAAAAGCTTTCCCCTCCTTGATTCTTTTTTTATTTATTAATTCTCTGTATTTAATTCATAGTTCTTTTTCATCATCGTTCATTTCATTATCATTGTAACTATTGACTATTAAAAAAAAGCTGATATTTCTGACAAATTTTGCATGGTTCTTTGTATTAAATTGTAAACAAATAGATCTTGTTAGGTTATGGATCTACAAAAGTGTCTTTCTTATTACCGTAGGATCTTTAGCAGCCACAATTTTTGTCACCCTAGTCATTTTCATTTCATAAAATGGTCATTATCAGTAGGGAAAAATTAATGATGCTACAAATTATTATACGGAGACTCCTATATGGATTGACGTTGCTTCGCTGACACTTAAAAATAAAGTTAACTCCACGGTCAAACTGGAACATGATTTTTTATTATTATTATCAAGGGTTTTATAATTCTAATGTTGAATGAAAATTAAAATCTTATATTGTTGAGACAAAAAATATGTGAGATTCATATGTTAGAAAAAATTATATGTAGGATCCATGCCAGCATGAAAATCGAAGAGTGTATAGAAAAATTTCAATTCTCATATTGAATAAGAATTATAAAACCCTATTATCAAATACTCATAATGTATCTCTCTTAATTTATAGAAATCACAGCCACTTAAATAAATGGTTAAGAAAATTTCTATTGTTACTTCCCTCGTATTATATAAATTTTATGTCATTCATTTTACTTTCAGTGAGATCCTGTGTTTGAAAAATATTTGTTCATAACTTTTGTGTAGTTTTTTACCTTTATTTTATGGGGAAAACTAGTATTCTGTAACAGGATGTAAAAAATGTTACCAGCTCACCCATTGATTTCCGCACCAGCCCTTTTTGTTTTTTATTTTAATTACATGAATGGGACCCACATAAATTGTTCTTTCAGCAAGAAAAATTGGTTTAGTTCCAGTTACATGATCGTCATTTTTCCCTTATTTTATTGGATGAAAGGGCTAAACGTCCAGACAAACAAAGAAAAACAGAACAAAAAAGAAACAACAAATTATTTTTTGTGTAGTTTTTTTACTTTAATGTGTATGAGTATTGCGGTTAATTGCTGAAACAACAAATTAGTTTTTTACCTTTATTTTGTTGGATGAAAAGGCCTCACTAGGTGTGAGGTTGTGTGATCCCTAATAGCTATTTTTGCTGGCTGAGCAGGGCCATCCGGCCAAATTAGAACACTAATTAAATAATGATTGGAGATTTATCAAATAATAATAATAATGACGAGCAAATTTTATTTTTTCTTTCATATTCATTTTATATCATTAAAAATTAAGTCAAAGTTATGGTTCGACGGGAAATTTAGTATCAAAATATTGAATTTTGTAACTTCTCAATATCATGATTTATTGTAAATTGAGTGAAGTTAGACTGTAGTAGATTTTTTTTCTTTGTATATTACGATTTCTGATAAAATTGAATATAAAATTGAAAAGTTTATATATGTATGCTCTAAAGAACCAATTCAACTCAAAAGCTTAAGCTGGTGGGTGAGGGCTTTTTAATGGTTTATACTATTCTCTAACACGCTCCCTCACACAAGAGTCCACTAAGCTTGAAGGGTGGACAATGCACAGGCCCACCTACCTGTGCTAAGAAAATTCCACAAGAGAAAGTGGGAGACACGAGGATCTGATACCATGTAAAAAACCAATTCAACCCAAAAACTTAAGCTGATGGGTGAGGACTTTTTAATGATTTATACTATTCTCTAACACATGTCATCATATTCTAACACTTGAGAAATGTCGTTCAATAAACATAAATCAAAACTTGGATTTATAAAATAATGAATTACTATATATAAGATTCTGCAATAATAAAGATTAATTAAGACTACAGTTTTGGACCATTTGCCTAGATTGTTCATTTTGCTTAATTAATTAATTGTATGTAACAAAGATGCATATATATATATATATATATATATATATATATAAAAAAATAAAAATTCAGTCATTGGACCGTCCAGGGCATTAAGTTCTCCCGCGAGAACTTAGTGCACTAAATATTATAATGGTGTTCTTCACGTGTTTTTCCGGGAGAACATAGTTATAATATTTACTATAATTGTGTTCTCGCAGGAGAACACCTTGAGAACACCATTATAATATTTAGTGCACTAAGTTCTCGCGGGAGAACTTAGTGCCCTGGACCAGTATTTTAAAACCTCACACCGTCCCCCGGGTTGACCCGGGTGAACCCTGACCCCTCCCCTCTAAGGGTTGGGGTCACAAGTTGGACCCTATATGCACATCGACTCCTCCGACCCCCAAAACTCGGTCGGGTTTCAGTGACTCCCGGGTCAGATGGGTCAAAGGGGTCACTGCATGTTTTTTTTTTTAAAAAAAAAACTCTATGAAACAACTTCGTTTTATTAAAAAAATAAAACAAAAATGGTTGCAAACCTAAATCAAATTGTTCTCTTCTCTCCCAACGACCTATATATCTTCAATCTTCACACCTCGCAGACGTGAATCTTCTAGAAAAGGTAAGAATTTTGTCTATTCAAATGAAATCCTTACGGTCGTCGATGGAAAACAAAAACTCATACTTACTTCCTTTAAATTTTCCTTTGTCAGGGACCTTCTCCAAAGAGGAAGAACCCGGTCAGCGTATTGATCCTATTAGAATATGAGTTGTGTACTTTGGTATCTTGATACTTTAATTAGGTTGTATAATATTGACTTGTGATTATAATTAGTGAATTATGTTAAGTATATTTTGAATCTTTGATGATTGGTGGTTTGTTTTTTTATATTTTTATATATGATATATATATTTATATTTTTTAATATATAAAATCAGGTCAGCATAGTGACCCCGTGACTCCATGACCTCTGACCTCGGCCGAGTCGATGGCCAGACCGGGTTTTTAAACACTACCCTGGACGGTCCAATGACTGAATTTTCATTTTTTTTCATTTATATATATATATATATATATATATATATATATATATATATATATATATATGATAAGAATGGGTACTTGCAGAACTACATTGTTTTCTGTATTAGTTCAGCTTTCGATGAGGTTGTGTTCCCTGCACCATCTATATTCTATAAGGTTTTAAAAAGTTGGCAGTAGAAAAACATTTTTATTTTGTCTTGGTCTTGTTTTATTCTTCAATGATTAAGTTTTTGAAAATGGGATCTTGCACGACCCAAGTCCAAATATGCTCTCCCAGCTCATCCCTGCCATTAAAATAGTATTCACTGAACATGCTGAATTTTCGAACTAGCTAGTGAATGCAACCGTATATATATTATTAAAAATTTAGGAGAACATTTTCATGTTTGTAAATTGTCATTATACAAAGTTTTTCTTTTTAATGCCATCAAACACCATTTGGCATAATCTATCCCATGTATTGATGTATATATATCTCTTCCAAGCAGCAGCAGATGAAGAGAAATATTGGTAGTTAAGTGTCTAACTTCCTTATAAATCAAGAGCTAGCAATTAATAGCTGCTTAATTAACTTTCAGGGTGTTACTCATCTTGTTTCATTCTTCTATTGCCTAAATTAGAAAATAGGTCAAATTTATCCACACACAAAAAAGGTCAAATTTTAGAATCAGGTCATCATGTGGTATCAGAAACATCTGAACGTGAAATCAAACTTGTCGCATGCATACAAAACCTCATATATTATGCTGAGAATGTTATATTTACAATTTTTTTTTTATAAATTATATTAAGTAAGACTGATCAGACTTCAATCAAGAGTATATGATCGGTCAGACATAATATAGTTTGTAAGAGTTTGTAAAAAAAAGTTTGTAAATATAATCATCCCCTATTATGATTATGTGTGTTATACGAATCCAAAAATATTTAATATATATATATATAAGGGAAGGATCCGTTTACAAATTTTTTGTACAAATTTTTACAAATTACACTATCTTCTCCTGGAAAAAGATAGTGTAACTAGTGTTCTCCCAGAAAAAAATAGTAGTTTGTAAACAGAAAAGTTTGTAAATATAACATGTCATATATATATATATATATATATATATATATATATATATATATATATATATATATATTATTAGAGAGATATAATATAAAAATCATTGAAGGTTCATCACTTGTAAAAATTATTTGCATTTATCAAAGTTATCAAATTTCAATTTAAATCGTGAATCGTTAAACTAATATTTAAATTATAAATAATAAATAACATCAAAGCATAAGATTAAAGAAACAACAACATGTTATCAAAAAAAAAAGAAAAGAAACAACAACTTGAATTGTATTATATTAATGATATATTAAGTGGCCATGCTGCAATTTTCTCGCTGGTTACCGCGAGGTGTGTAAGTCTTCTGAATTCATATTATTAAAATTACAAATCGAATGATTTGAAGATAGAGTTAGCTAAACTCATGTCAAACAAATTAGATCAACATCAGATTAAAAAAAAAAACACATCAGCACATTAGAATTGCGTAAGTAAACATTATTTATTAATTTATGTTTTTATATATACTAGCTACTTCATTTCATTCACCATGTAGTGTTAATGTAACATCAGTTATACAGTAGGGTTATATGCATATAAAATTCAAGTCGAATAGCAATCGAGCAATGTAAATATATACTAGACACTATTGTGGGAATTTACTAAGGTAGTGTTTGGTAGAAGATTTATTTTGGGATTGATGGAAAAGTTAAGTGGATATTGAAAAATATCACGTTTAGTTCAGATTTTTGAAAAAAAAATACTAGGTAAATAGGATAGATGAAGAAATGACTTTTGTGTTGATTTTTGAATGAAATTCACTGTTACAGAATACCACTTGAGATGTGGTATTTTGAGAAAACTGGAGAAGTGGAAAAACAGGTGCGAAGTTTCTCCCGAATATAGATTTTGCAAATTTAAATAAATTTTTCTGGTAATATTTTGGTTAACCAAACAACTTTTTTTTACATTTTCCTACCAAACTCATTTTCTAACCATTTTTCTAGTAATTACATTTATCTAGTATTCAAAAAATTTCTCCTCAACCAAATGCTCCAGAATCACACTCTACGAGGGCGCTACAACTAAAGTTTAATACATATTATTTATGGAAATAATATTTCTCTTATTATAAAATATAAATTTTACCTCATATACATATAAAAATATGTAGAATTTATATTTTAATTTTTCTCATTCTTTTTTATATGAGTGTAAAAAATTACTTCGTACAAATAAGTATTAATCTCATTGTTTATATCAATAATGGTCTGGCGACTCCAAATAATTAATAGTTTTGCTCATTGGTTGGTGGGCAAAAAAGTTATCTCGGAAAGCACGCGGTACGTTATTCTGGTCGATGTGTCATGTTGCTCTGTGTGTGTTCGTGGGTAGTACAAAAAATTTGTATATTTATGTACTCATCACCGAATTAAGAAGATTCATATTATAATTATATTAACTATTAACCTAAAAAAGTATGTGTACATGATACAAATTTAGTGACACAACAAGATTAATTTACAATATAACATAAGGATTAAAAGTATTTTGATCTGGATATATATCGTTACGTTTTCTTTTAGAGTATTAATACTTCATGACTACTAATTATTACACTAGTAACGGAAAAATCCTAAAGCAATACATATATATAATCAGATGTTAATTGAAATTCTGGTACCATCTTTCCGAGAGATTTTTTTGAATATAATGGAAAGTGAACACACAATCTATTATAACCTACTTAAATTTTTTATCATTAGACTAAATTTAGTGACTTTCTTTGGGAGAAATTTAAAATTTTGGATCTGTCTAAGCAGAATTACCTCTCATGAAAGATACCTGTAATTTATTAAAAAAAATGTTAATTGGAATCCAGCTAAATGGCCAATTGATTAACATGTCTCGGGCACCCTGATATATATAGTGGTGCTGTTTCTTCTTCTTCTTCTTTTTCCGGTTTGATTCTAGACACAATGCTGTTTGAATACTGTAATATTGTTGGAGTGTTTTTCTGAAACAGCCAATAATAAATTCCATTTTCAGCTGATCAATTAAGCAGCGAGATTTAGAAAAATAAGACCAATAATAAATTGTTTAATATAGATTCAGAGGCTTCCAAAATAATATTTCATTTTTATTAGAAAAAGTGAAAATACTATCGTAAAAATAATATTTCAAATAATACTATAATTATATACATATATAATAATATTATTATTAACGTACGATACATCATAATTTTTATAAATATGAGATAATATAATAAAAAAGTAGTTAATATAGAATACTTTTAAAGAAAAGTTATCAAAAAGCAGTTAAGGTGGAATTAAAAAACCATTTTTAAAATAAAAATAAAGAATGAATATTATAAATAATTTTTATTTCATAAATAATTCAATAATTATCTAAAAACACTCAAAACAAATATAATATATATTTTCATCTAAATTATGTACATAAAATAAAAAGTGTATGTTAATATTGTTACAAATAAATAAAATAAATATTTTATATAATTTTAGGTATAAATATTTGTAGTATGTATTTCTCTAAAACTTTGGGTTTCTTCTTTCATTCTCTCATAATGGGTTGATGCCTATTATTATTTGTCCAAGGCCCAACCCGTTGCTTAATACATCAGCTGCTGTTGTCATTGTGTGCTAAGCAACTTATTGAAACAATGTCGTTTTTCAATGAGAAGGTTTAATAACTTTTGGTGACCCTGCTGTACTTTGCATCGTGGCATTTGCTCTGATACATGATATTTTGCTAGTCTTTTTTCTGATACCTTATTGAAGGTTCCTTCAATTAGGGTTTGTGAGAGGGAGAGATTTTGTTAAAATCTGGCTTATAGAGTGAGTAACTCGGTTAGCTGCTGTGGAGAACCTTGTTCATCTCAACAAGGTGATTCTTTTGATCGGTGCATATTCTCGATTGGTGTTCAAACGGTGGAGTGATAAATCTACAAAGAAAACTGGTGAAGCTTGTGGTGATTAGCTTGAAGGTCTAGTGAGAGGAACAATGCTTCCTTGAAAGTCTTGTGAAGATTGGTGATATCTACTCCATTTTCTTGAACTCTGAGTTTATGTTTCTTACCCGATCTGTAAATTTGTTGCTTGTTTGTTCAAGTTTCTTTGGTTCTTGTTGTTTTGTTGTCTTAATTAGTTTCTCCACATGCTTAATTTCTTATCGATGTATCTGTATGCCATAACTCTATACTTGTTATTCTGATTCTGACTATCTGAATAAAGTGTGATATCAGAGGGCGTTTAACCCTCTTTAGGCCCCAGGACGTAGGAAACTCACTAACACTGAGTTTCTGAACCTGTAAAATACTGGTGTACTGCTTCTTTATGCTTTCTTTAATCTTTCTTGTTATGTTTTGTTTTTTATTGTTTGTGAAAAGTATTCCCAAAATTACAACAATATCTATTATACTTTATGATAAAAATGTTTAATACTGGTAACAGAACATTATCTTTGAATAAATATTTTGAAATAATTTTTTTAAATAATAAATTTTAAATGTGTACTGAATTTTTATTCGTTGAATAACAAACTCATAGTGAAATATATTTAATTTAAATAACCTAACCTGTCCATTGCACACAAAACGTGTTGGGAAAATAGTGCTATAGCAGTAACATTTTACACAATAAAAAAATCACACAAATTTTTAGTTTTAAAGTTGAATAATTTCACATTAGAATCTTTTACATAAATTCATACATGTTCGTTGTCTTTGTACATTTAGCTTTCTGTTAGTTTCTTAAATAACTTAGATGTAACATACTACTCAAAACGTGTTGAATACATATATGTACGTAAGAGGTCAGTAGTTTAGAATTTAGGGGGGGAATTCATTAATCCAATTAATTAAGTGAGTTTATATTTATTTAATTAGTGAAACTCATTACATTATTCTTTTCCTTTAATCATTGCAAAGCTTACCTGTAATTCAAAGCTCGATTTTCAATTAAGATTTCCATTGTTTCAATTCCAACCTTTTTTTCCCTAATAAGCAGACAATTACGCTAGACATGATCAAACACTTCATCGTGGATCGCGAAAAGGTATTTACTTCTGATCTAATTATTCCAATATAATTGTCACTTTATAGGCTAATATCGTACATTTTTTCATGAACCAAATTAGATACTTACCTAAATTATGCTTTTTTTCACTATAGATACGGACCTAAACTTTGGTGGGGCAAGGCTAATTGCGAGCCCAAAAAGTAGTTGGGTCCCAATATCCTCTGTGATAACTATGATTTTGTCCAAGAGTATTATATTACTATAATTTCCTCCATAAATAATTTAGGTTTTATAAGTTTAATTAGAATCTTTGAGATTAAACTTGAATTTTCATAGATATTGTTGATGCCTCAGTTTGGCTAGGAAAGAAAGAAGCTGACTGGGAATTTGTTTTAGGTGTAGATGTTGATCAGTAATGGGATATTCGGGTGAATTGAGATTACAACTAGGCTGCGAGACAGGTGGGTCTCCAGCAACATATACTGATTGATTCATACAGAATCGGAATAAGAATAAAATGATATTTCTTTTTTAATATTTATTATTTTAAATGAAATTATTGTATTCTGGTGATTTTTTACATTATACATCTTTCATCTCGTGAGAGAGAAGGTAAAAACTCACCAAAATACAATAATTTCACTTAAAATGACACGAGTTTTCATTTTTTAAAATTACAACCATTTAACCCATTTCTTTTAGTACTTACTTTGCTTTAAAATAACATTCAATAAAAATTGCTAAGATAAATGGAAAATAAATAAATATCAAATTATCCTTAATTAGTTGTGGAAATTCAATTTCTAAAATGAATTTATTGTTTCTTTTTTCTTTTCATAGCAAACATTCTTTACATAAAAATTTCTGTTCAATAGATTAAAAACGTGCAGTGCAGCTATGCCTATTAATAATAGATCTCAAGAACCCATACCTTGACCATTAATTAATGGAGTGACAAATCCACCAAAAAATAATAATTAATGGAGTGACATATAGGTACTGCATGTGCTTTACGGTATAGGATTTCTTGAAATATATAGTTGCCTATAATATATTAAATTAAACTTTTTCTTTTGTAAAATGGATTTGGAAAAAAAAATTATTTTCGTAGATTACATATCGTATATTTTTACACATTGAAATTGGATACATCGTATATTTTTACACATTGAAATTGTACAATAAACATGAAATTAATTGTTAACATTCTCGAAAATTCTATAACTCCCTCACTGAGAAAGTATATAAATGTACCACATACATCAGAACTATAAATTAGAAATAGGATAACGTTATTCCCACAAATAAACGTTAATTCATTATTATCATTCATTTCAATAATATTTGTCAAAGTGATTTTGTCTCTGAACAGAATAAGTAAGGATATACTTAGCTGTTTACAAAAAATAATAATTAAAAGGATATGCTTAGCCTATTCTTAATTTAAGTTATATGTAAAACTTTAAATATTGACACGCTCTTATTTATTTACTTCAAAATCTAATAAGGTAAACTTCATGATATATCTTAATTTGGATATAATAAAGTTTGAAAATTGCCACGCTCTTATTTATTTACTTTAAAAATAAATTTATTTTGAAAAGAAAAATTGTCCATTTTAATATTTTTCCTTCTAGTTTTTGTTCTTTTTTTTTGTTGTTGTTGGTAGACAGTTTTTGTTCTTTTCAACCAGGTCTACATCAGGCTTTGTGAGCTTTGGGAGAATTAGAGCGTATTTCGATTAGTTTGTTTTTTTAATAATTTTTTAATTTTTTTTCCAAATAATCGTTTGTCATATATGCCCATAATATACTCTTCATAGCAATTATCATCTTAAACCTGCTTAATTATAATGAGACCATTTTATTTGAATAATTAATCTAATGTAACAGCAGCAATTGCAGATTATAAATGGGATCGTTTTATTTCTGTAATATATTGTAAATAATGACGCCATTCTTAACATTAGCAAAAAAGATTATCAGAAAATATCATTGTTGCAAAGGTGAAGCAGAGTATGAAAACCAAAACAAGAATCTGCTTCTGCATACAAGAACACATTTCATGCAATTTCAAGGTAAACTAAATATAAAAAGGGATATTTGTGGCTTTTTGACCCTTATAACCCTTTATTAATAATTAATTACCAAATTGACCTTTATTATAAACTATTTCGAAAATTTAACCTCCCCAAAAAACATAACACCAATCTGCCCATGTTTGACCGTTGACCACCAAGCCTACCCGGGTATCACCCTCCCTACCCGGGTATTTTTTGAAAATTTTTGCCTACCCGAGTAGGGAGGGGGATACCCAGGTATATTTCTTGAATCTGGAAAAATACTTAAATTATTTACCCGGGTAGGGAGGGGTGTACCCGGGTAAATATCACGGGTAGGGTTTTTATATAACCCAGCAGCCCTCATTTGGAAAACCACAAAGGGGTACCCAGGTAGAGCTGCTGGAGGTGCGTTGGTTGCGCGATTCTCACACGAAATCTTGCTCAAATTCTTCGTTTTTGTGATCATCAGTTGGCGCACGTGTGAATCTCTGCCTTCTACCGATCGAAATCCATCCAAGGTTCATTTTTTTTCCTTTTTATCAATTGTGTTCTGATTTTGATATGTTTGTCCCTCCCTCATTTGAAATTATCGCGTTTTTGTAGTTTGCATGGTTATATCATTTGATTATGACTGATTAATTTTTGAAATTACTAACTGCTACCCTTACCCTAACCCTAACCCTATCCTGTATGTTTCTTATTTCTTATTTTGGCTTCTTTCTTTTCAGTTTAATAGTGTGACGCAATGACTTCTAGAAGCGTTTCAAAGCTACCGGTGGGGGATACCGAGAGGAGAACCAAGCGTCGACACGATGGGTCGTCATCCTCTCAGCCCCAGGCTGCTATGCATCAGGCTCCGGACTTGCCGTTCAAATATTTGTTTGAGGATGACATAGTTGCACAAGAGAGGTTTGTGAAGTCTTTCATGAGCCGGAAGATTTGCGAGCCGAAATCACTGGATTCGGCCTTCTTCAACATGGAGCACTTCGACATTGTGCCGCTTCTTGAGGAGACACATTTACTAGTGCATGCGGAGATGCGGTGCCCATACTCGGAGGTTATGGTGAGAGCCTTCTACAAGAACCTTGGCTATGCGCATGGCGAGCTGACTTTCCGTGTCTACGGGATTGATATCATCATGACTGCTCCTATCTGGACAGAGCTACTGGGGTTCGATTTTGATGGTGTCACAGGAACGACATTATATGATGGAGACAACCATAATATATTTGGTGATTATGACCGGGAGGCCATTGTTACAGAGACTAGGAGGGCAGGCGCTGAGGTCGGACATTTTGCTCATTATCTTATGAGCAACTTGTCGGTGTCTGCTCGCATTCTTCATTATGTGGTGACACATATTATTTTCCAGCGCCCGCATAATCACTCGAAGGTGCTAGAAGGAGACTTTGTCATCTTGTGGGCCCTCCTTCCCCATCAGCAGATGAACTGGAGGCATTATATATACATACTGATGTGGAAGGCTGCCAAGTCAAAGAAGGCTGAATTGCCTTTTGCATTCCTGGTGCAGAAGATTCTGCATAGATTTGGTGTGCCTATGGCAACAGAGACCTTGAAGACCGCCACAGGCTGGAATGCTATATTTGGTAAGCGGCTCCTGAAGCAGTGTGGGATCTTGTCGAGCAGAGCGGGTACCTGGTACTGGAAGAAGGCACCAGAACCACCTGAGATCCCAGTCCACCACGATGCTAAGATGGAGGATGCATCTACAGGTGATGTGTTTTGGGTTTAGGGTTTATGCATTATTGTTGTTATTTTTTTCGGTTCTTAATTATAATATGTGTTTTTCATGACTTATGATGCAAGCGTTGATGACGATGACGATGATGATGGCGCTGCTGCTGTTGATGACGGACGGACACGTCCCACCCGCAGTTGGCGACCACCAGCTCCTCCATCTCTTGAGGGTGGATGGACAGCTCCTGAGGGTGGATGGACACTTGATCATGTCATGGCATCCATGTATAGTCTAACATGTGGCCTTGACTCATTGACTACTAATTTTAGAGGATATAGACAAAGCACAAGCAAGTGGCTGAACCAGATTGACACAAGGGTTACACGCTTGGAGGAACACAAGGGTTACACGCTTGGAGGCTGGCTACAGCAAGGGTGCCCACACTCATGAGGAGGCTGATACTGCTGTTGAGGACGATGATGATGTGGAGGAGGATGATAAGAATGGGGAGGACACGCAATTGGATTCCAGTCCATAGGGTTTCATATGAGGGTTTTATATTAGTGGATGTATTTTGGGTTAGCAGGATGTATTGGGTAAAGATAGGGTTTAGGCAGCCCATTTTGGCTGTATTGCATTTATTTTGGTACAACTTTATCTTCTTGACCAGTACAGTGTGCAGTGATTGTATGCACCGGTAAAGATGAAGATTGACCAGCATCAACTTCAACATATATCTCAATATATTTTAATACTTTCCATCCAACAAATGCATCGGTTACGAACTCCACATCTTCATCATCATTGATATCGTTATCAATGTAGTATATTGTATCCATATTCACTACAGTCTCTAACCTGACTATCATGCGGTGGATGGATTGTATGCCTTCTAATCCCATTTTTTGGAGAATTCTCTCCTTCAGTTCATCGCATATAGTGCCCAGTTTGATTTTCATCGTTTTTGTTTTTCCTTCAAATCGGATACTGTTCGGACCTTCAAAATGCCTCCCATTGTAGTAAATAACTATAGGAACCATGTTTGGACTTGAACTCATCTTTCACACGAAAATTAGATCTAGGTTTTGGGTTTGGAGGTTGGTTCGGATTTTTGAGCACAAAATGAAAGTGTGGAGGTTAATCCCAATGTCCTACCAAGATTAAGCTTTCTGAGATGATGAGATGAAATATATGTCTGATGTTTCGGAATAAAGATGTCAAGGGAGAGAGATTTGGGGGGAAAAAAACCTATACCCCGCAACAATGGCCGAAACCCATTGATATTGAAGTTTATGGGCGATATTTACCCGGGTACACCCCTCCCTACTAGGGTAAATAATTTAAGCATTTTTCCAGATTCAAGAAATATACCCGGGTATCCCCCTCCCTACCTGGGTAGGCAAAAAATTTCAAAAAATACTCGGGTAGGGAGGGTGATACCCAGGTAGGCTTGGTGGTCAACGGTCAAACAGGGACAGATTGGTGTTATGTTTTTTAGGGAGGTTAAATTTTCGAAATAGTTTATAATGAAGGTCAATTTGATAATTAATTATTAATAAAGAATTATAAGGGTCAAAAGTACCAAATGGTGGTAGCTCAGTTGGCGCATGGGAGATGAGCAGGTGGGGGTGAGGGCATGTGTTCGAATCTCCCCAGTACCACCTTTGGGAGGGGTTTAAAGCCTTAATCCTGGACCCGCCCCGAATCGGACTAATCGCGAAACGATGAACCGATGGAATATTTTCAAAAAAAAAAAAAGGGTCAAAAGCCGGATATTTGTTTCTCCTTTTACAGAGAAACAAAACTTCATTCCTGCACTCACAAAATTTTATAGAATCCACAAGTTAAAAAAGTCAAAAAAATAAAAATAAGAAAGCTCGAGATTCGATGGGTCTGTATGAACTGTGAAAGTGTTGAATTCATCTGCAACATAAGAAAATCAACACCCATATTAAAATTACTAATTAATATATGTAAGATTGTATGAATTATATTAAAATTACATATTTTAAAAACAAAAGTTTTACACATGTCAACTGTTAAATTAAGTATTGATGATAAATAATCATACTTATTTGAGTATTATTCTTAATTCCTATGCTGCTATAGTACCATACCACACACAATATTCAGTTTTTTTTTTTTTTTTAAATATTATCCATTGATTTATTAATTACTCAACTAGTACTAACCGGATAGGATCATAGCAGTGACAAAGTTCTCCTTATCAAGTTTTAACACAACCGGACTAATTGAGCTAAAATAATCTCTCATCAGTGTGGTTAAATTTTGCTTTTGTATCAAGGAAAGTGTGCACAGCCAACTTGTATGGACCTAATAGAAGGTGGAGCCTTGTGAGAAGCACACCATGCTTGTTTGCCACTTGGTACATGTAAATCTCATTTTGGTTACCACAAGCACACGACAATTACGTTACATTATTGTAGGCATAACCTTTCACATACTGCTGGATCCCACACCCGTGACAAGTGAAAAGGACAAGTGAGGGTAGTGATCACGTCCCTCTCATGTGACAATAGAATATAATGAGACTTAGATGAACATTTTTATATCATATTATTATGTACTAATTAAGTTAATGTCATTTGTGCATTCTTTTTTTTTTTTTTTTCACGTATCTCACATTTACTCAATCATACTATTAGTTGCATACTTTGTGGTCTAAAAATTCAGAACAAACTACGGATGTTCTCATAAGTAATTTTTTGATTTATTTGTTTTTGTGATGGCAATTTTATAAATATGAAAATTTATTAATGACACTTTTGTAAATAAATTTATTTTTTAATTTTAAATTACTTTACAATAATAATTTCATAATTATGAGACTTTATTAATAATCTTTTTGCAAATAATTATAACTTTTTTATAACTTTAAATCTAATTACATTCAAACAAGTTTTATTTTTTATTTTAAAAATAAACAAAAGTATATTCAAACAGACAATAAATTTAATGCAATAGTTATATTATAATTATGTATTATAGAAAGTACATCATTATAATATTATTATTATTATTTTCTCTTTCCACATAAGTCTATAAGTTTAAAAAAAATTAATATTATAACTATATATTTTTTTAAAATATATAATTATAATACGACCTTCAAACTAAGTTTTTTTCTGCAACTCAAGATTTATTCCAACGCTACGCTAGCAATGATGATTAGGGATAAGTGAGAAAATAAGAATGGGCAAATGATTACCCCTATAAGGTTTAAGTACGATTTATTAAAAAATTTATTACTAATAAATATATGAATTATATTTATTTTATGTCGTAAAAAAATAATTATTTTATGTTATAGAAATAAAATTACAAATGAGATCCAAATGTAAGAGGAAAGAAAAAAAATAGATGTAGGACCCACCTCTGTTTTATGTGTGTAGAAAATTTATTTATGGAATTATATTTTCTTATGTAACATGAGATAAGATATCTCACGTTACACTCACAAACACATGTGGGTCCTATTGCACAAGAAACGAGAAAAAAGAATTTGAAGTGAGTCTCACATCTTTTTGAGTATGTAGGAGAGATTTATTGTCTCCTATCACATAATAGTAATATTTCTCTTTATTTATATACTCAATATAACTCCAAATATATACTCAATAATATTGTATTTGTCTTGCAATGATTGTACCAAACGATTGTGGGATGGGATCATAACGGGGGGCAAGTCACGCTCAACTTTTCGATTACCCTTTTTTTTTCTTGAGAAAAATCTATTTTTACAGGTCACATGCTCTTGCCATGGAATCCCCACCCCACAACAACTCTTTACTTCACTTCTTTTAATAATTAATTAAATTGATTTCTAAAAGATGTAATGTTATTCGTTTTAATTTTTGAAACAAATAAAAGTTACCACATAAGTTTTTAAAATATTTATTTTGTTCATGAAATTAATCTTTGAATTTATTAACGTAAAAACTAATTTAACAGACCAAATACATTTTTAGAAAATTATGTGATAATTTTATTTTTCAAATATTAATTTGATCAGTTTTATATCTTTTGAGCACTGAATTAAATGTTTACACCTTTTTCCATCATAAAATTAGGCATTGAATGAATTTACTGCTACATGTATTTTTTTTAAATCATAAATTTTGTATATATTTAATCATAAATACTTTGAAGTCACATACTACTATTGTCTGATTATATATATTTTTTCTTAAAAAAAACTGTATAAATATAATATTTTACATACACTAAAACTCTCCCTAAAGTATTGATCTTTTCTTATACAAATTATAACATACACTTCAATAATTTATTGTTTAAAATAAATATTATTCACTGCCATTATCATTTTATAAAAATTATATCAAATATAATAAGTCAACATGATAAATATTAGAGTAAATACCCTTTTTCGTCCCTCACAAATTCCACGAAGTCCTTTTTGGTCCCCAACAATTAAAAAGGGACATTGTGGTCCCTGAAATTGTAAAAAACAAGCCACGTTAGTCCTTCTGTTAGTGGGGCTCTAACATTGTTACTAACGTTTCTGACATGTACCGTTAAGTTGCTGAGTCACAGCGAAAAAAATCACCTGGACAAAAAAACGACGTCTTTTGATACCTTTTGACTTTTTTTTCCTTCTTCTTCTTCAACTTCATTTTGACGAAGCGTATAGATCGAACTCCTTTCTGAGCTGCACGTTGAGGGAACTCACTCCACCACCACCCACTAGAGTCTTTAACCCCCCTTTCAAGCACACATTTTTCTGCGAGGTAATCTATTCATAACTGCCCAATGTCTCTCCTTGTATATATGTCATCATCATTGTTCAAACTTATCATGTGGGTCACAATTTTTGTTTTCTCTGTAGATGATGGGTATGAAATTCGTAGTATTCTTCTGGATTTGACTGGTAGAAACACAGTCCCACAAGAATAGGTGGTTGTTGGACCACAAAAAATTTTCAGGAAAACAAAATCATATCAAATTTGTTGGAGGACACAAATGTGATAGCCACCACAAGCAACTTCTTCTGAGTATAGAAGTTCACTAATCAAGGATGGTTTTGTTGCATTGCCCCTCCCTTTCAAGAGCTGAATATTTTTATTGAAGAAGATATTAGTCATTACAAATTACAATTAGTAGACAATGGAGTTAAAAAAAAAAAAAACTAATCGCTACCAATTGAACCTACCAATTTGTCAATCCCTCTTTCACCAAAAAAGAAAACAGAACCATTTTCTGCAATGTTTATAAAAGGAAGAGCAACAACCAAGGGTTATACTCTTCTCCTGATAATCTCTTGCAACTTACCCCTCACTCTCAGCTTGGGACTCTTTCATATGCATCTCTCCGCTTTCACTGCTCAACTTCTACTTTAAAGGCTACCCTAGGTGAAGTTTTATCTTCTCTCTCACCTTGATACCCTCAAATTGCTTTGCTGACATAGTAATGAAAAGCAAGCAAACAAACAAGCCAATGGAAGGTGGGTGTTTGACAAGTTTTGTTCTTGTGAATGGAAACTTTGCAAAAAATAATGGGTTCAGTTCAGTTTAGTAGATTCTTCTTTTTGTAATTCTTTCTGACGAGTGTTGGTTGCATTTTCATTATAGAAAAAAAGAGTGGAGATTGGAGATGGTACCATTATTAGATAAATTTCTTCCCTTTTATGCTAATCAGTGTTAAGGATTGTGACATATGGGATTGAAGTTGGGGTATTTTCCATCCGTGTTCCCTTTAGTTACCTCCTTTTTGCTCAGGACTTTAGTTGGATTGGATGTTTTGAAGTTGACAAAGGCTAACGTTTGTTTCTTGTTTCCAAATATTTTGGTTTGCTGTTGTTGTTCTCTTCTCTAGATAATCTCTTGCAATGTGCATTTTCTCATCAGTAATATGCCCAGCAATGGCGGCAGAGTTTTGCAGAGGGTGGTGGTGAACTGTAATGAACAGGGATGGTGGTGGTGGATCCATATATCAGAGAGAACTTGCATCGGAGAGAGGAGAAGAAGAACGAAAAAAAGAAGTTAAAAGGTGTCAAACGGCGTCGTTTTTTTGTCCAGGTGGTTTTTTCTATCATGACTCAGCAACTTAACGGTACACATCAGAAACCAGGGGTGCGCAAAATAACCGATTCACTTGCCCTGCCATTGGTTTGACCTTGACCTGACCCATAAATACCTATTTTTTTTAACTGGGTTTAAATACTGACCCACTTTATTTGGGTCAGTTTTAGACCTGACTTGTTTTAATAATGACCCATTGACCCAAAACTTGACCTATACCCATTATGTGAAAAAAAGAATAAAAAATCACATTTACATTAAAAGAAAAGTTTTAACGTAAAACAATTACGTCAAAAACTTTTACGCAAAATATTTCCATCAAAATTTGTGACTAAAAAATATTCCTGTAAAAGAATTTGACGGAAAAAAAAAAAATTTGTCAAATTTTTTTACGGAATCTAAATTTCGTCAAAATATTTCACAAAAAACATATTCATCAAAAATTTCGACGAAATACATTTCCATCGAAATTTTTTGACGAAAAAAAGTTTCATCAAAATTCTTTACAGAATTCAAATTTCGGCGAAAGTTTTCGATGAAAACATTTTCGTTAAACTTTTTGACAAAAAAAAATTTCATCGAAATTTTTAGCGAACACATTTCCATCGAAAGTTTTCGACTAAATATTTTCGTCAAGTTTTTTAATGAAAAACATTTCCATCAAAATTTTCAACGGAACACATTTCTGTCGTAAAATTTTTTGACAAAAAATATTTTGATAAAAAATTTTGACGGAAAAAATACTGTCAAAATTCTTTAGAGAATCTAAATTTCGTCGAAAGTTTCGAATGAAACATTTTCCTTAAAACAATTTCCATCGAAATTTTCGCCAGAACAAATTCCCATCGAAATTTTGAACGAAAAACATTCCGTCAAATTTTTTGACGGAATTCCTTTTTCGTTTAAAATATTTGATGGAGGAAATCATTTTTGTCAAAACTTTTGACTGAAACTAAATTTCGTAGAAAATTTATTTTTGTAAAAATTTTCATCAGAGAAAAATTTTCGTCGCTTTTCGAGAAAAAGTATTCCGATAAAAAAATAAGTTTGTGACGGAATTTTTGTCGTTTGCAACATAAATTTTTTTGTGACGAAACCAAGTCAAAAACGGATCAGATCAGATTTGACCCACTTCAAAAACCAAGTCAGAAGAACTTCAGAAATCATGTTAGGTCAGATCCGACCCAGTTCTGAACTAGTTCAAAAAAATTCAAACCAAGTCAGACCTGACTTGGATCAAATTAAAGCGGGTCGGGTCAAAATACCTGACCTATAAAAATCAAGTTTGGTCGAGTTGGCACAAAAATCTGACCCGACCTGACTCATTCACAGCCCTATCAGAAACGTTAGTAACGACGTTAGAGCCTCACTAACAGAAGGACTAACTTGGCTTGTTTTTTACAATTTCAGGGACCACGATGTCCCTTTTTAATTGCTTGGAATCAATAAGGGCTTCGTGAAATTTGTCAGGAACGAAAAATGATATTTATTCTAAATATTATATAACTTGAGCTACCTTATAATGATTTGAGAATATGAATTTTATTAAAAGTATCTTGCGGCAAGAATTATACCATCAAATGTGTGATTATAAATTACTTTCATACTTAAAAAATAAAAGATAAAAATGAAAAGACATCTCGTAAGGTGAGAAGAAAAAAATGAAACATTAATTAACGATGAAAAGCAGTAAGTACCTAATAATCAATTGGAAAACGGTCTATAATAGTAGTAGAAAAACATCACCTAATTAACTTAAAAAAACGCATCTATGAAAGGTTTTATGATGCTTTTACCATAAAATATTATATATTATTAGATTTTAGATTGGCACTCAATTAATAAACATCTACCTTTCATTAAGTCAAGATACCAAAATCATGACAAAGAAATTGGACGGACATCATCCATATACCAAATTAATCACATAACGTGACAACTATACTATCCAAAAGTTGGATTGCAAAATCTCTTGTTCCCTCATAAAACTGCAGGTATTACGTGATTGATTTTGCCAGAAATAAAAAAAGAAAAGTACTTGTTTTTCTGAACATATTACTATTATTTGATTGGCTTTGGTGCATGGAAAACATGGTGGGCCATAGGCCCAACTTGAATTTCTATGCGGAAAGTGTATGATTGCATATTACCCCATAAAAAATGTACTCAACCTTATAACAATATACTACTTAAAATGTCTGGTCGTCGCTATCAAAGTACTGAATAATACTCATTTCCAACATAGTGAAAGTTTCAGTGTCCAAATCTACTAAAATTCAACCACTTAACCAAACACGACAATTCTGTCGTCTAAGATTGTTAGACATAGACATGCTTTATCATATAACAAAGGGGTAAAGATATAATGTTTTGAGAAGTTGAGGTTTACCTAAAAAGTGTTTCTCTTTAATAAATTCTGGGAATATCCATTTGGAGTTTTGGTCTTGGTTGTGGCTTGTTCTGAACAATTATGTTTAGAAGGCAATATCTAAAACACAAAATGTCATCACAACTTTTTTTTTTAAAAAAAAAAAATTTAATTTGTATGAAATATGGATTTAATTGAATTTTACATAATTACAATATCAGCTATCCATATGGTTATTAAAAAATATAGTTGCAAGAAAAATCCTTAGTTACATGTATGGTAACATCCTTAGTCTTTCTTGTCACAAACAGAGGGAAAGAGAAAAGAAAGAATGATGATAGGAAGAAAATAGAATAGCTGCAGTAACCTGCAGAAAGTATGTACTTTCAAACTAGTAATGACATTCATTTGAATGTTTATTTAATAACTTATCTTCGACAGAAAAAAAATAAATTAGTCTTCTTATGAATGAGGACTGCGTACATGCTAGAGTTTGACTGGTATACGAAGACCATCATAGCTCAGTTGTGCATCAAGGCCCTCAGACTCCAATAGTTTTGTAAGGTAATCATTCACTTCTTCATGATCCATAAGATGCATCATACCTTCAAATTGCCAATGAGGAGACATGAGAAAATTATTTTTCTGAAACATTTTGCTCTGATGGAAAATTGTAATGCTTGATCAATGAACTGAAGTAGACCGTTGCATCAAGAAAATCAAGACAAGAAACTAGAGGGAGCATCATGCTAAAGAGGGAATGGATCCTCTCATGTGATATGAAGTTATGTGAGAGGATATCAACCGAACCGTTCATGTACAAATTAATGATTATCCTTTTATTTTATCACTTTTTATCTTAATGCTTTTTTTATCACCGTTGATATGTACATTGATAATTGAGATACTTTCACGTGACATCATGTCACATGAGAAGATCTTTTCCCTGGTAAGCTAAACTTACCTGTAAAAAGTGTCCTTTTGGGTTGAATTTTTCGCACTTCCTCTAAGGCCTGAAGTGAAAGATCAGAATAAACTTTATTTCCTCAAGAAAAATTTAACAAATGTAAAAGAGATTACCCTTGGAAGTCCAAAATGTGTGGAAGTAGAGCGATCAGGCCTCAAAGCATCCTGTGGAATAATCATACATCTAATGAGCGAAAGAGAAATTGTACACCGTACTTCCAGTTATTTCATGTAAAAATGTGGACACGTTTGTGGCAGAATAGAAAGGATGAGAGGGTGAGTCACCAGGATTAAGATTTCACAGTCCTTTAAAAGAGGGTAAGTTTCTTCAGGAATTTCACTAACATCACTGTAAATTTAGACACAAGATCAGCTCCACATATATTGATGAAAAAGCTGGGCTGAATTATAACATAAGCAAGAACTTTTCCACTTAGTTAGACATCAGAAGCATTACCTTATGTAACATATATTACCAAAACGAAAACCAAGGGACCGATAACCCTGGCCATGCCACACTGGTAATGGGGTAAACTGAAGTACAATAATAAGAGGTGGGAAAAATTAGAGGCAAACCCTATGCTCAAGAAGGAACATGGTCAGAAGCAATAAGCTAGAAAATAGATTGATGAATAGGAAAAAAGTACTAAAAAAGTTCACGGGAAACTATTAAAACCGTTAATAATACTGACCTTCAGTCCATGCACAAAAAATGGTTCTTCAGATATGATATTGAATTGCAACTCTGAGACTGCAGCACCAGGTAAGATAACACTAGTATCTACTAAATAATAATGGGTCTTCTTCATCACCTGCATATTTCAGTAATGAATAGATGAATAACTTCCCCCAAAAAAATATCTCAGCAGTTGCTCATTATAGTAATAAATGGTGAATGAATCAGCAGATCATTAAAAAGAAAACCATAAGCTTTCATTTTTTTTCCCATTCCAGTCAGGTTATCAAATTGCAATTCAAATGGTGAATTCCCAAGCTAATTTTTGAATCGTGAATAGTGGACTGTACCGAATTATAAGATTCAAAGATATAATGAAAAATACCTTGAAATATATCATATAAATTAGGTACAATGCTCAATGTAATAATTTGAAACTAGGAATTGACAAAATAATTTAACCATAACTCTCTCAAAATAAAATTATAAGTCACAAGTCACAAGTCATAAATAAGTCACATAAAATAACTACGAGAAGCTTATGTTTTAGAAGAATGAAAAAAGAGCCATGATATAACCAAACAAGGTGCCTATAGAGTGACTACATGTGTGAAACAGCCTATATTTCAAAAAATGAAAAAGAGCAATAGAATAACCAAATAGGACGCATAGAGTGAGTGAGTAACTGACTATGTGAATCTCCTGTTTCAGAAGAATGAACACAAGGAATGGAAAAATCAAATAGGGTGCATTCAGCAGCGCTCCTTTACTTATTTTTTAACTTGATTTAAGCTTATTCAATTTTTTAATTTCTTTCATGAGAATTGATGAAAGCAAAGAAAAAACTAATGAATCATTGAATTGTGCGATTTGTTTCTGTAAACTTAATTTAACCGATTCATGCATATATTTCATGCTTCAAAACTATTTTTGATTCATCACATGATACAAATAATTGGCTTGCCGAATCATATTGAATCATGAGATTCAAATTGCAAATTGTAAGATTCTAACAACTATATAAGTACCATTGAGAGGAACTCCAAGCAAATATCTAAAAAGGATGACAAGTAAACCTCAAGAAATCAAGCTTGTTATGCTCCATCCTGAAAGTTAAAATATTTGAGAAGAAGGAAACTTCCCCTAAAACATTTCTTCATTTTTTGACTACAGATAACAAGCAGAAAGTAAAATAGACAACTTTGATTTAGAAGGGAAGCAGAAGGGAGAGCACCTCAAAGTCACGCTGGGCAACAAATATTGGAATATAAGGCTGAACATTGTTTGTCCAATCTCTAAGATCATCAAGACCTGGGGAGAAGAGAGGAATGGAGTTAGTCTATAAGGCCAGTCATATTTATTATTAATTCAGGCAAGCATTATACTTGACATATTGATATTAATTATCCAAAGAGTATTAGAAAGTATTAATGTCAGAGACCTCCAATTGCATCAGCATGTGAATGAGTAATAATAACCGCATCAATTGATCTTATCCTGACAGAAATACAAATAGTTATAGAGAGATTAAAAGCAAAGTAGAAAATTACAAGAAGAAAACCTGTAAGAACACCATCTACTTCATAAATTTAAGGCTTCTCAATAATCAAGAGATTCCCAAGAAAAAGCATTTAAAACCACCAAAAAATGCCAGTGATGTACAAGTTTTGTAATACTTTTTGTCTCTTAGATTGTTTAATATCACAATGCTTTTCATATTATCATGCAACCAACTCTTCCAAAAGCTTAAGCTGTCAGGTGAAAGCAGATGAATGACTTCATATTTTATATTATATTTTTTAATACAGATATTTGATAATCCCATTTATTTTGCATGAGTAATGATACTTGCACAAACTAACACTTGTGCACTCCTCACACACTCCCATGAGAGCCATTGGACAACACCGTGGTCCCACTATAACATTTTTTGAATGGTCCAAATTGTACATATACCTCAAACAGTTTGTGCAAGTGTCTTTTTGCAATTTGCATATGTCCTGGCCAAATGTTTTACTCTACCTCCAGTTCATTACCCTTGTTATTATGTTGCATCATAGCTTTTCCTTAAAGATAAAATATGGAGAGAGAAAAAAGGAGAAGCCATCTCAAGTAACAATGTCATAAATAGCTAAAGAATTGAACCTAAACTAACCCAAACGCAGGAAACCACCGGAGAGCACTTTGATAGAAAAATCTGCAACAAGTAAAAAAATTGTTACCAGCACCCAAATGAAGCAAGCTCATTGAACAATCATATCCGAGTTTTCCTTGAAACTGAACTCAAATGGCCTTAGTCCCATCTTAAAGTTTTAAAAACTAATATATTCATGGTTAATGACCAGGCTAGCAATATATTGAAGGAAAGCTAGAAATTTGATCAAGCTAGAGTGGTAACTTCATGTTCAGCAATTCAGTAAATCATTTATTATCTGCTAACTATTAATTTGTCCATGTTCCAGCAAAGTTTGGATAAGTTCAAAAAACAAAAGAAATACTGATTTCCATACTGGGGCAAACCTAAAACCATAAACAAATCACATATTTGGAATAAAAGGAAGAAAAAAATCATCCTAATTCATAATCTAACATAAGTACAATTCACATTAAATAGGGAATTCAAATCATACTTTCCAGCATCTATAAGAATATTGTGAGTTCCTGAGGAGTCGGGGTGACGAATGAGGATGCTTGTGTTAAGTCTCCTATTCTTATTACCCGGTTCGGCAGCTTTTGAACAAACCTGTAATAATCATGAAAAAAAGAAAAGAAAAAGAAAATCTCTCTTAACAACCAGTTTTCATTAAACCCTTAACATTTAATCTCATACTCTTATCACATATACCGGACATTTGTTTAAAGTATTAGTCAAACAGCTAACTCGTGGAACCCCTTCACTAGTTCCAGTCCCCATAAATATAACTTCTGTTTGTTCAACAGGTAATTCCACTCCAGCATCTCCATTAGCAGAAGCTGTGGTGAATTGAGAAGTCAACACAAATTTTATCTAATAATCAAATTTTATAAATAAAAAAAAAAAAACAATTTTTTTTTCAAAATATAAAAAAAAATTAAAGACAATATTTGCAACCGTGTTCCAATTCAAAGCATAGGTTAGGTTCCAATATCAAAGGGTAAGCATTACATACATTTCTAAAGGAAGAGAATGAGAAATTGAAAATGAAAATGAGCAAGAGACAGAAAAGCAATGGTTACTGGAGTAGAGGCGAGAATCTGCAATGGTGGTGGGGAGTGAGAAGGAAGAAGGACGCCAACGCCATGAAAATCGAGGCAAAGAGGTGAGGGAACAAGGAAGAACGCGAATGGAGGCAACCACCATTGATTCACTGTGTCTGTGTCTGTCACACAAACATGTTCCAAATTCGTTCCTTTTCGCTTTCTTCGTTAGTTACCACTAACCACCAAAACGGGAAACGCAAAGATTATGGAAAAATCATACAAGTTTATATCCTTTTAGATTCTAGTTTCGTCTATCAACGGTTATAATTTATTGAATTAAAATTATTAATTAATTAATGATAAATTTGGCCCATTAAGTTTAACCTAATAGATTATAACCGTTGATGGACGGAAATCAACGGTTAAGGTCTAAAAATGATATAAACTTATATCCTTTAAAAGGATAGATGTTTTTCAATTAATTATTTTATAAACAAATTTATTTGAAGAAAATCTTATTATAAAAAATAATTTCTTTTAAATTTTTATATTTTTTCAGATATAATATTTTATGTTAGTTTAAATGGAAATTCAATTCAATAGAATCAACGAAGTTTGGCTTACTTCCAATAATGAAATCTATATAACTGAGGTTGAATTCAGAACTTTTTCATTGATAAGTAATCATAATCTTATTATAAATCAGTGTTTAGTATAAAAATTTTGGATAGGAATAACTTTATCATCTTAAATTAATCGGGTAATCAGTAAATTAAAAATATTTGTTACCTTAAATTTTCTTTATCACCTTAAAAGAAATAAAAAAAAAATTTGTTTTTACGTTTTTAAAGAGCTCTTTGCATTGTTTAAGAGATAAAATAAATAAATAAATATTTTTTTCAATATATTACAGATTCTATAAAATTCTTTTTATTGAATATTTATTATTTGCTTTAACAGCCTAAATAGAAAAATCTTTAGTAGCTATTGCTCAAAATAGTGTTAATTACTTGATAAAAAAAAAACGAATAACTGATTATTACATATTCTCACTTTTATTTTGTGTGATATTCAAGAACTTTTCAAACTAAAAGAGTATGACTATTATGTACAAAGAGAGTATGACTATTTTGTTCCATATTATTCAAATTTGGACAAACATACTTTTATCATTTAACAGACATATATAATGAAACCAAAAACCTCGAATCACCTAACACAAAGTTTGATACCTCAAAGATATAATTGCAACACTTTTACTACAAATAATGGCAATATCTAGTACAAGGCAGCCATGTTTTTCCCACAATTCGATTTTGGGGATAAAAAATGATTACTTCTTCTTCTCTTCTTTTTGTCATACGAGGAATTTAATTTTCCTTCCTTGACCCCCTTGAAAGAAACCAGAGAAAATAAACAAAAATGGTCCATATTCAATTTTTCTTTGGTTGAGAAATAATGATAGTCATGATACAATTTGCAAAAAGTATTTCAATTTCTATTTCACTATAGCCTGTTTTTCTAAAACCAACCACATACACGAATACATCCCAATCTTTTCCCATTCAAACTGTACCAAGCAATAACCCTTGTTTACTTCATAAGGATATCCAAGTATTGGTTAAATTCCACCTCAGCATAAGCCAAACCTCCTGTGCATATAGTATCCATCAAATCCTAATACAAAAGAGAGAAAAAAAAAAAAAAAAAAATCTGGCAAACTAATTCAGAAAGATCTTAAAGTTGAAATATATATCCAAACTCCTATTATCAATAGTATCGTTGGTAAAGTTGATCCAAAAATATACCCACGATGGCTCATTCATAAATAGATGCATGTTTACATACACAAAAATTCAATAATGATACAGGTATAGCCCCAAGCACAGCATAAAAAGCAATAAACAAAGGTTTAATGACCTGTAAAACAATGCAAAAGGCTCAAACCTAACGGTTATCATCGTTCACAGTGATTTATAACCATATATGTCGCACAAATGAAAATAGGCAAGACTACAGAGCTGCATTCAAAGGGGGAAAAATTATTGAATCCTAGTAGCCAAACATTGAACTTGCAATATAACACTTTGACTCCTTTACACAGTGATAAAGTTACTTGAACATTTTCTAAAGAATTTTATGACACTATCCATTATTACTGTTAGCCATTCTACATTTCCTTACCCGTTACAACCAACATGCTCCAAACTTTTACAAATGAGTAAATAGTAGAGAGTCAACTTCGGCAACTTAAATGCAAAATTTAGGTTGTCATTACATCAAGATTGAAGTTGTGTTAGAACTTCACGATGCACTTAGTTTGTTTTAGGTTCTCATTCTCAGTTGATATGCTTTCAAAAATGCTACCTTGTTTTCACTTTGTTTCCTGCTTTCAAGAATTTACAAAGGAAATTGTGAAAACAAACCAAACGCACCGAAGTGTTGTGTCTTCTCTATCTGTGTCACGTTGAGAGTAAATGACAGAAATGATGCAAACAGAGAACACATTAACTAATTCATCAAACTTTTGAACATGCAAAAAAAAGTGAAAAACAGCAAATCCCTATGAACAAAAAATAAAGGCAATGAATATTGTTGTCTAAAAGTCTCGAGCACAGAAAAACTAAAGGAGCAAAGCAAATGTAAGACTTTTTAGAAACTTAGACATTGAAATGATCGATGGATTTGAGCATTATCCACAAAATTGGAAACTTTAACCAATCATTGGACCAATTTCAATTTTAGATATATGATCAGATAGGACAAACAAAGTAATATAATCAGCTTTAGATATATGTTTTGAAAAATCATTATTATTGTAAATAAAGAATATAAATTATTTCAGAATAAAGGGGATTTATGAATACCTTCTAAACGGTCATAATATCAAAGTCTGCGTGCTGAGAGCAATTGCGGAAGTAGGCAGTTATATGGTCAAGGTTGTTGATGAAGATTTTATATGTTGATCCAACTCTAAAGTTCAATGACTTCAATTTGCTAAAAGACAAACATTCTGGCTTTAACAAGGCTGTAGTCCCACAGGTAACCTGAAATTGAAAAAGTCACAATAAATAAATTAATCTTAGGCCAACCAAACTTACTTAATTTGAGAATTTAAAGTAGAAACCCATTCTCTCTCTCTCTCTCTCTCACCCACACACACTGTTTGCAGTCACATGTACATACAGATAAACACACACAAAGAGTTTTCTCCATACCTCAACTGTACAGAATGATAGCTTAACAGCTTCAGCATTGTGACGTCCCCGTAACACATTGATCAAACCATGTAAAGTCTCCACTCTTTTCTCTCGGTGAGGCTTTTCCAATCGATCATGTGGTTCATGAATATCAATGATCAATCCATCCAAAGAAGGAATACTAAACTCAAAAAAGGCACAAGGTGTGGAATACAAGTAGCTGAAATTGGTAAGCTGCGGAGCAGCAACTACAATCTTACATTTAAAGCGGTTGCACATCAGAGTCAAGTTACTGAGTTGGGGAGCAGATATCACAAAATCCTTAGGATTCAAATCTGACTCAAAGGACATTTCACTTAAGTGCAAATTCTTCAAATTGACACAATTAGTAAATGGATCCAAACAGTCAATTCCCGTATAGCATAGAGTGAAGCTGTTTAGATGCAAAGTTGTCAACATTGTAAAACCAAAAAGCTCAGACAAACTTGAAAATGGATTTGAAAAGTCAGCTGCAGCAGGATACATTGAAAACTGTTCCAGATGCAACATGTCCAAAGATTTGCAACCTAAAGGGGATGAGGCATTTGTAGGATGGCAATCTTTTAACTCAAGCCTTTTCAATGACTGGCAAGTAAATAAAGCCAAAGGAATTTCAACCGGCGGACTGCCAGAGGATTTTGCTCGAAGATTGATTCTGATTTCTTCAACACCATGTGATGCTGCATATTCGATGACTTTATTCAATAGATTTTGATCTGTTGCATAATCTACCCCAAAGCGATGGTAAATGAGAACTTTGATTTGAGAAGAATCGCGATGCGACAGGACCCACAACACAAATTTCTTGAAATCAACCAACCTAGTGAATGATTTGCTGCTGAAGTTCAGGCAGGGAATTGAAGTCCAAAGATACCTCCACCTTTTTGATAAAACACAAGTTCGAATGGCATCCTTTGTTTCCATAAATGACAGAATATGATGGATAACGCAATCTGGCATTTCACCAAGTCTGTCCTGACATTCTGCCACTTCACAATTATCTACATTTTGAGAAGCCAAAATTGTGTTTTTTGACTTCTTCAACACAGGACCAGATTCCAGAAAATCAGCTTTCTGCATTGCAGCTTCACAGCACTCAATGGAATCAGTGGGGTTGAAGCTCTCAATCATATTCCCATCAAATCATTACTCTACAAATTTGAAATGATCCAGTTATTAGCTTATTGGTTCAGCAGCAGTACTCCTCTACGTAGAATCTAACAAAACAATAAAATAGAAAAAAATCAGCATATTAAGATAAGAAAAGTTATCCATATCTAAGAAACACGAACAGTCAAGACGAGGAATTGGAAATCAATAAAACCTCTCTTTATCTCTTTGACCCAATCTCTGGCTCTGATAATTGAAACATGACACTAAATAACTTGAGGCTCCTTTAATAACTGATAAATGCTCCACAATTTCTATATTTACCAAAATTTCTCGGTTTGAAAACTATTCCTCAAACCCAATCCTCAGAAACAAACATAACCCTCAGAAATCAGAAACACACTAAAGACTCCAAATTTCATGTAAATAAATCAAACCCCATAAATAAAACATCCAAGCCAACCAATTTCACAGGGTCAAGAACAATCAAGAAGACAACTTTACCATCCCACGGTTGGAAAAGTCACACAAAGGCACACCCCAACATATTGGCAAATAAAAAAATGAAATAAAAAATTAATGGGCAATTGAAAAAAAGGGAAAAGGAAGGGAATTTTTGCACCTGAATAAAGGTCCTAGGAAGACGATGATGATGTTGATTATGGGGCACGCGCGTTGACAAAGGTTGAAGGATGACTGTGTCTGAAATTCTGGGGAGAGCTTTTGTTTGTTTGTGTTGTATGTAAATGTAGGCAATGGGAAATGGTAGAAGAAGTGAGAGACTCTCTCACTTCAGAGCTTCCAATTAGTTAATTCCCTCATTTTGTGGCTGCGACCAAAGTGGCTCTCTTTCTTTCTCTTTGGGCTTTTTAGTTTTCTTTCTCTTAATTCTTCCACTAAAGGAAACAGAGAGGGCAAAAAAAATTAAAATAATGTTTCTACAATTATATCATTTATTTATCTATTTATAAAAAAATGTCAATTTAATGTGAGAGATTGAGAGGGGGAAAGGTGAGTGGCATGATTTTCCATTAAATATTTCTCCTTAGGCATATATTATGCACATAATAATTACAAGATCCGTTGGAAAAAGGTCTCTCTTTGTCCACTTGTTTAGGGTAAAAGGACTGAAATATAAGTTGTGTGTAGAAAAAAAAATTGAGCTTTGAAAACTCGCCTTCATATAAAGAGAAAGTGTCGTAAAATATTTATGTGGAGAGCCTGACTTTAATAAATATTTTAAGTTTTGATATTATTTTTTTATTATTAAAAAATTAATGTCAAATCATTAATCGTGATCTGTGTCTTTGGTCATTTTTTGAAGTAAATATAGTGTTATTAGTTAATCATTGATACGATCGTGGACATAATTACCGCTAACATAGGCATAATAATTTGGGTCTAAAAGGCTCATGATCATGGGCATAATATTTAGCATTAGGGCATGTTTGGTACATAGTGTAAGATAAAGCTTGATAGTATAAGACCTAATAGTATAAGGTCTGATTGAAAATACTATCCAGTGTTTGACAGATATTGTATAAAATAATATCATCTAGTATTTGGTAATGTACTGTGTAATACTATATATGATAAAAATAAATATTTTTAATAAAAATATCCTTTAATAAAGAATTTATATAATTCTTCAAAAAATATCATATGATATTAATTTTTATAAAAATTTATTGATTAGTGTGTCCAAAATATAAATTAATTTTTATAAAATAAAAATATTTAATATTTTAAAAATTAATATATTGAAAAATTAATTTTTATTTTAATAGATTAATATTAAAATAATATATTAATTTTTGAGAATTACATTGGTCAACGATGTTAATACATCGATCTCTTATCAGGTCTTATCCCTCACCCTTAGGCCGGATTAAGTTATACATCGTTTTGATGTATTAAGGAACTATGTTGTATAAGTTTATACTATACGATCTTCACCCAAACAACTGAAGATATCATAACGTATAGTATAAGCTTATACTATCATGTCTTATACGTCTGTTGCGAAAAATCGGTAAGTGTACCGATCGTACCAAGTAATAAAAAGTGAGAAGAGTATCGTCTCCACAGGGATTGGGTTGAATATCAATTAATTGTTTCTTTTAAGAATGGAAGAACAAGAGTTGATTTGAAAGTAATAGTGGTTGTAACAATTGGGGACAGTGACCAAAATGCCACGCTTTGGCAAAAAAATTATCAAAATGCCACGCGAACAGTAAAATTTCCCAAACTGCCACGCGGCATAATTCGCTACACAGTGTAGCGAATTATGTATGCAAGTAATTCGCTACACAGTGTAGCGAAATATGCCACGTCAGAATGCACAGAACCAAAAAGTGTCATGTGTCAGAATGTTGAAATTCGCTACATAGGGTAGCGAATTTCAACAATTTTGACACATGGCACTTTTTGGTTCTGTGCATTCTGACGTGGCATATTTCGCTACACTGTGTAGCGAATTACTTGCATACATAATTCGCTACACTGTGTAGCGAAATATGCCGCGTGGCAGTTTGGGAAATTTTACTGTTCGCGTGGCATTTTGATAATTTTTTTGCCAAAACGTGGCAAAATGGTCACTGTCCCTAACAATTGTGAACTATTCAATATTTCGTGAACAATTCAAAGAGAAGATTGAAAACTTAAAATCAAAAGTTGAGAATTGAGAAAATATTGTAAAGAAACTATTGCAGTAGAGGACTCCAACACCTTTCCGATCCCCACCTTGTAATAATGATTAATATTTATGTTTAATTACCCAATTGATCAAACAATTCACCATCTATAATTAATTAGTTAAGCCCTAATCCCTTAGTAATCTTAACCTTATTAACCCTATTAGAATCTTAATCCCTTAGAAATCCCTTTTCAAGTTAATCTTTAAGCCCAGTGAATTTTCCACGTTTGCAGTTCATATAGCCTATCCCTAGTGCATACATGAACAGTTATCTTACCCTTTGTCAGGAATTAGAATCCCAATATCCATATTGCGAACCCTAACCCTCGCAATCCTAATAGAGTCGCGAATTTTAAAAGAATTATGGGATAAAGAACGAAGTAAAATAAATTCAATTGAATAATTAACCATAAACTTAACCAAAATACAAGGGGTTCACATCAAGGGTTGGACCCTTACCACAATAAAAAAAACTAGCCAGACATATTCATGTCTGACAATTTAAATAATGAGAAAGAATTCATGAAAATGTAAAACCGGAAGAAGAAGAAGTCTTGAATCTTCAGTCACCGAGAGCTTCCTCTCCAATTTCTCCTTGCCAAAAGATGATTTTCTTTTAGAGTTTCTGCTTCCTTTATATAGCCAGCAACTCAATCAGGTCATAATCCTTGAATTAATTCTGATTAAGTTTCCATTTTCCTCATAATTCCACCAATCAATCAGGTCATAATCCTCTAATTAATTCTGATTAAATTTCCATTTTTCTCATAATTCCACCAATCAATCAGGTCATAATCCTCTCATTAATTTGATTAAATTTCCATTTTCATCAAACTCCACAAATCAAGGAATGCATTCATGACGCCCGCGTGATCAGTGCCAAATTCCCGACTCCACAAATCAAGGACTGCATTCATGATGCCTGTGCGATCAGCGCCAAATCCGCGCGGACAAACAGAAAGTAATTTGCCAAAATCACGCGGATCGCGCCATTTTCGCGCGTTTTGCGCGAGACTATGCAATTTCAACTTCTCTCTTTCACTTCTTTTTGGTGTTTCCTGCTATCAAAATGCATAAATTGAGTGAGAGAATGATTGAGAAGGAATAATCAATATTTCTTGTATTTATGAGCTTATTTTCACCATATGTTAGACGCATATCAACGTCACACCAAACATGCCCTTAATGATTGAGACAGGTTATTCTGCCTACTCTCATTCTGCCTACCTTTACCTACCTTTTTGATTACCGTTCGATTATAATCTAATCCAACGGTCCATATTTGCCAAATAAAATAAACCATTTTTCTCCTTTCTTTCTCCTCTCTTCCTCTTACACCCTTTCTCTCTCCTCCTCTTTCTCTCTTCCTCGGCGCCATACCTATTTTTTTTCATTGCTGGTGTCTGTCACCGTGGACCTCTTTAACCCCCCACCCTCTTCAACTCCATGTGAAGTGAGAAGCTATTCAATTTAAAAAAGAATTTGAAAAACAAAAAACAAAAACCCTTTCTTTTTCTGCATATCTATCCAAAGCGGCGGTGCCACAAGGTGGGTTCTTCATTGTCGGCTTCTAATAGCGAGAAACACAAGGCAACACAATGCAATAATATCCAAGAGGTTTCAGGTTGTTTATGAAGAAAGTGAGGTATTAAACGGTGGAGGTTTTGGAGTTTTTAATAAATTTAACAACCTATATACTAAAGAACTCATTAAATTAATGGTAGATGATGATGTAATTTTTTCATCTATACGAAAACAGATTAATTTTCGTTTTGGAAGAAGTGATTTTAGTTACTAGAATTTTGGATTTTCGTCGCTAGGAAGAGAGAAAGGGGAGGAGAGAGAAAGGGTGTGGGAAGAAACGAAGAGAAAGAAAAGAGGACAGGGTTTATTTTATTTGGCAAATATGGACCATTAGATTAGGTTGTAATCGAACGGTAATCAAAGTGGTAGACAAAGGTGGGTAAAATGGGAGTAGGCAGAATAACCTATCCCTTAATGATTAATTTGTCTGGTAATTTGTTACGCATAGTTATTAGGGAATGAGATCCAAGTATTTGTTAGGAAATTATTATTATGTTAATAGCCTTTTGTATTAGTTACTAGTTGTAAAGTGTAAAGGTGGTTGTAGATATAATGTATGTTTTGATGATAACAAAGTGACAAAAAAACATTAATCAAGAGCAAAAAGCATTAACCATGTATGGGGATTGAAGATGCATGTCAGACCCATACAACAAAATTAATGACGTCAAAGTTGCAACAACATGAATGAGCTTTGAGAATAGCAAGGAGTCAAGAGAAATTCAATCAAGTCTAACAAGGAAGAATAGCAAAACTAAGGTCAAAGACAACAAATCATGAACAACATCTAAGAGAAGATCAAATATCACAACCATGGTGAAAAAAGAGCAAAACAAACAAATTGTCAAACATTGTTATATCCAACAAGTCAAAATATCAAGCTCAAGTAAAGATCTAAGACACAAGACATGAATCTAAGTCGAAAATCATATTTAGAATATATCTTTAGGACTTAGACTTATATGTAAGGGTATATGGTAGATTGCATTATATGAGTTCAAAATTTTTCTCAAAGTAAACATATTTTTCAAATTGCATAATCCATAACCTTTAAATAGTTTAAAGAAATTTGAAAAACTCATGGAAAAGATCTTTGACATGTTTATAACTTCAAAACATATTTACCAAGTCAAGATCTTTTATAAAAAGTGGTTGGAAAAGAGGTAAAACACATTTGAACTTAAAATTTGCTACATAATTTGGTTGTTGTTTTCCATACAATTTTTCGTATCAAATACGATAGATTTGGATCTTGTGTTCTTCGTAAAAGTTGTATATCTCTTTTTTATCTTTCCAAAGATACCAAAATCACATCAATCTGACAAGTATAACTGAAGTTATGCCTAAAATACGAAACAATGTTCGTATTGTCATGTTGGGAATCAACTACCAGCATATAGTAAATGATTGCCGCTCTTTGGTAACTGATTATCACTGCGATAGAATACCTATAACGGTTATAAACAGCTAGTTTTGAAAAAAAATCATTATATATACATTCCTAATGACTCCAGAACCAATGGGGCATCATTCCTACTAGGGGTGCTAAACGAATCAGGGGCCTTTGGCTCGGCTCGTGAAGGCCTGAGCTTACATGTCTAAAATTGGTTGTTGGCGCCAAGCTTAAACTTGTATAAAAGATCGTTTAATAAAAAGGTCACAGGCTCCAATTCAAAAGCTCGGCCTTAGAGCCTCTCAGGCTGGCCTAGTAAATTGTTTTTTATTTTATTTTTATGTTTTTATACTACTTGTAATAGCCTCTCTTTCTCCTCAATCCATTTCACCCCATTTTATTGATTAAATAGACTTTTTGAATGATTTTTTTTTATATTATGTTGTTTGGATATATATTGAATTTATGATATTTATGAAATTACTAGTGTTGTTGATTGTATATTATGTTTGGATAAATTTTTATTATTTTATTTTTTTTAAACAGGCTAAACCAGGTTTTTACTTTTTGTAAATAAGCCAGGCCACAGGCCAATAATAATATTTATAACAGGTAACAGGCTTGGTCAGGCTGACACATTTAAAGGCAGGCTTAGCCTTTTAAGACCAAAGCTCGGCTCGTCTCGGCCCGTTAACACCCCTAATTTCTACACATATTAAGTATACTTTGAGAGTCTCAACACTATCATTTGCATGTTCTTTCATATCTTTCAAAGATCAAATATATTTTAGCTCATATTTTGAAAATTCATATACCCATAGTGCTTCAAATTGTATATCCACATTTTGAGAGTGTATAATTATTTTCAAACACCTCCTCCTTTGTATTATTTAGTTGTGAGGGTTGTGAGACCCATTGTATTTGAGAGTTACCTAAATACCTAAGTAAATTTGGAGTGAAAGGCATCTAAGAGGTCGGACATTTGGAAGGTTGTAGTGGTTTGTCAAGCACCCGTGAAGCTTGACGAATAGTGAAAGAATTGATCGATCGACTTCAGTTTGGACATAGGTCACAAGTGGTAGTAATTCAACCTGGATATATTGAGTTTGCATTTTTCTAAACCCTTATTCTTTATTTCTAGGACTTTAATTGCTTCTTTGATATCTTGTATATGCTAGCATAGGCTTTATAATTATGATATATTATGTGTTATGAATTGTTTGAATGTATTCATTAGCTTTCATATATTAAAATTTGCTTGAAATGATAACTTAGAAACTAGAAGGGGCTTCTGTGAAAATTTTGTAATACTCAATTCAACCCCATTGAGTATGAAAGCCACATTCCTAACAGTTAGGGTTAACAGTAGCTATATATAAAAGTTGCACGGTGACTTGAGATTGTTGTTGAATAAAAAAATTTCCTTTTGACTCTTTCTTTCATTAAATTCTCTCTTTTTCTCTGTTAGCAACGTAACAGAGGTGCTTTAATCTTGAACTTTATATAACTATCTTTCCAAACAAAAATTTTATTTTCTCTTTCATTCATTTTCTTTTATAGGAACCAGAGTATAGCAAAAGAATAGAGATAACTATGGAAATGTAGTTTGCTCCATTAAACCATGGAATGACAACTTCAATTGATTCGTGTTTGTTGTTGCAGTCCATTCAAATGTATTTCAACAAAAGCCAACAACATATATCTATGTTTATCATTCAAGATACAACAGATGAACTTTACATTGTTTACTGATTTTTGCTTTCCTTTTCTGTTTCAATGAAGAATGACAGGGATGATTACTTTCTCAAGAATGCCATCACTCACCAGCAATCTTCCATTTGGATCTCAAACCATTGATAGCCTTGGTCAAAAACAAAGATCCCACATTTTTGTCCCTTTAAGACTGATATGCCTATAGCAAATATATAATATTAAGCCAAAAAGAGAAAAAAATCTTGATCAATCTTGGATAAAAAGGGCTAGAATTGTTATTAAATTGATAAATCTTAATCAGATATCTTGCCACTGATTTTCTACTAATTTTGTAAGAAAACGGATCAGAAAGAAGTCCAAATTGAAAGAACAAGTCTGAAGCCCCGCGCTACTAGCGCGGGTGTGGCGCTAGTAGCGCCAGAAGAACTTTTTCATCTAGAGACTCCCACGCTACTAGCGTGGAACTGGCGCTACTAGCGCCAGCCATTCAGAACTCCCACGTTGTCAGCGTGGTATCCACGCTAGAAGCGCGAAGCTGCAGTAGGCTAAATAAAACTCACACGCTATTAGTGCAGAACTGGCGCTAGTAGCACAAGAGTTACGTGAGAAATTTTTAAACAAATCCCAGGATGAATCGGAGAAAGATTAGACCAAGATATATGATGAAGATTCGATCAAGATTTCAAAGTAAGGGAACAAACTCTATAAATAGAGACTCAGACCCCATAAAACATAATCTTTGGCTGGAGAGAATTGTGAGACCAGAGAATTAAGAGAATTCGTGGAGACTCACGCTGGAGAGCAGGATTCCGACAAAGTTGAAGACCGAAGACCATTGATCTTCCATCTTCTTCTTCTTCTTTATTGCTTTCATGAATACTTTTTATTTATTTAATTTGCTAAAAACTTATTGTGAAATCGGCAAGTATATCGTTCATTTCAAGTAATAAAAGTGATAAGTAAAGATCGTTCCCTCGAGGATTAATGCACCAAGTACTAATTTAACTATTCCCCTTAAGTTGGAAAAGAAAGTTTGTTTGATTTGTGAAAGTGATTGATTGTTGGAATTTAAAAACAGAAATTTAAAAACAATAGAATGCAAGAATTAATCAAGAACAGAAAGAAAATATGAATTTGATTAAAAATTGTAAAAAGCCTGTAGCCAGGATGCACTTCACCTCCGATCCTCCCTTATATTCCTATATTGTATTTTATAATTAATTAATTCGTTTGCTCAGACAATTCATTATTTCCCTATAAAATAGTTGAACCCTAATGTCTTAGTGATTTCAACCCTTTAACCCAATTAGAATCCTAGTGTCCTAGTAATCCCTCTTGAATTAAACATTAAGCAAATGAATTAAAAGTCTGCAATTTATGTAAGCCTGTGTCTAGGTCATGCACAAATTGTTATTTTATCCTTGTCCAGAATAAAACCCCAATATGTCTATTGTGAGTCCTAATCCTCAAAACCCTAAAATTTAGAGTGATCAGTTCTAGACAGGATATGAAAAAATTAACACAGGTAGAATAAAACAAACTAACTAATTAACTTATAAAATAGCAATACAGGAAATATAAAAGATTCACATCGGGCCCGTGACCCCAACTACCAAAAAAAATTAGCCAGACATATTCATGTATGACTTAAACAAATTAAATAAATAAAAAGTATTCATGAAAGCAATAAAGAAGAAGAATAAGATGGAAGATCAATGGTCTTCGGTCTTCAACTCTGTCGGAATCCTGCTCTCCAACGCGAGTCTCCACGAATTCTCTCAATTCTCTGGTCTCACAATTCTCTCCAGCCAAAGATTATGTTTTCTGGGGTCTGAGTCTCTATTTATAGAGTTTGTTCCCTTGCTTAGAAATCTTGATCGAATTTTCTTCATATATCTTGGTCCAATCTTTCTCCGATTCAGCCTGGGATTGGTTTAAAAATTTCTCACGTAGTTCTCGCGCTACTAGTGCCAGTTTCGCGCTAATAACGTGGGAGTTTTATTCAGCCTACTGCAGCTTCGCGCTTCTAGCGTGGATACCACTCTGACAACGTGGGAGTTCTGAATGGCTGGCGCTACTAGCGCCAGTTCCACGCTAGTAGCGTGGGAGTCTTAGGATGAAAAAGTTCTTCTGGCGCTACTAGCGCCACACCCGCGCTAATAACGCGGGGCTTCAGACTTGTGCTTCCAATTTGGGCTTCTTTCTGGTCCGTTTTCCTACAAAATTAGTAGAAAATCAATGACAATATATCTGATTAAGATTTATCAATTTAATAACAATTCTAGCCCTTTTTATGCAAGATTGATCAAGATTTTTTCTCTTTTTGGCTTAAAATCATATATTTGCTGGAGGCATATCAAAGACCCACAGACAATATTTCATATGTGAAACGTTACTCTACAATGTTGCCCATTGATCTTTTAACTCCACCTTTAGGAATGTACGATTACAGATTTTCTCAAATTCATGGACCTTGAGGACAAGGTCCATTTTGTAGGGTTAGGTAATGTTACACATAGTGATTAGGGAATTGGATCAAGTGTTTGTTAGAAAATTATTATTCTGTTAATAGCCATTTTTGGTAGTTACAGTAGTTACTAACTAGAAAGTGTAGAGGTAATTAGGGTTAACAACAGCTATAAATAAAAGTTGTATGGTGACTTGAGATTGTTGTTGAATAACGAAATTTCCTTTTGACTCTTTCTTTTATCAGTTTATCGCTTTTCCTTTGTTAGCCACATAACATCATTACATAAAAAAATGTAAAAGGCCAGAAGTACAAATATTTTGTTTGAACACATTGATACTATTCACTCTAGTTACACACCCAAATCATTGTAAACTTGAAATTCAAATAAGAATTTATTTATAAAATATTACAAACCAACTATCACATATTTTTACAAAAACCAACAAGTTCACTAAACCATATATACCAGTTGAAAATACTCTTCTGTAAATAATTGTCCTTGAAGGACATCTAGCAAGTATGATGACTAGTGAATTTAAAGAATAAAAAAGATATTGTTCATTAGCAAAAAAAAAAAAAACTTCAAAGTAACACTCTAGAAGAGGTCGGTGACATTTTATTAATAGATTAACAACTTCATATTTCTAGAAAAATAACACCAGAAATGGTCTTGATATCGGAAAATAATGAAATCTTATTAAAATCTAGAAATATGATAGGAGTATATGAAGTTATTAAATTTGTATATGTGTAATTGCATCTAAAAATGATTATGAAAATTTACCAAAAAAAATGATTATAAACCATAAATTCCAAAAGAATGTCAGCATAAAATTGATTCCTTAAAATGAAAAAAGCAATATAAGTTGGGAAAAATGTGTGTCATTTTAAAGGATGTAAAATTGTGTTATTTTAAGTGAGAGAAAAAGATAGATCATGGGAGGAATGGACAAAAAAATAAATAAAGATATGGGTCTCACTTCTTTGTGATATATATATATATAGATAGATAGGTAAAATCATTTCTGCAGCCGCTTTACATACAGCAACGACAGATGTATGGTTATGATTCCCCACATTTAATACTTTCATCCTTTATATGGATATGATTCCCCGCATTTAATGCTTTCGAATATATATATTACAAGTATTTGATTGTTGCACGTACAGCAGCTGCAGAAATGTAAACCTCATATATATATATATATGGGAAAAATGTTTCTGCAGTTAATGCATATAAGTTATCTGCATTTATTTCCAAAACGACGTCGTTTTGGTATTGAAATCTTAAAAAATTATAAATATAAAGACTATTATAACCCTGAAATAAATTAAAATTACAAAAATACCATGATTTTCGTCCCAAAACGACGTCGTATTGACTTACTGCAGATAAGTTATCTGCAGTAACTGCAGAAAAAGCGAACCCTATATATATATAGGGTTTGTTTTTTCTAAAGTTACTTTAGACAACTTTATCTAATGTTCGTCGAAACGACATCGTTCTGGGGCGGAAATCATGGCGTATTTGTAATTTTAATTTATTTCAGGGTTATAATAGTTTTTATCATTCTAATTTTTTAAATTTTCAACCTCAAAACGACGTCGTTTCGGCGAACATTAGACAAAATTATCTAAAGTAACATTAGATATTTTTTCCCCATATATATATATATATATATATATATATATATGTTTTTAGCCAAACATAAGTTATGTTGGATTTATTAGCAATAAGGATGTTCATCAACCCATTCAAACCGCGGTGATCGAACCGAAAAATCGAAAATCGAAAACTGAAAAAAAATCGCACATTTTAATTGGATTGGATCGTTTTTCGGATTGGTTGATGAAAATCGATCCAATCCAAACCGATCCAATATATTAATTCCCCTCTACCTATTTGGGCATTTCCTCAATCATAGGCCAAAAATTTCTAAAACCAAGATCCATTAACCCATCAATTAAACCCAAGAAAAAGCTTAGTCACATCTCATTAACAAAATTTCATCTATGTAGAGCTTCATATCTCATTGCCCAAAACAAAAAAATATATTATCGTTTACTGATAAAAAAATTTACAAAGTTAATATATATAAAAGATATTATTTGCACAATAATTATGAAACAAATTTTAGAATTTTCAAAAAATCGAAAACCGATCTAATCCAAATCGAAAAAAATTCGATCAGATCGGATCGGATTTGAAAAATCCAAACTGAATAGATCATTATATGATCAAACCGAAGGGATTGGATCGGATAATTTTTGTTTCCAAAATCGATTCAATTCAGACCGCGAACACTCCTAATTAGCGAAGATAAACAGAGACATTTACCCTTGCTTTTGATTCTTTTTATTAGTTTGACCGCCTTTGAAGAATTTGCAATACATACAATGGCTATAGTGAGAATAAAAAAAGGATTTAAAAGTATCTCTATTGGTCCATACGTTTTTGTTATCAAGATTTATTATTATTGTAGTGTATAATTTAACTAACATTGAGACTATTGAGAAGACTGCAAAATATTTAATGAATTTGAAATGAAAAAAAATCAAGAATTTGCTCCAGAAGAACCTAGTATTGTGCTTATTCCCAAAGAGTTTATTGCCCATGTAGTAGTAAGTGGCGGTGCAAACCCATACAAAGAATTTGGTATACCATATAACTAGGGGAGTAGATGGGCTGGGCTGGGCTTTGGCCTTTTTGGCCCAAGCTTACGTCAAAAAAAATTCAGCTTATCTGGCCTACTGGCCTATTAAAGGCTTTATTTGTAGGCCAAACCCGGCCCATTTTCAAAAATAAGAAAGCCTGACATGGCCTACAGGCCTCGTAGGCCTCCCACTATATATACTAAGCACAAAAAAAATAATTGTATAGAGCAAAGAAAGTTCCATTCATGCATGCACTACTACTTCTCATAAGAAAAAAATGACAAACAAGAAAGAGTCAACATAATATCTCAGCTCTAGAATGTATATCATAGAGGAATAGAGTCAAAGAAATGGGAAAAATAAGAAAAATACAATTACTGGATGCTGAAATAAAGTCTACAAGAGAATGTCATTCATCTAAAAATCTTTAAACCACCATCAAGACAAGGGAAAGAAGAGTATTATTGAAAGATCTTCATCAGTAACATCATAATCCAGCAAGGTACCCATTGCTCCATGGTTTTAAGCTGCAACAACATGTAAAATTTGGAGACATTAGACAAGTTTTCCTTTCATAAAATAAAATAGCACAAAAAGTAAGAGATATTGATATTTGGTACTTTGTGTCTTTGTCACATAAAATAAATATTATTTTATTATTTTAATAAATTAAATAGGCCAGCCTACAAGACTGTAGGCCGGGCTTGACAAAATTGGCTTATGGCCTATTTGTTAAAAAAAGCTTTTTTATAAGTCTAAGCCTACTCTATTTTTATGAAAGGCCGGGCCTGGGCTGGGCTCAATGTAGGTCAGGCCATAGGCTGGGCTGGACCAGCCTGACCCATTTACACCCCTACATATAACCGCTACTATAGTGATGTGTTAAAGTAAAAGTATTATTTTATTTATGTGTAGAGTCTCATATAAGAATATCAATTCCATGAAAAATGAATAATAAGTATTGGTGATATTCATATATTTTTCAAGTATCCATAGTTTGATATTCTCATTTTTTTTATTTCCTTTTTTGTATTTCTCCGCCTTCTGCATTGTTTGTTTAATTTGAAGAGTTGTGTTTGTAAATTTCAAATTACAAAAAAGTTTTTTTTTTATCACATAGCCCAAGATTAGGGTATATTCCTTGCAATTTTTTTTTCAAATTAGTCTATGAAGCATTTAAATACATTGTCAAATTTAACACTCCCAATTTCTATAATTTTTAATATTATGAAGCATAAAATAATATGTAAATAACAAGATTAATTAATTTGATTATCTTAATAAATTCGCTATGTTAGTTATAAAGACTTGGAATTAAATACAAAAATTAATTGAAGTGCATGCTTAGTTTTACGAGAAAAAGCAAATTTTTCGTTAGTTCCAATTATGCTTAAATGTTAAATATAGTTTAGCCAAGAGTACCAAAGTTAGGATGAATGAAGGTTCAAGCAAGTTTTTAAGTTTGATTTGATATATGTAAGGTATTCGCTCCTTATCAACTAAAAATCCCCTTTGTCCTTTTAACTATGTCAGTGTTTAAGAAACAAATTTCACCCATTCCTATGTACATTCGTCCTATTTCTTGCCACCATTAATAACATCAAAGTTTTCAATTTTTAGTAATTAATATAAATATTTGGTCAATAAGGAGTTCAATTTATAGAAAATTATCATATAAACTATACATCATTATATTTCACACAGGAAAATAAAAATTTCAGTAGTTTTCTTTTCATTTAAATAAAAGAAAGTCCAAGAATCCGACCCGTCAACATGGAGTTTAGAGAAATGATCCACACACGACACTTTGCAGCAAAATATTTCACATACACCATCACGCAAGAAACCATAGCATTTTGCAATTGAAAAAGGAAAAAGGGTTGCATAAAAGTTCATATAAATTTGACAATTTTAAGACAACTGCTTCGTTATACTAAGCATTTGATGTATATAATATTAAATTACATAGAATAATATACCTTGTGCTGAAGCATAACGACATGAAAAGGCTTAAAGGAATAAATTTTCAATGGTTTTCTGAAGAGTGGAACTTTTGGTTAGAGGGAAAAAGTTGGAGCACATTACAATTTGTTCCCAATTAATGTAAATGGAACTCCTGCTGACAGATAATTGTGCCTTTAACAGTTCTAAAGTTCTTTTGGTTTTTGATAAAGCTTGAACTTTATCCTTGGTTTAATAGTATCTTGTTAGATTTCAGGATTTAGTCTGCTTGAAAAATAGTGAATTTGAATAATGAGAATCACCTGACGAAGATGAAGAAGTACAAATTCAAAATTGAATTAGTCTGGTCCATTAATTAAGACTTTGAATATTGGTTGATATTAAAAAAAATACTTGAACTTTTTAGGCCAAGCAAAGTTGTACCACATAAACCCGGATATTGTAGACATTTCCTTATTTCCAACACGAAGCATTTTCAATCTCTCCATTTATATTACAACCAAAGAGATCTCAATATTTCATGATTGTTGTCATTCTTTAATGAATCACATGAATAAACTTAGTAATAATGAAATTTCTATTTTTTTTTCCTGAATCACTTGAAATTTTACCAAACTCCGTTAATGAATTCCTATTATGAACTTAGGAATGACCAGGAATTTATATTCAGATTAGAGCAAAACAAAAAGTAGAATCTATATTATAAAAGCAAAGGAATTGAAAAAAAAATCCCCCCTGGACTTACAGTACATAAAACGTCTCAGAAGTCAGAATGCAATCCAAAAATCAAAAGTCTGCACTCGGGTAAGCCCACATAAAAAACAAGCCCAATACAAAGTTTCTTGCATGTGTGAGTTGATCCCACGAAAAAAAGAGTGGGTTGGACTTGAACTTGATCTTGACCCAAAAAATATTGCAAATTTTTTAATGTGAAATAACAAAAACAAAAAATAAACATGAATTTAGTCTTGTACTTGTATGGTCTCTTTTTCTGCTCTGTCTAAGTCGTGGGGATATTCGGGGAAACCTGATAGACAATTATAAGGAAACAAGATTTCAATCAGCTGAATCCCATCAATTGTTATCGTATATTAAATTATTTTTTTTGAATTTGTCACACCTTCACTTGCAAATATGCAATTTGATAAGTTAGTGTTAATATTAGGATAAATATATATATATATATATATATATATATATATATATATATATATATATATGTATTTTAAAAAAACACTCATGAAGTCATAATTGGTTCAGTAGATGGTTGAAGAGCATGTCATGATCACAAAATGCAAAGGGCATACCTTAAGCATAGACGCACAAGAAGTCCACTTATCTTTTGTGAGAAGCCTGAGTTGCTGCTATATATGGGGATGTTTGGGTATTTCAAGCTATTCTTAATAGGTGATGAGAGTGTGTGGATATTTGTGATGATGGTTACAATGACTAAACACTGCATATGCTTACATATATATAGTAAACTGATATGGGCCCAAGTGACCCAAGCCCAGATAAAATGAGCAACAACCCAACCCAAAATGCACAACCGACAGATGGAAGTCAAGTGGTACTCTCTGAGTCAAGATCTGGAGAACTCTCAGAGGACCTGTCGAACCTGAATGAAGAAGGAGAAGGAGATTCAAGGATGCATGCTGATACAAGGGTTCAAGATGGATCAGTGGAGCTGGAAGCTAGACAGCCCATAGCAGAAAGGAGACCCAGAAGAGTTGTAAGGAAACCCAATCGATCCAATGATGAAGAATTTGTATGTAAGTAGGAATAACTTAATTGTTGTTTGCTGTACTGATTTTTATCAATCGCTTGTAGATAATACAGTTACAAGAAGTTGTAACTAACTTGTTCCCTCTGAATATAAATAGAGGAACAAGGGTTGTAACTGAGCAGAAAAAATAGTGAATAAAATTCTTGATTCTTCTCTCATCTCTTTCCATGTTCGTATTCTTCCCCATTTCCTCATCCCTATCCTACGGTAGAACTGTGATTCTATCAACTGGTGCTTTCATTGATGAACATGGCTCCCGACAACCGTGTTCGAACTCTCGACGATAGGGTTGATCAAACCCAATCGGAAATCGATAACCTCAAGAGTCAGATGAACAAAAAATTCCTGGAGATCACATGCAAGCTCGATGCGATCTTCGACAACTACAGAGAACATCAACCATCAACCGCTTCTTCTGGTAGCAACCACAACCTGGGTCCCAAGGATTGTCCTGCAACAAAGAACCTGTGTCTCAAGGTTTCGAAGTTTGATGGTTCTTCAGACCCACAAGATTGGATTTATCAGATAAGTCAATTTTTTGAATACTATGACATTGTTGATGAGCAACGACTGAAGATAGCCCCATTCTACTTCTCGGGGAAAGCTTTAGCTTGGTATCGTTGGTTGAACAAGAACACAACCATAGGATCGTGGGAAGGATTTCTACAATCGCTTCAAGTGCGTTTTGGACCTTCTGAGCTCGAAGACTATCAAGGGAAATTGGCTAAGCTAATGCAACTGGGTTCTGTCATGGAGTATCAAGCCGAATTCGAATCTCTGTCCAACAAGGTAAATGGGTTACCTGAATCCTTCTTATTGAGTTGCTTTATTTCAGGCTTAAAACCTCAAATTCAGTATGAGGTTTCCTCTTTTGATCCCCCTACCCTAACCAAAGCCATAGCTATAGCCAAGATTCAGGAGCTTAAGCTCCAAACCAAAAACAGTCACCCTAAAATTCACTCTTCCTATCCCCCTTTATTACCTACACCAAACACTCAGCCTAAACAATTCAAACCAATAACCAGTGGTGACACCACTATTGCCACCAAAAGTCCTCTTAATCGTTTGACCCAGAGTGGAATCCAAGAGAGGAGAGACAAGAAACTGTGTTTCTATTGTGGGGATAAATACTTCATGGGCCATAAATGCAAAGTTTCTGTTCATGTTTTAATTGTACCGGATGATGAGCAACTTGACCCTGAGGATATTGACTCTATGAACACACCACAAGAAACCACGGATGAACCTGACCCTACACCTCAGATCAGCCTTCATGCCTTATCTGGCTTTAGTGTACCTCAAACTCTTCGCTTCAATTGCCACATTGGCAAGTCTGAATTATCATTATTGGTTGATGGGGGAAGCACCCACAATTTTCTGCAACCAAGAGTGGTTTCTACCCTTCGTTTGCCATTGGTGACTGACAAGCAGTTTGATGTCATGGTGGGAAATGGACAAACAATGAAGTGTGAGGGATTTTGTCCAGCTGTTCCAGTTCAGATCCAAAAGCATGTTTTTTTGGTTGATTTTTATATCTTGCCCATTCAAGGGGCAGATATGGTGTTAGGAGTTCAATGGTTGCAGATTTTAGGACCTATAGTGTTGGATTATACTCACTTTACAATGCAGTTTTCTTGGCAAGGAGAAACAATTAAATTGCAAGGTGATAAACACACTGGTCCTATTTCTTTGAACCAATTTAGAAAAATCCAACATACAGGGCAGATTGCATCACTCTACCAACTCACTTTGTTGAGTTCTAGTTCTCCTAAAGAAGAGCCAGCTATTGCTCCTCCTGTCCAGAAATTGCTAGAAGAATTTGACACCATCTTCCAAGAGCCACATGAGTTACCTCCTCATAGGCAATTGGATCATGAAATCCATTTAGAGCCTAACTCAGCTCCGGTCAATGTTAGACCGTATAGATATCCTCATTTCCAAAAGGGGGAAATAGAAAGGCAGGTTCAACAGTTGCTTGAATCTGGGTTCATTAGGAACAATACCAGCCCATTTTCATCTCCAATTTTACTGGTTAAGAAGAAGGATGGTACATGGAGGTTTTGCATCGATTATAGAGCTCTCAATAATATCACAATCCGTGACAGATTTCCCATACCCACTGCAGATGAGTTAATGGATGAACTAGGAGGTTCACAGATATTTTCTAAGCTGGATTTGAGGGCAGGATACCACCAATTGCGAGTACACCCAGCTGACATACAGAAGACAGCTTTTCGGACTCATCAAGGTCATTATGAGTTCCTTGTGATGCCATTTGGGTTGACCAACGCACCTGCCACATTCCAAGCTACTATGAACTTACTTCTCCAACCTTTTCTTCGTAAGTTTGTGGCTGTATTTTTTGATGATATTTTAATTTACAGTTCTTCATTAGAACAACATTTAGAGCATTTGAAATTGGTGCTGACTTGTCTGAAAGAAAATCAGTTTTTGGTGAAAAGAAGTAAGTGTGCATTTGCCCAAACAGAGGTTGAATATTTAGGCCATGTAGTATCAAGGCAAGGAGTTAGTATGGATTCTAACAAGATACAAGCTATGGTAGATTGGCCACCTCCAAAAAATATTAAACAACTCAGAGGATTTTTGGGCCTAATCGGGTATTATAGGCGTTTTGTGTGCAACTATGCATCAATAGCTGCCCCATTAACAGACTTACTGAAGACTGACTCTTTTGTCTGGTCCAATAAAGCTCATACAGCTTTTATTAGTCTTAAAACAGCCATGACTTCTGCCCCTGTCTTGAGTTTACCGAATTTTTCTATAGAGTTTATAGTAGAATCTGATGCTTCAGATTTGGGAGTTGGGGTTGTCCTTCTCCAAAGTGAACATCCCATTGCCTATTTCAGCAAGAAGTTATCATTGAGAATGCAAAAGAGCTCAGCCTATGTGAGGGAGCTGTATGCCATCACTGAATCTGTCAAGAAATAGAGGCAATATCTCTTGGGGAGGAGATTCACTATAAGGACAGATCAAAAGAGCTTAAGGAGCTTGCTGGATCAGGTTATTCAGACACCTGAACAGCAATATTATTTAGCCAAGCTTTTGGGATTTCAATATTCCATAGTTTACAAACCGGGTAAGGAAAACAGGGTGGCTGATGCCCTTTCTAGGTACCCTACTATGTCTTTAATGACTCTGGCAGTAGTGCATTTTGATATTCTAGAAGAGTTAAAAACAGAAAATCAGCACCGACCATTTTTTCAGCAATTACATCAGAAGCTAGCTGTTGAACCAGACCTCTGTTCTGATTATGAGGTTCGGGAAGGTCTGTTATTGCACAAAGGCAAGCTTCTCTTGGATCCAACCTCTCCCTTGATTCCACAAGTGCTTCAGGAAAATCACTCTACTTTAACTAGTGGCCATACAGGTATTCAGAAAACTTTGTCCAGGACCACTGCAAGTTTTATATGGCCTGGGATGTCCAAATCTGTTAAGGATTTTGTTAACTCTTGTCTGACTTGTCAACAAGTGAAGTACCAAACCCGAAGCCCTGCTGGTCTTTTACAGCCTATACATGTACCTGAACGAATTTGGGAAGATCTATCCCTTGATTTCATAGTTGGCTTACCACTGTCACAAGGCTATACTTCAATCCTAGTGGTTGTGGACAGGCTGTCTAAGCAAGCTCACTTTGGTGCTTTACCAAAGAGGTACTCAGCAACTAAGGTAGCTGATCTTTTCACTCATATGATTTGTAAACTGCATGGTATTCCTAGATCCTTAATTTCAGATAGAGACCCTATCTTTCTCAGTAGATTCTGGACAGAATTATTTGAACTCAGTGGCACTAATTTGAGAAGGACAACAGCCTACCATCCTCAATCAGATGGTCAGTCAGAAGTAGTCAACAGGGTACTAGAACAATACCTCATGTGCTTTGTAGCAGATAACCCAAAAAAATGGTCTAATATCTTGCATTGGGTTGAATATTGCTACAACACTTCCTACCATACTTCAGCTGGCATGACACCTTTTAAGGTGGTATATGGCCGTGATCCTCCATCTATTCTGCAGTATATATCCTCTACTGCTGAATTAGAAGATGTGGATAAATGGTTGAAAAATAGGCAGATTATTCTATCTCAATTGAAGGAGAACTTGCTTCATTCTCAGCAAGTCATGCGAGAGCAGGCTAACAAACATCGCAGGGATGTTCAATATAAAGCTGGAGACTTAGTATGGGTATGGCTGCAACCATATAGACAAGTTTCAGTAGCCAACAGAACCTCCAATAAGCTGTCCAAAAGGTATTTTGGACCATTTCCAATTCTGAAACGTGTAGGTAAGGTGGCATATAAGTTGAGTTTACCACTTACTGCCAAGATACACCATACATTCCATGTATCCTTACTTAAGCCATTTAAGGGTGAACAACCTATTTCCCCATTGCCACTGCCAGAAATTTTTCAAGGTGGACTACCTGTTTTAGAGCCTCAACAAATTCTGTCTACACACATACAGCAAACAGGGGATTCTCACATTAAACAGGTGCAAGTACTGTGGGCAGGCATGCCAGGTGAATGTGTCACATGGGAACCTTGGGAGGAGTTTTCCAAGCAGTTTCCATCCTTCAACCTTGAGGACAAGGTTGATTTTAATGGGGGAGGTGTTGATATGGGCCCAAGTGACCCAAGCCCGGATAAAATGAGCAACAACCCAACCCAAAATGCACAACCGACAGATGGAAGTCAAGTGGTACTCTCTGAGTCAAGATCTGGAGAACTCTCAGAGGACCTGTTGAACCTGAACGAAGAAGGAGAAGGAGATTCAAGGATGCATGCTGATACAAGGATTCAAGATGGATCAGTGGAGCTGGAAGCTAGACAGCCCATAGCAGAAAGGAGACCCAGAAGAGTTGTAAGGAAACCCAATCGATTCAATGATGAAGAATTTGTATGTAAGTAGGAATAGCTTAATTGTTGTTTGCTGTACTGATTTTTATCAATCGCTTGTAGATAATACAGTTACAAGAAGTTGTAACTAACTTGTTCCCTCTGAATATAAATAGAGGAACAAGGGTTGTAGCTGAGCAGAAAAAATATGAATAAAATTCTTGATTCTTCTCTCATCTCTTTCCCTGTTCGTAATCTTCCCCATTTCCTCATCCCTATCCTATAGTAGAACTGTGATTCTATCATAAACAAAGATCTTTAATTCTGTTTTGTACCTTCACGTATTAATTAAGCCCTTTTGAATAGCATAAGTCCAATATTCTTAATAGGTGACGAGATAATGGGTGGATATTTGTAATGATGGTTATAATGACTAAACACTGCATATGCTTACATATATATAGTAAACAAAGATCTTTAATTCTGTCTGTACTCTTCACATATTAATTAAGCCCTTTTGAATAGCAAAAGTCCAAATATTCTTAATAGGTGACGAGATAATGTGTAGATATTTGTAATGATGGTTATAATCAAGGTAGTCAAAATCAGAATTTTATCTAAAATCAAAAAGGGAATAAAAAATCGTAAATCGTAAAATCGTAATATAAATCGTAGATTTTACCTGCACTCTAAAATTAAATTTTTATATATATATATGCTTATGTATAAAAAAAATAGACTACTTGCCACCATCCTTAAATCCAAAAAATAAAATAAAATGCAATGTATAAACAATAAATTAACACTTAATTAAATTGTGTGTCTAGTATATATATAATACCACATCCTTTCAGTGGTTAATTTATATCTGTTTTGTTTGTACATATTTGATATATATATATATATATATAGGTCAAGATTATTTTACTCCATTGTAAGTTATACTCTTAATCTTATCCTTTGAAAATTGAAACGAAACGATGACACGAAACGATGATGGGAAATGCCATATATTTGCTCACAGCTCATCCTTTTGAAAATTAAAACCGACATATATTGTTTAAAAGAGATTATAAAATCTAAAAATAGCTCTTGATGGCCTAATAGATTTCTGGGTACAAATTAGGGAGGTATCATTTTAAGAGAGAGGAAGAGATAGATAAAGGAGGAGAGAGAATTGATAAAAATAAAAATAAAAGTCTGGGTCTCATCTCTTTGTGAGAGTGAAAAGATATAAATTGTGTCATTTAAAAGGATAAACATTTTTCTCTCTCTATATATATATAGGAGAAAATGTTTGTCATTTTAAATTACATAAAGTTATGTCAATTTAAGAGAGAGAAAAACACAAAATAATATTTTTTATTTAAAATTTAAATTAATAAAAAAACTACTTACTTTCTCCCTCGTGATTTTCATTCTTCCTGTCTATCTCTCTCCTAAAATGACATAACTAATGTCATTTAAAATGACAAAGATCAATCTATATATATATATATATATGAGACATGATCAAAATCGAGACCATTATTACTCTACCAGCATTTGAACCTGGACCATTATGACGTTGTCGTCCAACAACTACCGTATCGACCATGAATGATACACATTCCTAAAATATTTGAGCTAAAAAAATAGACACTTTCAGATAATAACTAAAAATGTTCAAACAAATCAATTAAAATTCACTGAGCAATGAACAACTTGAAGTTAAGTCACGAAAAAACTTTTCTCTTTTGGTTACTGAAGTCACGAGAAACTTACAGACTTGATACAAATGGATATACATCAATTGAACCAATGGAAGAACACAATAAGATTTATGGTTGAAACAAAAGGTTGACACATCAGTGCACAAAATCTGTGCATCGATAAGACTAAGGGGATATTATATTATTACTATTATTATAGATAAGCACAAGATATACTCCGAGTTGGACACTAGCCGACTTAATCACAATTTTCTTCAAGAAATGTCTTAAAAGCAATTATTCAGAAGAAGCACTTTTTATTGAACACGATTACAGCATTCATGATTACACCTTTTTACTGAAACCTCTGGTTGGTATTTACACACTCCTTTAATTCTATTATGGCTAGCTCCACAGCAGCCACGTTTTCTGGATAAGTCCAATTTAGTTCCCTTCTTTTTTCTTGATCAGCAATTGCACACGTACTTGAGTTTATACGTAAAATTTCACGAAACTTTCCACTTTTCGGGTTTTTCTTCTCCACATTTCGAATTCGGTTTAACAAATAGATATGGATACGCATTCTAAGAACACAAATAGTAAATACAAATATAACAAATGATCAGAGAAAGAAAATTTATTTTGAAGGCGTAAGCTGACGTACGCTAAAAATTGCACTAATTAATTTTAAATATATTTATACAGAGATAAGTATTTATGATCCACATGTACATTAACGCATGTGTAGGGTTTAGAATAAATTTCGCGTGAATCTTTCATGTTTGATACGGGGGTTGATAAAATTAATACATATGCTTTCACTCGTGATAGGGGTTACTTTCGTATGTACTTATTTATTTCATTGAGGGAGAATTTTTGACTTCATATAACATTAAGAAGTCTTATTTTTCATTTTAATGGTTGATTATATCCATTTGACAGTTGTAATTTATTTAAAATTAATGATTAATTAATAGATATATAAAGAATTAATTCAAACTAAAAGCTTAAGTTATTGGATGAGATTATATTAATAGTTTTACATATCTCTATTATGCCCCCCTCACATGATAGTTCATTGGGTTTGAAAGATGAACAATGCACATACACACCTACCTGTACTATAAAACTCCATGAGATTTGATTCATTATTAATTAAATGGGAGACGGTAATGATCGAATCTGTGACATCGAGACTCTGATACCATATAAAGAATCAATTCAATCCAAAAGCTTAAGTTGTTGGGTGATACTATATTAATAATTTTATATATCTCTAATATAATTCAGTAAATTACAGACATGAAATAATAAAAATCAAAAGCTAAAATGAAGAGTAAAATTTTTTAATCTTATATAAGAATTAAAAGATCGTCACTCTATTTCAAAATTGTGTGGTACTGGGTGGCCCATACAACCATATTGATGTTCGGGTTGCCATGTTCTCCTTCCGTAAAGAGGGGAGACGGCCCTTAATCTATTCATTTTAAATTTTCATTTTTCAAACTCCTAAGTCGTGATTCTTTTGGTCATTAAATTTATATATTTAGCAATTGTTAACAACCAGGGTAGTTGCAATGTAATAAGAAACATTAATATCATATTTGTATATATATATATATATATATATATATATATATTATTTTCTTCTCGATAGCTTGAAAACATAGGGCTGATCCTCTTCGATCGTTGACTTCTAAAATTTCTAAATTATGATACTAATTTGACGTATAAGATTACTTACTTTCCTAGTTACTTCTCTGACATGATCTTTGAATTTTCTATGAATAATCTCATATTTATTGAACAAAGTTATTTGGTATGCCGTGACTACTACTATCCTTTCTCTTTCACAAATTTCTTAGCCAACAGTGTTGTTCTCTATATAAATAGATATCAAAGCACCCTCCACATTCTCACATAACAACCATGACTATCTCTACTATTTGGCTGTGTGTTCTCTTTTCTCTCATTTATGGCTGTGGTGTTCTTCCCATTGAAGCTACCCACTATGTTTACAGAAATCTTCAGAGTCTATCTTCTGATTCCTCCAATCAACCTTACAGAACTGCTTATCATTTCCAACCTCCTAAGAATTGGATAAATGGTATATAATACATTTCCTTCAAATTTTCTCTTACCCTTTCTTCCTTCCTTTATTTTCTTTTCATTTCTTTTTTATTGGAATTTATATCTCTAACAAGTTCTTCTTTTGCTTCTTGTTTTTGTCCCTTGACATGTTACTCTGAAATGGACATCTGGTTGAATATGGACTTGTAGATCCTAATGGTGAGTTCTATTCTCTTATGGATCCTCCTCAGTATACTAATTTTTTTTGGCAGTTTCCTTCAATCCATCATATTATATCATCATCCCTATTCTCATGGTCTACACATTTCAGAAGATAACAATATGATTTAAGAATTTCCGTAGAGCTTAGTCAGTATGGTTGAAATGTTCAAACATAAAATAAGAAACTAGGAAGAGTGCAGAAAATTACAATGTATCCAAGAGTTTATTCAAAGGCAGTTCCAAAGCTGTATGGAAATCATAATATAATGTGCATATATAGAGGCATATTCTTTATAGCAGGGCCAGGGTTAAATAAAATGAGCGTATATATTTGATAAAGAAGTTCGTTTCCTTCCACTTGGTGGGCCTTTTTTTTATATTATAAACACAATGCATGCATATGATAGTTTAAGGAATTCACAAGTTGATGCTTTTTTTTGGGTCCCATCTCTGATTATTTTTGCCTGAAAAATAATAAAATGTCTTTATATGTGGCTTTTATGTAGGACCAATGAGATACAAAGGAGTTTACCATCTGTTCTATCAATACAATCCTAAAGGTGCAGTTTGGGGAAATATTATCTGGGCCCACTCTGTATCAAAGGATCTCGTGAATTGGACCCCACTAGATCCTGCCATCTACCCATCTCAGCCGTCTGATATCAATGGTTGTTGGTCAGGGTCAGCCACAATGCTTCATGGGGGCAAACCCGCCATTTTATACACAGGAATTGATCCCCTGAATCATCAAGTTCAAAACTTGGCCTACCCCAAAAATTTGTCTGACCCATTTCTTAGGGAATGGGTTAAGTCAGCTAAAAATCCTCTATTGGCACCAACTAGTGCTAACAAGATCAATGCAAGTTCATTTAGAGACCCAACTACTGCTTGGCTAGGCCAAGATGGGTATTGGAGGGTGCTTGTTGGGAGCAAAATAAACACTTTGGGAATGGCAATTTTGTTCAAAAGCAAGGACTTTGTTAATTGGGCTCGAGCCAAACACCCTTTACATTCAGCCCAAGGCACTGGAATGTGGGAGTGCCCTGATTTCTTTCCTGTTTTGGATAAGAGCCCATTGGGTCTTGACACATCTGTGAATGGTGATGATGTTAGGCATGTACTCAAGGTTAGCTTGGATGATAAAAAACATGATTACTATCTAGTTGGAACTTATGTTGCTGCCAAGGATATCTTTATCCCGGATAAAGGATTTGAGGAAACTGAATTTGTTCTGAGATATGATTATGGAAAATTCTATGCATCAAAAACGTTCTTTGACAAGGGAAATGACAGAAGGATTTTGCTAGGTTGGGTCAACGAATCCTCGAGTGTTGCTGATGATATGAAGAAAGGATGGTCTGGAATTCAAGTGAGTTGGTTGCAATTTCGTAATTATTTATTATTGGTTTGTTCATTTGATCTAAAATCAAGACAAGACTTGAATAAATTAAAAAGTATTTTTTTTTTTTAGTTGTTACGTTAGTTTATAGGGTATGGTTTATGGTTTTAATATAACATGAGCCAGCTCAACAATGACAAGAGAGTTGGGCTCCAGTTTTTCTTTTTTCTTTTTCTAAACAAACGATGTTGACTTGAAGCAGTTTATGTGAAACAATGTGCATAGATATAATATAAAACTTTTAAGTTCCATCACTCATCATCTGAACTTTTAGGTAAAATTTTCATTGCTTTAAAATTAAGTCACTACAAGATAAAATCAATTAAAAAATAAGTTTGTATTATATCTGCACTTCAAGTATAATTTTTTTTTTTTTTTTTTCATGAAAGGATGTGTTAATATAAAATTATTAAAAAGCCTTATTAGCTTAAATTTTTAGGTGAAATAATTATTTAATGCAATGGGATAAAATTTCACCGATTCACGTGTATTTGCAGGCAATTCCAAGAGCTATCTGGCTGCATAAGTCTGGTAAGCAGTTGGTACAATGGCCAGTGGTGGAAATTGAAAAGCTACGTGCAAACCCAGTCAAGTGGCCCACCAAAGTGCTCAAGGGTGGTGATTTGCTTCAAATTAACGGTGTCACAGCGGCACAGGTATGTTTAACTTGTTACACTCTAGTAAGAGTAATGCTATCATATTATATATATATATATATATATATATAGGGGCAAGATATTGTTACACCGGTATAAGAGTTAGAAGTCTTACATTCAATCTTGACAATTGATCCACTTGTATCCAATGGCTCACATTACTAAAAAATTTGAGCCCTTAGATATAAGTGAGATTAACGAACAAGATTAAGAGTGTAACTTACACTTATGTAAAATGATCCTGACCCATATATATATATATATATATATATATATATATATATATATATATATATATATATATATATATATATATATATATCTGTCTGTCATCCACAAGGTTCTAGAATTTAATAATAAGATGTTTAATCGAGGTTATTTGAACTAAGATAGAACCGATGCACGTGCAAAATTATATGTACAGTAGTAATTTAAATAGCATTATTACTTTCTCAACAACTTGTTATAAATTTTGCTGCTTTAATGAAATGAAGTTTCTGTGGGACATTTGCTGCTTTCTATATTACTGATTATCATATTCTAAATCAAATCACTCAATCATCCTCCAATAATTGATAATATTAAAAGGGGAAATTAAGAATAGAATATGGATGAATTGTCCACAGTAATAAAATGTGTATGATTATTTTCAAAATAGATTAATATATCATTTGTCTTTGCAGGCTGATGTTGAAATTGCATTTGAAGTGAACAAGATTGAAAAGGCTGACGTATTAGACTATTGGACAGACCCCCAAATTCTATGTAGCCGAAAGGGTTCAGCAGTTAAAAGTGGACTAGGACCGTTTGGTTTGCTAGTTTTTGCTTCAAAGGGATTGCAAGAGTACACATCAGTTTTCTTCAGAATACTCAGATACCAACACAAAAATTTGGTGCTCTTGTGCAGTGACCAAAGCAGGTTTGTCTAATTATTTACATCAACTCAGCTTCTCTCCAAACGCGAGTTTTAACTTTTCTCTAATATAAAAATTCACCTTTGACAGGTCTTCCTTGAATAAAGATAACGATATGACTACTTATGGAACTTTTGTGGACGTGGACCCTCTTCATGAAAAGCTGTCTTTGAGAACTTTGGTAAGTTCCAATTTATGATTAAGATGCACGAGCTTTTTTTTTTTTTTATATTATTTAGAGGGGTTTTATAAAAATTATCTTGTAGGAAAAGTGATTGTTTTATGTTATAGAGATTCGTTTTGCGTGTAGAAGTTTTTTTTTTTTTGCTGCGGGTCCTACAAAATGTTGTGTATATATGAAACTTTTTGTGATCATGTTAAATGATAGATGATAAACCCTATTAAGAGCATATGCTTAAACTTTCTTCAATCATAAAAAGTCAGGACAAGTGCACGATCATACTAATTTAAAAAAGTTTCAATTTATAATGCCTTGACATTTTATGATGCACTGACTTTCTTCAAACTAAAGTTGTACCAGTGTGACCATATTTATTGAAATAAAAAGGTTTAATTTATGAAACCCTGCGATATTATTATGTGTGAATTTTATTTTATTTAATTTTTTTGGAAATATGATGAGTAAACTTTATTCGAACATAAAAAGTCAATCTTCAAACTAAAATGTACTTTACCATATCAACATGAGGACTTAGGTATTTTTCCATTACCCTTTTCATCATGTTTGCATTTTACCCTTCTAATGCATGAGTTCCGTCTCTTTTGCAGATTGATCATTCTGTTGTAGAGAGTTTTGGAGGAGAAGGAAAGGCTTGCATCACAGCAAGAGTTTATCCCACATTGGCAATCAATGATAAAGCACGAGTGTACGTTTTTAATAATGGAACTGCTGATGTCAAGATCACAAGATTGAGTGCTTGGAGCATGAAGAAAGCACAAATAAATGGAAACTAAGCTGTTACCAAAATAAAAATAAAAATGGAAACTAAGCAGAAAGGGGGAGATGGAATACTGGATTCAGAACAATGAAAGTTTAAGATGACAAATTTTTTTAGTTCTTCTGTTAGTGCCTCCAAGTATTAATAATGTGACATTGATATAGATGCCATTCATCTTAGACTATATTTGATAAAAGATTACAAAATAAAATGAAATAAAGATTGTTTGAGAATGATGCCATTAATGTGACATTATCTATACTGAATGTTTTCCCATTCTTTAAAGCCACAACAGAGAACACGACTCTGAAGACCGGACTGCGCTGTGGGCACGAGAATTTTCAATCTTGAAACCAAAAGTGAACCATGACTTTTCCGATCAATTCACATAAAGCATAATGAAGTGAGGCCACCAAAAAATATATTTTCAATTCAGATGAAACAGTTTTGCTTTTTATTTATTTATAAAAATGCATGAACCATTCACCGAGTCATGATTAGGTTTGACTGAGTTTGGCTAGGTTTTGATCGGGTCTAATGCATGACCGGTATAATATTTGACTCGAATCGGTCTGATAACCGGTTCAATGAGGTTCCGGGTCAACCCGGCCGAGTCGGGGCCAAGTTTTACACTACTAATTTCAAATTTGGTGGTGGCCGCAGTGAATCTAAATTCAAACCAATTTACATTTAAGATTGAGAGTGAAAAAAATTAAGAGAAGTATGAAAAAAAATATTAGAAAAATTCATAAAATATAATTTTATTTTAAATTTTAATTAATTTTTTTTTAATTGGCGGGTTGGTGGGTTGACCCGTCAACCCACCATAAAACGGGGTGGGTTCAATTTTTCAACACATACTCAACGGCGGGCCAACCCGCCCCTCCCCGTTTTTGGCGGGTTGGTGGCGGGTCAATCCAAATTGTCACCCCTACCACCGAGTTCATACTTGATGAGAAAGAACTTAGAGCTCCTGACTTTGTTCAAGAAATTAATATTTGTAAATTTTATTTTGTTTTTGTTTTCTGTACATGGTTCCTAATTGTTGTTCCATTCTTATTGGCTCGACCAACTGATTCATGTCTTGGGATCAAAGATGTAAATGAGTTAGGTCGGTCTATAGGGGCCTACAACCTAGTTTATATTACGTCAAACTTAACCTATTACAAATAGTCAAATAGAACAAGCCTAAGTTTTTTTTAAAATCTATTTAAAAAATAGATCATATGTTTTTTTTGTACATTTCAGGCTATAAGCCTATAGGCCGACCTATCATATTATTTATATTCAGCTTAAACAGATTAATAGACCTAGGTCAAGATTTTTATTTTTTAAATACAGGCCCTATGAATTCTATGTGCACGCGGGTATCTCTCTCTGGGGTTAGATCAGACTTGTAATTTAGACATACACAAACTAAAAAATTAGGTCAGTCCTAAAGAATTTTACACAAAACCTAACCTTACTTATTTACACTCCGCACCGCTGAAACTTTTTCCGTAAGTAAGAAATTGTATTGTATATCACGACACCTCTGATATTTTTGCTAGGAACGTATAATCAAGTTTTAATTCTCGAGACTAAACTTATCAGAAGACCAAGTGATATTTACTATTGTGAGTGGCCCAGAGCCTTGAAATTGGGATATTTGACTTTATTAGTCTCTGCACCAAACGTATTTGACTAGTCCAAATTGTTGTCTTCAATGTAACGCATCAGACCTAAAAATGGCACTGGACTTGCCGCTTCTAGATGCAATATTTACAGTGCTGTTTTCTGTCTATATATTTCCCACGCGGTTAACCTTTCTCCTTACCCCAGCTATTATCTCACGTTTCATTCTCTGTCCATATACCTCTCTGTATCATTCTCGGTTCATATACCTCTCCCTCCATCAGTTTGAATTTTTGTCTATTTTCATTCTCAGTTTATATCCCTCTCCTTACATTAGTTTAAATTTTTGTCCCAGCGTAAAAAATTTTTACAACAGTTTGAAATTCTATCTCGGTGTTAAAAGTTTGCACCGCTTGTGCTTCATTCTTCATTCCCGGCAAATATGATTTTAAATAATTTTTATTTTATTTGGTTAACTTAGGGTAGCCCAAAAAAATTACCATGTTATAAAATTAAATTCTTAAAGGGTTTATTAAAACCTTAGGTTAGCTTAGGTTATTGACTTTACATAGTAATAATGTGGTATTTATATTAATAAAACCTTAGGTTAGTGGCCTTAAAATTTATTAATGTTATTACTTAGTTTTCAAAGGTTGTATATTTATATTATTAAAATCTTAGGTTATTGACTTGAAATTGTATTAATATGGTATTTATATTAATAAAAATATGCTTACCAAAACAACTATATTAATAACCCTATAGGTTAGTGGCCTTAAAATTTATTAATGTTATTATTTAGTTTTCAAAGGTTGCATATCTATATTATTAAATCTTAGGTTATTGACTTGAAATTTTTTTAATGTGGTATTTATATTAGTAAAACTTTAGGTTAGTGACCTTAAAATTTATGAATGTTATTATTTAGTTTTTGAAGGTTGTAATCTATATTATTAAAACCTTAGATTATTGACTTTAAATTATATTAATGTGGTATTTATATTAATAAAATTAAAATTATAGGTTAGTTGCCTTAACTCTTTATTAATGATATTATTAAGTTGATGTTGGTGTTATATTAAGTATATTAAAAAAAATTAAGTTAGTGGTCTTAAATTTTATTAATGCAGTATTTATATTAATCAAACTTTAGGTTGGTGACTCTAAATTTTATTAATGTTATTATTTATATTATGTCGAAATTTTGGATGAAAATCATATAACATCAAAAATAGAGACAAAGTTTTTTTCCTGTCGAAACTAAAGACGAAATTAGAGACGGAACAAGACTTGACCATAATCACTAGCATAAATATTTTGCGAAAAAAAAAATATTTAGTCAAAATTTTTGTAGAATCTAAATTTCGTCGATACTTTTAATGGAAATATTTTTGACAAACTTTTAACGAAAAATATTTCTGTTGAAAATTTTGAAGAAACACATTTCCATAAAAATTTTCGACGAAAAATAATTTCGTCAAAATTTTTGTCGGACAACATTTCCGCCAAATTTTTTTACGAAAAATATTTTCATCAAAATTTCTAATGCAAAATATTTCTGTAAAAATTTGTGATGAAAAATATTTCAGTAAAAAATTCAGAGGAAATTTTTTTTTGTCAAAATTCTTTACATAATCTAAATTTCGTGAAAATATTTCCCTCAAAATTTACGACGAAACACATTTTCATAAAAAAAAATTCGACGAAAAATATTTCCGTCAAAGTTTTCGATAAAAAATATTTCTAACAAAATTTTCAACGGAACACGTTTTCGTCAAAAAATTTGACAAAAAATATTTAGGTAAAATTTTCTAACAAAAAACATTTTTGTAAAAAATATCGACGAAAAAATATTTCGTCAAAATTCTTTATAAATTCCGTAGAAAGTTTCTGTAACACCCCGTTCTAGAACCGGATTGTTATCATTGCGTACGACATTAAGCGCAGTTACAATCACATTGGTTCAATTAGAAAACCGGATAAATTTTTCCTTTTTAAACAAGCCGGATTTAAATAACCAAGTGCGTGATCGTAACTATATATACTTTGCGGAATAGTGGGACTAAACTTAATATTATATTCCCATTCTACTTGACAATACGTCGTTAAATGTCTTCATCACTTTAATTATCAAATTAATTCTAAACTCCTTTTATGATTCCCATCTTCTATTATGTTATAGGATTCTTCATTAGCTACGCGTGGGTTCAAACCGCGCTCAAATCGGAGCACCGTAGCCAAAGTTATGCATTTTCTAAGAAAATGGTGCGAAACCTCCAGAACCCCCGCGCCCGTAGCGTGAGATCCACGCCCAGAGCGTGGGAAAACAGAAAGTTGATGCCTCAAGCGTGGATCTGGCGCCCCAAGCGTGCATGCTACTGTCTGATATCGTAATTTGGCGCCCCAAGCGTGAATCTGGCGCCCCAGGCGCCATCCACAGGGCTGGGTGACCCAAAACAAGGTCATTTAACCTACCTATGGTTTTCCACTCATAACTTGAGCTATACTCACTCAAATTACACCGTTTTGGTCTCTATGGAAAGCTAAGAGAAATGTCTACAACTTCCATAGAGACATCAAAGTCCAATTCCATCACATTGGGTATGAAAATTGGTCAACCGGACGGGATGTAATTGTTTTCTCAACATTTTCCAATTTAGCACTAGGTACCTAATATAATTTCCAGCTCAACAATCCAATATTCATCATGCATTCATATCCTTGAAGTAAATAGCATTAATACAAGTTTAATTACATAACGGGGGACTTAGCTACAAAAGGCTATGATCATCTCTTGGCTCTCATCAACCAAAGAGATATCCAATGGCATGATCATCGGCTAAGTCCATCAAATATAACGAGATATACATACGTCAATGCTATCAATGATCAATCCTATACATGTAAATCTACAAAACAACATGTATGATCTCAAAACATCATTTTCTTCATGCATGATCTACTGCAAATAAGGCCACTTGCCATCAGAGGCTCCTGCAGCATCCTTACCTGAAAGGGGGTCCCCACAACACGGGGTGAGATATACGAATATATCTAGTAAACCAGGGGTCCTTGGAGCATCTCTCCACCCCACAGTTCCATATCAGTGTAATAGCAATAACAATAATAATGTAGTAAATACATATCTATGCAAAGTGCAACACATCTCCAGGAGAAATCCCTCGAGCTCTCAAGCTGTCCTAAGGAAACTCAGATGCAAATAGTCCTACTGGCCAGCTAACTACCAAGTATGATTTACGCATCGTCATGCAACATACCAACATAGGGAAACACCATCCTATGCCACACCAAATGCATACACATACGTATAACAAAGCATTACACTATTTTATTGCATTTATATACACAATCACAACCTCTACCCTTTCAGGGCTTGGTAGAACAGTCAAGGGAATTACTCCCAAGGTCCGAAGGCTTACCTCAAGCTTTAGCCAACCTTTGTTCCCACCAACAGTTTCTGCAACCAGTTACAATTATCCACTCACCAAACAAAACCTACACAAGGTTTTATGCAATTAACACATATTGCATCCAATCACATCTCATAGCTATCAACCAAGCTATACAATTCATATCAAACATAAGCATGAACTTACCTATCCAATGGAGCTAATCAAGCTCCATAGCTTGCTCCAATGGTTGGTCTCTCAAGGTTGGTCCAATTGCCTCAATCCTAGACAACACCAAGGCATAATCAACAACCAACCAAACCATTTATTAACAAAGCAAGAAATCCAATCTCTAAGTGTCATATTCTTGCCATTTTCCAAATATACTCACTTAGCTATCTAAGCTCATTTTCACCGATTAAATGTTCCTAGCATTTTTCACAACATGCTCTAAGCTCCATTCTTCCTAGAACATAGCTAATTTAACAACATTTCATCAAAAACCCTAAAACACTATTCATAAACCCTAACTCATGCAATTTTCCATGAAAATAAGGTTCAAGGGGTAGAATCTTACCACCAATGGTTGCACAACCAAGCAAGGAGCGCTCCTCAAGCTCCCATGGAGGTAGAAATTCCCAAAACCCCAAAATCTCACAAAGGGCCAAATTTTTTAGAGGCAATATCTCTCTCCACAATGCTCCCCACTCAAAACTAAGCTAGGATTATGAAAGAGGGGAAGATTTAGAGTGGTTTAGGCTTTTGAATCACCCAAAACGGTTGGGATTTGCTCCCTCCTCTCTCTCTTCTTCTCTCTCCCTTTCTTCTTCTTTTTCTTCTTCTCTATTATCTGGCGTCGACGGGTTTGGGGAGGGAATTGGGTTCCTTTAGTTACTTTATCACTTAACATAGGTTAAGTGGTAACATGTGGGTATTAGTTCGCCTATCTATTCAACTCCATTAATTACCAAACTTTACCCAAAAGTCTGGAATTTTATTATAGGAATATTTATAATTTTATTTTTATATTTTGGGCACTTTCGCCAGTATCCATTTATACCCCTTAATTTTCGCTGAGTACACTTTTTAACTCCAAAGTGACTCAGATTCATTTCATTAAGCCTTATACTTAATTTTACTCACTAAAATATGCTTAATTATTTAACTACATGTAATTTTTATGGTATCAGAGCAGGGCCTCTCTTCTAGTACGGTGTGGTTCGAGGACGAACCAGGCGGAAGCTGGTGGGCATGTAACATCTCGGGCGCTGACGAGGGCGGGGAGTGATTGCCGGTGCGAAAGGGCATGGACAAGGAGCGGCTCCTGGCAGGCTTCTAGGGACGGGGGTACATGAATGAATCGAATCAACACCCGAAAGAGAGGGATTCCATAGACTGTGCTGGTATGGGACGGTACAGTTGGGAATGACTTATAAGAATTAATTGGTACTCCTTATACAAACAAGATGCATCTACTTTTCGGTAGCCCAGATCGGAAGAACTCCACAGTTAAGCGTGCTTGACTTGGAGCAATTCTGGGATGGGTGACCTCCTGGGAAGTTTTCCCGGGAAGTGTGCGAGTGAGGACAAAGCACACTGAAAAATCTCGTGTTAGTGTGTGAGGACAGTCATTGATTCTTGCAAGTGGTCGGGCGTTACAGTTTCGACAGGAACTTTTTCCTCAAATTTTTTGACAAAAAAATTTTCATTGAAATTTTCGTCAAAACACATTTCCATTGAAAAATTTGGACAAAATATTCCGTCAAATTTTTTTTACGGAATTTCTTTTTCTGTCAAAACTTTTGATAAAAAAATTTTCTGTCAAAAATATATCAGATATCATTTTCGTCAATATTTTTGACGGAAACTAAATTCAGTCAAAAATTTTAATAGAAAATTTATTTCTGTAAAAAATTTCATCTGATAAAAATTCAATCGCTTTTTGACGAAAAATATTTCGACGAAAATATAAATTTTTTGACGGAATTTTCGTCGTTTTGCAACGTAGAAATTTTGTCAAAAATATGTTTTTTTTTTGTACAAGAAATATGATCTTCTTTTTTTTTGGTAAACAAAATATGATCTTTTTTTTTTTTTGATAACAAAATATGATCTTTTTTAGTAATGTGAAAAATACACAATTAAAAGAAATTTAAATTTAATTTTATTGTGAACCCTTCAATTTCTCCTTTACGATTTTTAAAAAAAAGGTAAAATTGTAAAATTATATTATGAACCCTTCAATTTCTCCTTTACGATTTTTTTAACTCCCAAACAGAGAAGAGAATACCTTTTGATTTCCTCCCTTTCTTTTCCTCCCTCCCCTTGGATTCTTTTCCTTTTCTTTTCCTACAAACTCTCAAACAAAGCCTCGAAGGTCCATGTTTACTATCACTTGTTTGGTGAAAACTTCTCGGGGGTTTAAGCCTTTCACATTCCTAAAATATTTGAGCTAAACAAAGAGACACTTTCAGAAAATATCAGATATAAAATGTTCAAACAAATAATCAATTAAAATTCACGATCTACCAACGAGCAATTGAAGTTAAGTCACGAAAAAACTTTTCTCTTTTGGTTACTGAAGTCACGAGAAACTTACAGACTTTATACAAATTGATATACATCACTTGAACCAATGGAAGAACACAATAAGATTTATGGTTGAAACAAAAGGTTGACACAAAATCTGTGCATCGATAAGACTAAGGGTATAATATATCATTACTATTAATTATAGATAAGCACAAGATATACTCTGAATTGGACACTCTAACATCCCGAGCGCTGACGAGGGCGGGGAGTGATCGCCGGTGCAAAGAGACACGGACAAGGAGCGGCTCCTGACAGGCTTCCAGCGTGGGGTTACATGCATGAATGAATCGAATCGACACCCGAAAGAGAAGGATTCCAAAGGCTGTGCAGGTATGAGACTGCATAGTTTGGGATAACTTATAAGAATTAATTGGTACAACCTATGCTAACAAGATGCATCTGCTTTTCGGTAGCCCGGATCGGAAAACTCCACAGTTAAGCGTGCTTGACTTGGAGCAATTCTGGGATACGTGACCTCCTGGGAAGTTTTCTCGAGAAGTGTGCGAGTGAGAAAAAAGCACACTGAAAAATCTCGTGTTAGTATGTGAAAATAGTCATTGATTCTTGAAGCGGTCGGGCGTTACAGACACTAGCCGACTTAACGACAATTTTCTTCAAGAAATGTCTTGAAAGTAATTCAGAAGAAGCACTTTTTATGGAACACGATTATAGCATTCATGATTCTACCTTTTTACTGAAACCTCTGTTGGCATTTACACACTCCTTTAATTCTATTATGGCTAGCTCCACAGCAGCCACGTTTTCTGGATAAGTTCAATTTTAGTTCTTTGATCAGCAACTGCACACGTATTTGAGTTGATACGTAAAATTTCCACTTTTCGGTGTTTTCTTCTTCACATTCGAATTTAGTTTAACAGTGTGAAATTTAATGGATATGGATACGCATTCTAAGAAGAAAAATATATAGAAATACAAAAATAACATATGATCAAAGAAGATTGAGTGTAAGCTCAATAACATTATGTGAAATGCTCAAAAAATGACAACCATACATGTCATCTTTGCTAAGAATCATCTGTAGACTGTAAACCTCATTGTCGATTGTCAAGTGCAGCTTATACAAAATATTGTTGATATTGATCCATGCAGTGATACAAACCTTCAAAACCTTCCAGTAGACTATTCGCTCATCTACTTATATCTCACAAAGCGTCTAATGGATAACTGGTATAAGATAAGGAGACCTTTCATTAGAAAGGAATAAAGCAAGGTACAAAAACAACATATGTTATAAAGATTCCCTGCAAAATATGTATATATGAGAAGATAGTGGCGGACCAGGAATAGTTTTTTATGTCTGCATATTTAATGGCGGGGTTCGGGGGCAGCGCCTCCGATTTTTTTTTGCAATCAATCATCTCTTTTTATAAAAATAAAAAAAGAAACAAATGATAAAGAGAGCATGGGAAATGAGTACGTGACAGGGGAGAAATAATAAGTTTTCTCTCTAATCAATTTGCGTTGCTACATTATTTTAATTATCTCCGTACGTTATTACGTTACTAACTAAGAATAAATATCTTTTTTGGTCTCTAACAAAAAACTCGATTAACACTTTAGTTTATTATAAAAAAAAAAAATTAGTCACCTGATCCATATGAAATTCAAAGTGGACTCATTTTGGTCTTTTTGAGGAACTAATGTAGGTCTTTTTTGAATTTATGAGAGACCATGATTTTAACTAAATTGATCAACTTTAAGATTTTTAGGGACCTCGAGACTATTTTTTTTTGTAAGGGACTAAAATGGGGACCATGTTTTTTTGTTAGGGACTTAAAAGAGTATTTACTCTTAATATATATATTGAATCAAGAGACAAATAAGCACCAATAACCAAAAAAAAAAAAAAAAGGCTGAAGTAAAAATATTTATGACCGGACTTGTGGGCATTTGCCCGCAAGTGGGTCCGCCACTGTGAGAAGATCATAAACAATGTTCTCTCTCTCACTTCACTTTTTGTCTGGGTGGGATGGGGAGACAAAACTATTTGAAATTTGGGTTTTCGATACAAATTAAAAACTTAAATATCAACATTTCTATTGCTGTCACACAAGGGTTTATCAAGGGTTTTGACTTTTTAGGAAAATATAAAGTGTCCGTCATTGCACATTATCTGAGCAGATTATGCAGGTAGGAATTATCATAATCACTCATGCACCCGGTGGCCTAGAAAGCTAGAACTCATGATCTCTCCTCAGGTAGAGGTGGCAAAGCGGGTTGCCTCCCGCCCCGCCTTTGAAGGTGGGCTAGAAATCTCAAACCGTAACATTTTACTCTAAAAGTTAAAAAAAAAAAAAAAAAACAGTCCAGGCGGGCTGGCAGGCTTGGCGGGCAACGGGTTTGAAAAACTCAGTCCGTCCCGCCCCATTTGGCGGGCGGGTGGACTGAGCCGACCCGGCGAGCTAAGCCCATTTTGTCAGCTCTTTTCGAAATTTTAGGAGTGCCATATCTAAACATATTACAAAGGTGTTATCATACAAATACTAGTAGCTGCAGCAAGTATCATTATTATAGAGTGGGAATAGCTTTAGACTTAAATACAATTCAGTTGCTAGATTATTCTATTAGTGCCTCCAGTAAAATTTTAAGGCATCAAGCTTAATAGATACAAACATTGGTGTTGCAACAGTATTTCAAACGCCAATACATTACCGTTCTCTATTTTCATAACACTTTGGAGAATTGTATCCATTTTTATTTTCATATCAGAACTATCATCCATGTGTGGCACTACAAGTGTAAGCTCCCTGATAAACCCTAATGTACCTGAGAAATAAGGCTATAGGTAGAAGCTTTAGAGCAGTGGTCACACCTAGCAAAAATTGACTGGATGAGTATCTGAATAAAAAGATTCTCAGATATTTGATGACAGTCCAAATGGTAAAAAAGGAATAAATTTGTTTTTACGCACGAGGAGACTCAACTAATACAAAGCCTAATTCTTATCATCCGTACAAAGCCCACATCTTCTAACTGGCCACCATTTAGAGTCTTTAGACCATTGCAAAGAAACTGAGAAAAGCGCATGATACTTAACACTAGTTTCTGCAGACCTTGAACAACTCCCATGACCCAAAAAACCCTTTCCATAACGGTGCTATGCCGAAGAGATTATTGTGCTGTTGGTTGAGGTTGATTTGGTGTACCAGATTGAAGTTATTGTTAGTTTGTAAGTTTTAGGTAACTGTGGTGGTTCAGCCACAGAGGAGGTGGCCAAAGGAATGGAAAAGAGAGATAGCAGATTGTGTGTTTAGAAAGAGAGAGAGAGTTTTGTGTGAGTTCTCTCTTTCCTACATGGCATGTGACCAACTCACTTAACCTTACACGTCAGCAATGTTAATGACATCGTTTGAGCTTGACTGACAAAAAGACTAGCGTGGAATCAGTTTGTCTTTCTTAGTGACCTTGGGGCTAATCTTTTTTTATAAGAGACTAAAGTAGAAACTGTGTTTTTGTTAGGGATCCAAAATGAGCTTTAATCAAAATTTAACCTATACCCAACATTCCACATCAATCAGGTGGTGTTTGGTTGGGAGCTTTTCAGCGGATATCTATCTTTCTCAAGTATGGCTTTTAGAAACACCATGTTTGTTTCAACGTTTTTCACCAAAAACTCATCTATCCAATTTGTCTGGATTTATGAGAAACATAGATATCCGCACTGTTTAGAAACCTAATTTGAAGGTGGGATTTTTCGGAAAACCGATTATCTGACTTTTAATGCACTGTTGATTTCATAAAGTTACCTAATTTTTCCAGTAAAGTTTTTCCCCACTAAACAACTTTTTTTTACATTTTTCTACCTATCTCACTTTATCTATCTTTCCAATCATTTCTCTACTATTCCAAAAAAATTTCCTGAACCAAACACCCCCTCAAAGAAAACAGCAATTAATAGGATTATTTTTCTATTGGGCATCTGCATCTTGAGCTTCTGCATACTGTAATACTAAGTTCTTTCTACACTACAAACTTCTTTCTCACTGTTTCATATTGTTCAAATGGTATAACTTAATAAGAATAAATTATTATAATATGTTACCAGTGTCATGTATATGATCTGTTTAAGAAATTTTATTAAAAAAGAAAAGAAAAACAAATATGTTATGGTGGTTATGGTAGCGTGTTCTTCTTTAACTCAAATTCCGACTCTAGTAAATTTGAATGGTGGAAAGTAAAAGGAAGGGCAGCCCCTATAGTACTATAACAAACGTGTTAAAACCAGGCCATAAATCAAGAACAAAGAAAGGAATAAAGAAAACATCCGATAAATGCCTAGAACTAAAAGATCAAATGGAGCTTTACAGCAATGACTTACTAACTATCTGCTTCCAAATGCCTCAAATTTTTTTTTTAATCGTTAATAAATATGCCATCCTCTTCTATAGGATATGTTCTTATAGTGTTGTTCACCGTTCGATTATATATACCTTACGTCCTTTACCAACCTTAAGTCATAAATATCTGTGGGCTAAAGTCAGAATCAGCTTCAGTCACTGCTATAATCTGGTGCTATTCATACTCCATACTCAGGTGGTCCTTTGGCCTACGTTTCCGACTACCCTTCTTTCTCACTTTCTCCTTTGGTATTTCTTCAAGTTGCTCTGTCAAACATTTATGCACAATATTTTTCACTTCATCAAGTAAATCTCTATTATTAGAATCCAACCCTTCTGTTGAGACTATATCTGCAATGTTAGCAATTTCCCTCATAGCAGTAACCTGTAAAAGTATGTAGCAGTCAAGTACTCATAACATATATTCATGTGAAAGATAAGTAATGATAACTAAGTAAACACTTACTGTTCTCTGATACTCTGACTCCAGAGATGATGTCACTCTCCCAATATATTTCCGAGTAATCTTCTGGTACCACTGCATGTACTCATTTTCATCTGCAATATCACCACCCTCAACAATATGAAGCCAACGCTCTGACCATTCTTTGAGAGCCAACTCCATTTTCCCCATCAAGTCTACCCCATGATCCACTATACGGCTCTTCCTCTCCCACCTTTCCACATCTTTTGGGATGGTTTGATGCATGCCGAATTGCCTTAAGCAACGATCTGGAAGGTGCCTTTCTGCCTTGTCAAAACACAATAGCATAGTCCTAGATTCCCGTAAAATCAGACTAGTTTTAATATCTTCTGGTATGGTTGTACAGTCCATATCCTTGTAAGGAAGCCACTGTACCTGTGTATTAACACTGAAGCAGATTTACTATCTCCTTCTACCTAATTTATCAAATAAGACACACTATTAACACTTACATCACAAGGATTAAGAGAGTCCAATGCCTTTCTGTAGGACACTACATTACATTTCGTCCTCGAACCACTTTTCCCTTTCCATTTAAGCACAAAGGGAAAGCAATTATTATCAGGTTCTTGATTAAATTTTGGCAGTCCAACATTGAGGCGAGAATAACACCAACACTAAAAATAATACTATTTGGTCAGTATTCAAACTGAAACTATCAGCCAAAAAAAGGGTAAAAGGAAGTAACGTTGTAACCTGTACTAGAGTTAAACAGCCACTAATGGTGCTTTGAGATTTAAGGGAGGCATTGCCAAGTGCTCTATATAAAAATGCCAATGCTCCTGCACCCCAAGCAAACTTCCCAGCCTTGTCAAAGTTTTCAAACAAAGAAAGGTACATAACAGGGACTTTGTTCCCAGTTGTTGTAGAAAATATTGTACTGCCTACTAGGTATAGAAGGTAAGCGCGAGTACAGCGCACAGTTTCTTCTGGTGAAGCATCTTCAGGACAATCAGAAAAGAACTCTTTGAGCCAAGTAAGCTTCACCATTCCACCATTCAGGTCCTCTGGTACTCTCCCTAGTAATTTTTCACAAACTGAACTTGGTGCACTTATTGGACCTATCACAGGTTCTCCATCAATAGCCAATCCAAGTAATAATGCTACATCTTCAAGGGTTATTGTCAATTCTCCAACAGTTAGGTGAAAGGTATTTGTTTCTCTCCTCCACCGCTCAACCAAAGCCGCTATCAGTGCATTGTCAAGACTAATAGCAGGAAGTAATCGTAGGTAACCAAAACCAGCCTTCTCAACTAACTTAATCTGTTTAGGTGTGAGCTTCCATTGATCAAGCATCGTAGTGTGTTCATGGCATCTAAGCACACCACGCTCCTGTGGATTTGGTATGAATAATATGATCATATCCAATAATATATTATTGAAAAATAAAAAATCATGTGACTTAACAGAAATTGTAAATAGATCAGAAAATCCACCCACCTGTCCATCCCAAACTGCTGAAGAAACATGATTATCTTGATCATAGAGTACATAATTATCAATTGGCCCAGGATCTTCATTGAGCTCCATTTAGGAAAGTAATGAGAACTGTCCAAAAATCACAAAAAGAGATAACTATGAATCAGCCCCAATTTTTTATGCAGTGGCATCTTATCAAACTCACTGCTATTCTTAATTAAGCAAAAATAAATTGACACGGGACAAGTGCATGTCAAGATTACAACTAATTGTTTCAGAGCTGACCTTCAGATTAAGTGTCAATTCGATGTCTGTTTTCCCAATCGGAAATTGCATCAGATTAACTTGCATATACAGTTGAGCCATGTTTAGACTAGAGTCAAAGCATGATTAAAGTTGCTTCTACAAAAACTAACAGCCGAAAGACCTCTGTTTCAGTTTGTCTCACTATTTTGCACCACCTTGATCAAAAAGAGAAATTTAGATATTTAGGATTAGGATATAAACCTTGGACTAATATAACTAAAAGTTCAAGCACTTAAAAACTTTATTCTGCTCTACAAGTATACATCTAATAGAAAAATGCACCATGAGTCCATGACATTTTCACTGCAATTAAATTAAAGCGATTTCTTTAGGGGTTAATTTTATTTCTTTATCTTTCCTTTTAAACTTTATGGCCTAACAAAACAATGAAAAGAAAGTGAATTCAAATTCCTTTTTGGCATTATTGCTTTCCTTTCACCTGTAGAATAAACATATAGCCCCAAGGATCCATTTTCCATGGCTACTGCAATGCTCACTACCATAGAGCATCATGAGTCTTATAGTTGTCCCGTAGAATTTTCCTTCAAGTTCGATAAGCAGTTTCTGTGATAATAAATTGCGCTCGAAGCATTTCTCTATTTTATGTACCAAGAAGCCTAAATAGTGCAACTTGTGGTATGACATGATCCCTAATCTTCACCTCCAAAACATTGCTAACTTGTATCTGGCCAGACATGCGTTGCATACCCTTTGTATTACTCCAACTTAACCAAAAACGTTTCATTCCAAAGCTTTTATCTCCATTATCCACATCTCCAGTATGTCTTCATCAGTGTAAATATTCAACTTTTTTAATTCCTGACAACCATTACCTATTTTACAATACCCAGCTTCCTTGGGAAGCTCTTGATGCAGGGTAAATGTTCAATGCTCACACTTAACCTATCTTTCTCCATTCCCCTGCCCTAACAAGTTCCAAGGACCTCCTTTGTAACCCAAAACTAAAAAGATGAAAATTCCTACAACTTGTGGGTAATCAATAATCCTCACCAGCTCTCTTAAGTAAGCAGTGCTGATTGCCCATTAAAGTCTGATAATTTTCAAGTTTCAACACATGTCTTTCCTTTTAAACCTTAAATAACAAACACTCACTAACCCATGACAGTTTTTCTTGACCCTAATGGATACATACATAACAGGTAATCAAGTTCCCACAAATTCAAGGAAAAATGAAAAACCCCACAATCAAAAACCATTAATTTATCCAATACATTGATACGAGAAACAAAAAGAATAGAGAGAGAACCTGTGGGAAGCATGGTTCGTGGGTCAATGGGATGGCAAGTGAGTCACCGAGTTTCGAGGAGAACGAGAAACCAAACTGAAAGCTTTAACATATAATATATAATACGAGAATAAAAATAGATTGAAGTTGTTCGCAGCGGCTGCCACCTAAAAAAACTGGAACTAGGAAGTGGTAGTGGTGGCACTGGTGGCGGAGATGAGCAAGGATTTGAGGCAGATTTTTTTTTTTTTTTGGTTGGTTGTAAAATCAAAATAAATAAAATATAATTTATTTTAAAAAAAATATATAAAGACAAAAGTTTTTATTTACATTTGAAAATTGGATATTTTTCTATGAGTTTGATTTTTGTCATTTTAGATGACACAAATTACGTCATTTTAAGAGAGAGATAGACACAAGAAATGAAAATCATAGGAGAGAAAGTAGTTGTTTTTTTTTTTAAATTTAAATTTTAAATAAAAAAAAATTATGGGTATATCTCTTTCTTAAAATGACATAACTTTATGTCATTTAAAATGACAAATACTTTTCTCTTTTTCTATTCAATGAAAAGGGAAAATATTTCTTATGTGATGCCATTCCTATGAAATTTTTAATATACACTCGGCCTACCAAATTTTTTGTGCTCCTTTTTCTTTTTTGATAAAAAAAAAATACTTTTAAACTTTTTTTTATATTTCACTCTTCATTCTTTATAATTTTCATTTTTGGCTCGCAGCACCGTACTCTCGAACTATAAAACATTGTTTGTGAGTTGATTTTTGGAGGGGAAGAAAGAGAATAAGAGAGTTTTATTAATCTCTTTTTATGTTTGTGAGTTTAAAAAAATTAGAGAAGGAAATTGGAGATTTTTGCAAAATCCTCTAAAACTCTTCCCACCCTTAGAATTAAAGTTCCCCCAATTTGGAGGGATTTAAACAGAATATTAAAAATTACTTATCTAACCTTAGCATTAAAATGTGAAAATTATATAAATATGAATCATTTTTAAATGTGACATTATTAGAAAAGTCTCAAATACCGATAGCATTTGTTGATGAAAAATAATTCGTCGAACATAGTGACAAAATTTTTGACGAAAATCACATTACGTCAAAAATAGAGACGAAAAAAGAATTGGCCATAATCACTTATATAAATTTTTATCGAAAAAAAATTCTTTCAAAATTCTTGATAAAATCTAAATTCCGTTGAAACTTTCAACAGAATATTTATGTCAAACTTTTCAAGGAAAAATATTTCCATCAAATTTTTTTGACAGAAAAAAATTACGTAAAAATTCTGTCAGAAAATATTTCTTTCAAATTTTTTTACGAAAAACATTTCCATCAAAATTTTCAAATGAACACATTTCCAGCGAAAATTTTAGACGAAAAATAACTCCGTAAGAATTTGTGAAGAAAAATATTTTTGTAAAAAATTCTGATAGAAAATTTTTTGTGTCAAAATTCTTTACGGAATCTAAATTTCGTTAAAATATGTTCCTCAAAATATTTGACAAAAAAACATATTCGTCGAAATTTTCGACGAAGAATATTTCCTTCAAAAATTTTAACGAAACACAATTCCATTGAAAATTTTCATAAATATTTCTGTTAAAACTTTTTTGACGGGAAAAAAAATCGTCAAAATTCTTTACAGAATCAAAATTTTGCTAAAAGTTTTCGACGAAAATATTTTCATCATACATTTTGACAGAAAAAATTTCTATTGAAATTTTCGACGAAACACATTTCCATCGAAAATTTTAGACCAAAAATATTTTCGGCAAAATTTTCAACAAAAAACATTTCTATCATAATTTTCAATAGAACACATTTCTGTCAAAAAATTTCGCTAGAAAATATTTTCGTTAAAAATTTGACAAAAAAATGTTTTTGTAAAATATTTTGACACAATAAAATAATCTGTCAAAAATTTTCGATGGAAAATATTTCCGTAAATTTTTTTGACAAAAATGTTATTGTAAAAAATTTCTACAAAATAAAATATTCTATCAAAATTATTTACGGAATCTAAATTCTATCGAAAGTTTCACAAAAATATTTCCTTCAAAATCTTCATCGAAATTTTCGTTGGGACACATTTTCATCAAAAAAATTTGACGAAAAACATTCCATCAATTTTTTTGATTGAATTCTTTTTTTCGTCAAAAATTTTGATCGAACTTTTTTCGTCAAAAATATTAAACAAAATCATTTTCGTTAAAATTTTTTACGGAAACTAATTTTCATCGTAAATTTTGACAAAAGTTTAGTTTTGTAAAAAATTTCATCGAATAAAACTTTTGTCGCCTTTCGGTGAAAAGTATATCGACGGAAAATAATTTTTTTCACAGAATTTTTATCGTTTGCAACGTAGAATTTTCGTCGAAAATATGATCTTTTTTAGTAGTGTAAAAAATACATAAATAATTTTGTGTAGAAATTTTAAACTTAATTTTATTTGTAAAATGTAATAATTATATTAATTTTAAAAATGGATAAAGTTATAAAAATATCTCATGGACTCTAGAATTTCTCCCTCTCCCTTACCAGTTTTTTAACTCCCAAACAAGGAAAGGGAATACCCTTCAATTACCTCTTCTCCCTTCCCCTTTTACCCCCTTCTTTTCCTTTCTCTCCAAATTCCCAAACATAGCCTAAAAGAATTGCTCCACCTCTAGGCTCTAACTCAAAAAGCTTATGAAGTCTAAAAAAAATACTTATGAAATGTGGAAATACTATCTAAAAAAAAAACTTACTCCTATTCAATAATTTTAATAATTAAATTTAGTGTTTCTTTTGGAAATAAAATGTATGTTAATTGTGTTCTAGTTTTTTTTTTTTTAAACTGTTTTGTACAATAGTTATGAAAATATGTGTTTTATGGGCTTTTTTTTTGTTTGAAAGTTAAATGTCAAAACACAAAATAAAACAAATTAAATATGTTCTCTAAATTTAATATAAAAAAATTATAAATTTTAATTTTTTTACAAAAATAGGCTTTATTAGATGGGTTCTTTTTTATTTCTGAAATTTAAAAATTATTTTTAGAAACAGTATTAAGATAGAACAACATGTTCAACTGATTAAACTGAATTTATATTAAATTATATAATAAATATATTAAAAAAAAATTCAGATAAACAAATGATTGTAGGCTAGTAATAAGTGCTAAAGTGTCCATCAGGATTTTCATCCCGAGGGCTGCAAAATCTAAATTTTACATAAATTTTCAAAAATTGGTTCAAATACATAAATTTTAATACATTATATTAACATCATTATTACAAGAGTACATTAATTGATAGTATATGCTAAGACATATCTAAGGAGGTTGGGTTATTAAGCCTATAGTCCTAAGTTTTACACCTCGTTAATAATATTTGTTACTACTTATACATTACATGGAATAGATTTAACCAATATGTCTTCTTCCATGACTATATGAGAATTTATGCTGACATGTACTTAGTCGAGAAGTATGCCAACACTTAACCTATTTGAGTTGATATATATATATATATATATATATAACAACTTGAGAATTTATGCTGACACTTAAAATGTTAAGGTATTATATTTCGGTTTGAGATTTATGCTGATATGTAACTGGTTAAAGTGTTACATTATGTTTCGAGAATTATGTCAGCATGTAACCTAGTTACATTGATATATGATTATTTGAGAATTTATGCTGATACGTAATATGTTGAGATGTCACAGTTTGATCGGATAATTATGTTAACTCACAATCTAGCTCAATTGTCAGATTATGATATAAGAATTCATGGCAACACGCGACCTAGATGAGTTGTGATATTATAAATTTGTGCTGGCACATAATATGGCTAAGGTGTCATATTCCAATCCACTACTAAATCGGTTGTCATATTCCAATCCACTACTAAATCGGTTGGTAGTCTGATTATCGTTAAAAATTATGATATGAGAGGAAAATAACTTTTGAAAATGTTTAATTTTATTTTTTTATATTTTTTTCCCAACTTCCAAAATAATCTTTTGAATAGAAGAATCACTTTTTCTTTACTAATTTTCCTCTATTCACTTTTTTAAATAAGTTCATGTATGTGTATGTGAATCTTCTTGCTTAATATACAACAAAACATAATAATTTTAAATTAAACAGTAACATAAGTTATAACTGTTCCATCCTTCTTCATATTTCAATTTTCGGCGCTTTATTACCCTCCTTTTTTTTTTTTTTTTGTTTATGGGAAATACTATTTTTCTATCACAGAAAGAATGAATAGTATTTCCTGTTCAGACATTAAAAGTTAAGTTTTTTTTTTTTTTTTTTTTTTAAAAAAGTAATGGAACCCACTGATTCTTATTTGTGCAGAAAAATTCAGTTGTCAACTACCACATAAGAAAACTAAACCCCTTTGTTTATATATTCTTTTTCTTTTTCTTTTTGTAGGGGTGTTTGATACCCAGATTTTTTTTGGATTCCTTGGAAAGCTAGGCATGGAGAATTGGAAGACCACAATTGGTAACAAAAATATTACACTTTTTCCTGAGAAACAATATTGCCCGGTTTTACCGTTTATGTATGAAAGTGGTACTAAATTTCTCGATCACAAGATGAAATATTAGTTTTTCCGAGAAGTAAAAAGAGAACCAAAATGTTGTGAACAATAATAACCCTACTTTTTGATAATGTTGAATATAATACAATATTAAAAAGTAAAAGTAAAGTTATTTTAGTAAAATAATCGTATATTCTCACTAATATTTCACAGTCAACTAAACACACACTCACTAAAATAAATCACAAAATTTCGAAAAAATATGACCATATCAAACAATTTTTTAATAACATTTCAGCAAAATATATTTCTTATTATATTCTAATAATTTATTGTTACCAGATAAATAAAAATCTCCCCCATAGGTTTTTCAATCTTGCAATTCCACCAGCATCATTCAAGTATCTTCCTCTGTGTCATGACGACGTCGTTGAGTTCCGTGAAGAACGTGATGCCTCCAGGCCTCGTTTCCAACCTCCAAGAAGTGCTTCTGAGCAGAAAGGGCACCGAAGAAGAAGAAGAAGGTGTTGAACAATCGATGGACAATGCTGAACCCTTAGATTCACAGTCACAACTCTCTTCTTCTTCTTCTTCTACCACTACCACTAATGAGGATGTTGTTGTTGACAATAGCTCCAAGCCCATTGTGTTGGTCACCAACAGTGATGGCATTGAGTCCCCGGGTCTTACACACCTCGTTGAAGCCCTTGTTCGTCAGGGCCTCTACAATGTTCATGTCTGCGTTCCTCAATCGTGAGTTACTTGGTTTATGGTTTCATGATTCAGTGATTTTTCTGGTTTCTTTCTCTATTTGGCTATTTCGTTCAAATTTTGGAATTTTTTTTGTCTTGTATCAATTGGTTCTGTTATTGAACTTGGGATGTCTTTGTAATTTGTTAGTTCGTAAAAATGATTGCTTTAGGGACAAATCGCTTTCGGGGCACTCCGTGACTCTTAGAGAAACGGTGGAAGCATGTTCTGCTGAAATTAGTGGTGCTACAGCCTTTGAGGTTTCAGGTATGACTTCAGTTATATGTTTTTTTTTTTTTTTTTGAACTTCTGTTACTGTTTTTACTCTTTCTTCCAGCTTTCTTAAATATACTATCATGGGATTGTATCGGGTTTAATGTGATTACTATTCTAAATTGTTTGGAATCATTTTTTTTCAGAGGAGTTTAACTTGGTCTGTTATTTACTGTCCACCACCATTCCTCTTTGTTTGTTATATCCCATGTGTATCAAGTTCATTTAAATTGGTTCATAGATGATGTGGATTTACTGGGTTGCTTTTAGTTGTGTAGAAAAGAAAATTATTATTCAATGTATCAAGTTCACGTAAACTTAGTTCATCAATGATGTGGATTTGCTGGATTGCTTCTAGTTGTGTAGGGGGAAAAATCTTTCTCAATAATCTTCTATGGAAATTCAGGACATATAGCTACTGATTTTCATATTTTTTTTTTTTTTTTTGATAACAACTGATTTTCATATTTACTTGGCTGTTATATTACTAATATAATGCATCCAGAGTTTGGTAATTTTTGCGTGGTTTTATAGTTGTAGTTGTAGCTACCAATACTTGCATGGATTTCTTATTCTTTTCTGATATATAATTCAGGAACTCCTGTGGATTGTGTTTCACTAGCATTATCTGGGGCCTTGTTTTCAGGGTCAAAGCCAATGCTGGTTAGCATTTATATCATACAATTGATGACTATTTGTGTTCTTCTAATTAATAAAATACTTAAAATTTATGGATGAATATGATATAAATTTCAGGTTATTAGTGGAATTAACCGGGGATCAAGTTGTGGTCATCTCATGTAAGTTGTTCCGTTCTGCATAGAGTTAAATTTATAAATCCATATTAGTATACAATTCCTACTTCCCCCTGATAATATTCAATCTTAGTTTATATTAAACCTGTGTGCACCCTTATGCATAGTCAAAACTTCTAATACTTTAAGATTCACCAGGTTCTACTCAGGTGTTGTTGCTGGAGCAAGAGAGGCATTATTATGTGGTGTACCTTCGTTGTCAATATCATTAAATTGGTATGTGGATTATTCTTTATTATATCCAGTTTGAACTGCATTTTAGACTGCTGGAGGTCGTGAATTGTTACCATATCCTGCTGCAGGAAGAAGGATGAAAGTCAAGAAACTGATTTCAAGGATGCAGTAGCACTTTGTTTACCATTAATAAATGCTGCTATCAGGGATGTCGTAAATGGAACTTTTCCCAAAAGCTGCTTTCTGAATATAGAAATTCCTACATCACCCTTAAGTAACAAGGTCTGCAAATTTCATTATAATTTGTATACTTTTATCAAGCACTTTGCTGTCTTATGAAAATGCTCTAAGTTTGGCCCATACATTGTAGAAAATCCAGTATGGATGAGATTCTTGACTGATAATCAAATCTGGTGGTGGGATTTTCCTTTTGTTAAAATGAAAGTTGATACATATGTGGTGGGACTTGTAAGTACTTACAGAGTCTTGAGAAAGCCAAAGGAACCTGAAGAGGCTTTGGTTTCAGTGAACTTTTTGTTTGTGGGATGGCCGTGAAATTTTTGCTGCTTTTAGTTACATGATAAAGTGTGATTCTTCTTATTCTTCTTTTTTTCTTCTCCACTGGAAGTTGATCATGAGTTGCACAAAAACGTGGTTTGTAGGATGGGAAAATATACAGAGGAACATTACCTATATGGATATATGGGCTTTTTGTTTTGGAAACTTGCTCTTTCTCAGAGAGGGTAGTGAAAGTGTGGAATTTTGATTGACCTCTGTTACCCTTTTGTAATTAGGCAATACATTTTAGTTTCACTGTTCTTATATTTTGGTTCTCTTTGATCTCGGTAATTTAGTGAACTATTTTTGGTGCTTAGATTCTAATATGACTTCTGCGGTATTGTTACATGGACAGGGCTTCAGATTGACCAAGCAAAGTATGTGGAGATCCACTCTGAACTGGCAGGCGGCTTCAACTAGCCACTATCCTCCTGGTCATTTCTTGGCCAGTAAACAAGGCCTTGGTCTTCAGCTTGCCCAGCTTGGCCGAGATGCCTCCGCTGCTGTGGGTGCCCTAAATAATGTCATTTTTGTGCATTCTGTGTAATCTGGAGGGATTTTAGTGCATCTATTGATGCTGATAGTAGAATCTTTAACCTCTTGCTGTACTTCAGGGTGCAGCTCGCAGATTAACTACACAGAAAAAGAATTTGGAGATTGTTGAATCAATTGGAGCTGCAAGAAAACCTGATTCCAACAGGGTGAAGAAGTACTTCAGACTAGAGGTATGGAAGAGAGATATATTTTAATTATGTGCTTCTACAAATTACACTTCTCATCACATATGATTGAGATTGTTATTTTCACTTCAGTGCTTTTATATGTTTATGTTTGTATGGCAATTAAATGATTTTAAGTTGTTTCTAACCAGAAGTGAACTTAGCTATACTGTACTTGTATTTGCAGTTTTTGAATAAGCAGCAGGAAGATATAGATGACGATCTGGATTACTGGGCACTTGAAAGGGGATTTGTAAGTTGGAGAACTGAATTATCTTTAAGCATGATTATCAGATTATCTAACGTGAAATGTATTATTATTTTTTTTTTTTTTTTAATTTATACCTTTTTTTTTTATGTTCTTAATGGCGGCATGCAAGCACCTTCATTAGGCTGTTAGTATGTATGCAACCAAGTTTGTTTATTTCTTCTAAATGAATATTGCATCTGATTTGGATGAACAGGTTGCAGTTACTCCCCTCTCTCTTTCTCCTCATATTGAAACGGATATTCAAATGGTAGCTTCTGATTGGATATCTTCTGTGCTTCCTAGTGAACAATAAACTCGAACAAAGTTCAGCGTGATTGTGTACAGTTGAGATTCATGATAATTCTTTCTTTACTATTTTCTTCCTTGAAGCAAAGGTGGAGCAGAAGCCGAAGTCACATCTATTCTATAGTTGATATCAATCTGTATTGTTCTTTTTCGTGTAACATTTTTTTAATTCTCCTCTTCATTGTTTCGTTTCCGTTGGTCGCTATTTATTTCTGATGTGAAGCAAATGCTTCTAGTAATCTCCTAGGCATATTTTAAAAAATGCCATTTCGTCTGTTTTTAACATCAACTATCAGCAAAACGCTTGAGCAGTTATAATTTTCAACCAAATGTTTGTTTGTAAGATATTTTCCTAGACTCTGGTCAGATCTCTAGGATCTACTTTTTAAGAACAGAAAAGAAAGTTGAGGCATTAAATGGCATTGTTGTGCACACAATTTTTATTCGAAAATAATTTCATTACGACAACACTTTACACAAGCATTTCAAGGTTCTCAACCTTTAAAATTATTATTTTTTTATGTTAAAATGTTGAATAAAAATTATTTTAATGATGGTCAATTAGATTCACAAATTGCAACACAGGCAGCAATTTATAAGTGAACTGTATTATATAAACTACATGTGATGGAATTCTTCATAAATTAAATTGACTCTTTACTTTTTTTTAAAAAATTCAAGTCTCTAATTATCTTATTTCTAACTAATGCCAAATATAAAAATCAAATAAATTGATCCAAATTTAATTATAAGTTTGTCAAACGCTGCAAGTCCTAAAAGTTTTTAAAAGCAATACTCTCAAAGGTAAAATTTTATTAAATAATGTTTTAATTTAATCTAATAAATATTGGTCATATTTCAGAATAAATTACCACATTGCTCTCAGTCTCAGGTGTTATGATTTCAGGAAATTTGATTTTCCGGGTCGGATAGTACCAACCCGAACTTGAAGCCCATCAAAACTCCGATCCAGCTTCTTTGTCCTGCTCGTTCTGCTTCTTCTTCTGACTGTGGGTGCATAAACTAGGGTTTAGGTAACGCTTTTGAGTAAAACAAAGAATGGCGTCGAAGACACTTGTCAGAAGTGGAGCTTCATTGTTGAATCGGCTATCAAAATCGCTTCTTCATCCTCAAACTCAACCTCAGCTATTCCCATCCCTCTCTAGGTTCCCCGATTCTCCCCATTTTCCCAAAAACGACGCCGAATCAACGAAGAAGTTTTTGGCCTCCGAAGGGTTCCTGTACCCATGTGGCATCCCCTCTCTCCGCTTCTTCTTACCTGATGGTACAATCACAATCTTAAACCTCTACTTTTTTATAAATAAGAAAATATAAATATGGGTGAAGATGGGCATTTTTAATTGGGACAAAGTTTTGATTTTTGGGTGCTTTATGAGAAAAATGTGGGTTAACATTAGACACCTTTCACTTTGTAGCAAGTGATATATCCTATGGTATAATTGACTTCTTGTTCTTTTTTTTTTTCTTTTTTTTTAAAAAAAAAAAAAATTTTGTTGTCACTTTAGGGTTGTATAAGTGTATTTTAGAATTAAATTCGCTAATAACAAATTATGGATTATTGAATTTTTGGTCTCTAGTATCTGATGAGTTATTTCTTCTTATGAATTTGCGTCTCTTGTTCAATTTCTGTTTTTCTGGTAGATATTTTTTTTGGATATAGTTGCATGGCTCGGTGGCTTGGAAGACTATTGCCTTGATTGGCTTGTTCCTAATTAATATCTTTGGCTTTAGCTTTGCAATTAAGAAATGTGAGTTGAAGTGCTTGTGTAGGCATTATAGCTACAGTAAACTTTTATTCAGAAAATGAAGAAAAAGATGGATTTTGTTTTCAATTCAAATTCATATCAAACGAAGCTTTTATTTGTACGTTTGATTGGTTAATTACTGGATTGATAACTGATGCCATGATTTTGTGATCTTAGCACTGCTGTGATGTGTGTTGTGTAGTAACAATCAATTTCTGTTTTTCAGTTTACTGATTTATTTGCACTCTTTGATCTCAAAATAGATAAAGAAGATCTTATCTAGTTAGGCTTTCCCTCAGGTTAATGCATCTTTGGCTTTAAAGTTGATGGCAGATTTCTAGAATGAATACTAGAGATGTATTTCTCAACCTATGTTGCTTCATGTTCTGTCAGCCCTTAATTTAGTTGTTGACTATGAGGCACTTATCTGCTTTATTTATTTATTTATTTTTTTGGAAATTAAGAAAAAGAGAAATAAACCACATGGGGGATGCAATTAATCTTTATGATGCACTCAAATTGTTATGTGATATGCAACGCTTTACATTTCTATGACAAAGTATATTTCCTGTACCAACATAAAATGGGATGGTGTTTTATGAAATTTTAAGTAGATGACCTCCCTCTAGAATTTTGTAATTAGTATTTATCATTGGTCTGCAGGGGATAATTCTTCCTCAGAAGATCCAATGCTTTTATTCCCCAAAAGGACATTTCAACCTAGCCTTATCAAGCGAAAGAGGACTCATGGATATTTTGCCCGGTGAGTCTCTCATCTTTTTGTTCAGATGTCTCCTTTATTATATGAAATAAGAAAAGATGACTAGTTAGCCCTTGCTTTTCTTCTCCATGAGTGTCAATGCTATTAAGTTTTATAATTCTTGTGGAGAATGTCACCATGCTTCAGGATACTCTATGGCTATGCCAAGACCAAATGAGGCATATGCCAGAGGATTTGAAGGAATTAGATGGTCAATTAATTTTGACACCTCATACAATTTCATTATACATTATTTTTCTTAGATCCCTTGGCTTGTTGGCATAGATGAATAGATAACTGAGAAATTGTCAAGAATATTCAAAAACCTTTTCAATTAATGAAAAGTAAAACCTATGCCTGAATTTTATACGGATTGTTTCTTGGAACGTGAGACCACATTGAGTATCATCTTTCCTTGTGTTGCCTATGCCTCTTGACTGTGGTTGCTTTGGTTTTGGCATACATAAGTTGATAATGTGGACATCTAGCATAATCCAGATATTTTTCAATAACTGAGAGAAAGAATGGATAAATGGGTGTTGCATTTTAGACTGGCCAGGCAAAGTGGCATACTTAGTGCATGCTTTTAGGCCGAAGGACTACTTGCTTCTCTTTCTTACTGGGATATATATGTTTTTTGTTTAAAATTGTCAGTGGCCCTTATCATTGAGTGAATGGTCATGGGGGTGCTTCCTGGCCAGTATGAAAAGGTCTTGCATTCTCACTTATGACTAGTGGGACAGAACTGTTGAATTTTACATATGGCTGATATGCAAATTCACAGTAGTAATCTCAAAAACAGAACTGTGTCTTGTAGATAATATAATTTTTCTTTTACATGAGCAGGAAGGCAACCAAGGGTGGCAGAAAAGTAATTGCTCGAAGAATAGCCAAGGGTCGGTCAAGGATTACAGCTTAGTATCATTGACTTTGGAGCTAAAGATTCAATGTAGAAACTTAATGCAATTCATGATAAGACCCAGTGAAACAAGATGGATTTTGTTACCTTAAGAGCTCCTCTTTGGGACAGGGATGGGGTTCTGTGTACGGTCTGCTTTGAGCAATTTTTCAGGCAACTACTGTGTATGGATATGTTAATTAAGATACTGTTTGTCGTCTATTTGAGATTCTCGTCAGTTGCAATAATTTGTAACTCCAGTATTAATTGCATGTCCACTACAGCAGAATGATCTAGTTTGGTGGGTGTAATGATCCTTGTTTCTTTGTCTCTGTTATGAGTCCTAACTCCTATGCTAATTCATAGGTATATAAGGATTTTATAAATTAAGCTTAGATTGATGTAGCAAAAGAAGTTAATGTCAGACTAAGGGTGAGTTTGATTTGTTACAAAAAAATGGATGTGCGAAAAAATAGAATAAAAGTATACTTCGTTTGATTTTTCAAATAGTATTGGTACTAGACAAAAAGTAATTTAAAGGATTAACACAAATATCTAAATTTTTGTTATCTACTAAATCAGGTTATAAAACTTTGTTCCATCAGAAGAGAAAATATTAATAATCCTTATCTTTTAATTATCCTAGCTCTATTGCATGCAAAACAATGAACACTATAAAGATTGTGTCATTTTATTGATGGACATAACAAATTTGTCAACGCATTATTTTTTAAATAACGAATAACACAAAAAATTGTACTATAGTTCAGCAACTTTAGATGTATTGTCTTGTTTACAAATGGCCCTCGATATACATCAGACCCTATCTAAAAATGTGTCACGTTTACCAGTGCACTCAGCTGTTTCTTTCTTTTTCAATTCCATGTGACGAAAAGCATCAAGAAAATTAAAGGAACCTGAATGTGGCCCACCAGCTTCTTTGTGTATATGCCAGCCCCCCCTCCCCTTCTCTTTTTCTGTCGTACAAAAGGCCAACCCTTCAATCATGATGAGACTGGAAGCCCACTTCCGTTATTATGGGCCCTTAAAATTATTGAGCAAACACAGTCCCGGCTGTCTCCACGACGGCTTTGTTGAATGATTTAACGATAATTATCAACACATTAACCAAAAAAAGAAAGATAATTATCAACAGATAAAAGAGAAAGGAAAAGGGGTATGCATAATATCAGCTTATGATTTTACCGCGAAAGAAAAAACATTCAGTTTATGATTGAAAGGGGCAAAGTTTCTAAGATTGATTCTTTCTAGAAGATCCATATGTTAACGACGGAATCATAATTTCTCAATGCTCATTATCATAAATCATGCTCTCAACTCAAGTAAGAAAAAAAAAAAGTTATAGCTATCCCTATTGTAAATAATAAAATAAAAATCATTTTTTTTTTAAATTTATAACTGTTTAAGGAAAAGATTATATTTACCATTATTTTAGACTTACCACTATTACTACTTCTTTAGTTGCCATTGAATTAATTTGAAATAAATGGTTGAAAAAGAGAAAAAATTTAACTTGATTTCAAATTAATCTAACGATAACAAAAAAGATAATAAAAATAATAAGTCTAAAATTGTGATAAATATAACCAACCTGTTGTAATGTTTAGAAAATATATGTTTCTTTACTCATTTGAAGGTTATGGAATGATGCAGATTTTTAAATAATCTTTCGACTTGGTCTTTTTTTTTTTTTTTTTTTGGTGTTCTTCCAAATTGGTTGGGTTGTGCTTCCAGAAATAAAAACTTATAATAGATAACAAAGCTAAGTTTATGCTTGGCATTTTACAAAATAAACTTGGTTTTTTTTGTAATTATCTCTTTGAGCTGGTTACGAGACTAATTCTGAGTCGGGACTTAGTCACTCCCCAATATATATTTTATGGTAATCGAATCTAGATTTTCTCCCCACTCTACTCCGCCTATCTAACCTAACTTAGAATATTCCGAATCCTAATTTTATTCCTCTATTTTCTTCCACTTTTCCATTTAATTAAGATTGAAGTGACTTTTTATTCTTCAATCTTTGCAAAAGTTTAACCAACTTAGAAGGAAAGTCTAATTTTTCCTGCGGGGGAAAGCAAATATCACGATAGAATGGTCCCTTACAAAATGCCGTTCGATGCAAAATTAATTTAACAGTAACAGTGATACTTTTGGGTCCTTGTTTCTACATGAAAATTTAAAAAAAAAAAAAAATGGAGGAAGAAACCAAAATAATTTTATTCTACTGCAATGTATATTAGAAACACGAGTCGAATCTCATCAAATGCCATATTGGGAAGATGTAAAAAAACACTGTAATTTCAAACTACATCCTAACCTTTGGATTAATTTAATAGGCAACTCAAAGAATTGAATCCATAGAAATACGTGGAGATTTGATTAACCTCAAAAAGTTAATTAAGATCTGTTATAAAAAAAATAAATATAAACTCTTAAGAAGTGAATAGTTTTATTTTTACTTTTACCAATCAACGTCGAGGAATCTTAATTAAAGCAGGTTTTTCGTCAGTTACAAGATTGTCCACATTGGTGCATATATATGCATGCTTTAAGCAGTTCTTATCACATTAAAAAGTATATAGCATGTTGGCCTACTGCGACCCGACCATGCACATTTAAGGACACTTTGGCGTCGAGTTGACCATGATGTGTACGTCTTTTGTCTTTGTCAAATAACGTCATCCATAAATGTCAGAGAGAGAGAGAGAGAGAGAGAGAGATGAAGCAACAGAAATAAGTAGCTCTCTCCATAAATAATTCATACATACTTTTAGGTGACAAACATGTGAAATAACCGACACATATTTATGGAACTTCAGCAAGCATCACTTAATGGAAGGGCCTGAACTAGCAAGGTTCAGGTTAACAAATATGAGAACTACACCCTCTTGTGCAAAAGTTCTAGATTTAATTAAATGCATTGAAATAATTGAGCTCCTTGATCATTATAGAGATCCCCCCATTATTATATTATACATAACATAAATAGATAAAACTAAATTTATATCTAAATACAGCACCAATGCTCACTCCCATCCCGAAGGAATTATAGGGTTTGTGACTATTTTACTGCTTGATACTGATGATGAGGTTGTTGAGGATGGCAATGATGACATGAGTGCATCAATGTATTCCAATTGATTCGCTGTCACAGTTTGGTAATGTGGATAATTACTAGGTGGATAACACTGAATTTTTGCTGGACCCACATGTTCCTCAAAGCTTTCACCGACTTTTGGCACAATTGGTTCCACCAAATGACATTCATATTGCTGCAATGCAGTTGGGTTGATGAATTTGTCTACTACATAATGTGGGGTGGTATCATTTTTTGTAATTTGATTTTCTTGATTTGGATTAAGATGAAGAGCTACAGAACCCAATGGCCATGTATCTTCTTCGTAAGAGGATGGATTGGATGGTAGTACTGTTTCTGGAATTGGATTCTGATTATAAAAGAAATTGGCATTATAATTGTTAATGTCTACCTTAATATCATTATGATCAAAACCTTGTAGGATTGGAGATGGGGTTGGAAGGTATAGCTGGTTTTGGTGATGATGAAAGTTTAGGATCACATTAGGGTTTGCAGTTAAAGGAAAGAAACTTTCCATTGAACCAATATTGCTGGGGCTGTGAATATCAGAAAATGTGGCAAAAGAAGGAACAACATCATGAGAAAGCAGTTTCTTCTTTATGTTTGAATGCCAAAAGTTTTTCACCTCATTATCTGTTCTTCCAGGTAGGTGCTTGGCTATCTGAGCCCACCTATCGAAAAAATTAACTCTTGTTGAGAAAAGTAATTAAATAAAGCAACTTTGTAATAATAATGTTGATGATGCACATGAAAAAAACAAAGGGGGAAAAAGAAAAGAAAATAAAAGAGGAGAATCTGGCTAGCAATGGCTACCTATTGCCTAGAATGCTGTGGAGTTCGATAATGAGGGCTGCTTCTTGAGGAGAGAAACTTCCACGTTTCAAATCAGGTCTTAGATAATTTATCCATCTTAATCTGCAACTCTTTCCACATCTCTTCAAACCTGCACATCATGAAATGAACATATATATAATAATTTCAAAAGTTTTAAATTTTGAGAATTTCACAATATTGAAAATAATGTGAACTGAGAAGAAAGATTAATTAATGGTAGAGTTCGATCTTAATTACCTGCAAGTTTTGGGACAGAACTCCAGCAACCATGTCCATAAGTTGTGATGTAGTTAATGAGTTTTTCATCTTCCTCAGGTGACCATAGCCCTCTTTTGACCTTCTGCTTGTTGCAACAAGAGTGGTGTCCCATTTCTTCTTTCTTTCTATTCCTATCTCCCTTACAATTCCCAAGTACTAATACTAACACATCCAATGGACAACAATGTTAGTTCTAGTCCAAGCTTGCAAGAGGTTACATTACAAAAAGAGTACTGTCAGCAGACTGAACAGAGAATTGGATGATATCCAGAACTGTGAGTCCACTGAGGTAGTGAATTTAATGTGGAAGATGTACCATGGAGGCCCAGTTAAGGTTTGTGGAAAAGAGCTAAAAATTGCAGTGTCACCTTGCAAGAGTTCTAGCCTTATATATAAAGGATTCTTCATTGCTCAGTGTGTTACTGGGTTGTACATATGTGTCACACATGCAGGTGGTAGGACCCTATATGTTGACAGGTCCCGTGCACATTGGACTTATGTAGATGAAGAAAGTCTTCAATGAGTTGGTAAAACTAGATATAGATGAAGAAAATCTTCAATGAGTTGGTGAAACTTGTGTAGATTAAGAAAGTCTTCAATGAGTTGGAGAAACTTGATATACTTTGTAATTGGTTTACCTCTCCAAGTTAGTTATATACTTGATTATGACTTCATGAACTAGCTAATTATATAATCACATTTGCATCTAAATTCAAAGTTTGTAAGCTATAGCTTTGAATCCAACGTGCTTTCTTCTTCGAATGTTACTAGTACTTGGTTTACATATTTACATGAATTCCAAGGTTAATTTAGCATTGCAATTCACTGGTCTTTTCAATCCCTTTCCATTAGGACCTAATCTGTTGGACATTTCTTCGTAATTTTGTGAACCGACACATCTTCAAGATTCTGATGAATGCTTCAAATTGGAGTTAACACCTACAATGAAATATATGGTCAACTAGTCAGTTTATTTAACAGAAGAAAAAGGGTACCAAAGCTAGCTAGAACTAATTTAATTTAAATATTAAATTATTTGAAATGTGCCCAAAAAAGTGTATATATAGATGGGGATTCTATACGGTTAAAAATAATGTAAGAAATCCAGTTTTTTATTTAATGCTTCACACTTAATAAACTATATCTACAAATTTTTATATAGTCATAAATTTAAAAAGTTTCTAAGATTGATATTTCCTTCGTTTTTTTTTGTAATTGCAGAGAATCCTAATCCGATTTGTATTTTCTTATGGGCATTTTTTAATAAACTATATTTCTGTGTTTTGTGGGCTATACATTATATTAATTATATTATGTTATTTAATATATATTGTGAAAATTAAAGTGATCAAATAAAGATGCCTAAATAGATTCAAAAGTATATGTGAGACAAATGAGTGAATACCAGTGTTGGGCCAACTAAGTATAATGGAGGCATATTGACCCAACAATAAAGAAAAATACTATAGAGGGTTATGGTCTCCATTATGTCAAATAACAACCCTAGTTTCTCTTTCTCATCAAGAGAGATATCACACTAAAGAATAAGGATTACGACTATTTGACTGAGAAAAATCGCATACTCCAAAGAAAGAGATCATACTAAAAAGTATGGATTATTGTTATTTGACTGAGGAAGATCGCATATCCCAAAAGAGAATATCATACTAAAGAATAAGGATTATGGCTATTTGATCAAGGAAGATCGCAGGCTTTTTCACCCTTTTGTCCTTTATTAATTAATTAATAACCATTTTGCCCCTGATTCGAAACTATCTACCAATCTGTCCCTCTTTAATCGACTACCTTGCATTTTTAATCGACTAAATGGCCAAAACAGGCAAAAATGGCTGTTGGGAGATTTAATCGACTAAATCTCCCTATTTAGTCGACTAAATCTCCCAACAGACAACAAAGGAAAACAAGTCAGTATGATTTTTTAATCGATTAAGTAGGGAGATTTAGTCGATTAAATCTCCCAACAACCATTTAGTCGATTAAAAATGCAAAGTAGTCGATTAAAGAGGGGCAGATTGGTAGATAGTTTCGAATCAGGGGCAAAATGGTTATAAATTAATTAATGAGGGGTAAAATGGTCAAATAGCCGAAGATCGCATACCCAAAGGAGAAGATCGAAGTTATTCCGATGCTATAGAGACAAGTATGTCTCCACCTTTCTATTAATATTCTTTTATAATTTGGTATGATGGATCTTTTGGTTTGTAGGTGATGATTATCACCATAAGTTTTGGAGGAATTAATATTCCAACAATTGGTATCAAAGTCATCGTCATATTAAATCATAAGAGAATTAAGTTTTGTATTTTTTTTTAATATATCAGAGTCAAACATCAGGTTATGTCTACATGTTAGCTGGAGAGGCTATTTCTTGAAAGAGTGCTAAGCAGGCAATCGTAGCTTCCTTTACTATGACCGCTGAATTTGTAGCTTGTTTTGAGGCGTCCAACCATGGGATATGGCTGCAAAATTTTGTCACAGGGCTGCGTATAATAAGTGGTGTTTAAAAATCACTGAAGATTTATTGTGACAATAAGTTAGCAGCGTTGTACTCCAACAATAACAGAAGCTCTTAAAAATCGAAGCACATCAATATTAAGTTTCTGGTAGTTAAAGAAAGAGTTCACAGTGGCCAGATTTTCACAGAACACATAGGGACGAACTCCATGCTTGTGAATCTGCTTACTAAAGGTTTAGTGCCTAAGGTCTCTCACGAGCGTACTGCTTATATGGGTGTTGTTTTGTTTGATAGCACTATGGTTTAGTGAAAGTTCTTTATGTTGGTGTTCTGTGTACAAACATTTATATGTGTGTTTTTTGCAGAATAAAGATTTTATGTTATTTGTGAATATGCATATTTTATGCTTATGTTTCTGCTTTGTTTATGCAAAAAATTAAGGATTGATCTCATAAGGACTAAAGTAGGACCAGTTGGAAATATGTATGGTAGAGATCACATTACGTGTAATTTTCATGCCACTCATTCATACTCGATCTATGTCATTGAGTATATTGGTGTGATGATCATGGAAGGTTTAGTTACACTTGACAATGACAAAAGCTGCCAAGATAATATAGGAGATTGACCAGATTGTCTCTAAGGAGAAATCTAAGGATGCATAACATATAGTTGCATGCTAGAGATATATGATATAATTATCTAAGGTCAATGTATACCCCAATGAGAGATTGTTAGGAAATTATATTGTATTAATAATTATATTGTGCTATTTAATATATATTGGGTAAATTAAAGTAATCAAATAAAGATGCCAAATAAATTCCTAAGTAAGTGTGGAATAAATGAGTAAATACCAGTGTTGAGCCAACAAAAAAGAAAAACATTATAAAGGAATATGGTCCCCAGTATGTCAAATAACAACACTAGTTTCTCTTTCTTATCAAGAGATAGACAACACACTAAAGAATAAAGATTAGGGCTATTTGATTGAGGAATATCGAATGCCCCAAAGGAGAAGATCATACTAGATAATAAGGTTAAAGTTATTTGACTGAAAGATCACATATCTCGAGAAGATCAAAATTATTTCGCTACTATGGAAACAGATATGTCTCTACTTTTTTGTTAATATTCCTTTATGATTTGATTTGATAAATCTTTTAATTTGTAGGTGATGGTTATCACCATAAATTTTGGAGGAATTAATATTCCAACATTTTAGACTGGCCAGGCAAAGTGGCATACTTAGTGCATGCTTTTAGGCCGAAGGACTACTTGCTTCTCTTTCTTACCGGGATATGTTTTCTGTTTAAAATTGTCACTGGCCCTTATCATTGAGTGAATGGTCATGGGCCTGCTTCCTGGCCAGTATGAAAAGGTCTTGCATTCTCACTTATGACTAGTGGGACAGAACTGCTGAATTTTACATATGGCTGATATGCACATCCACAACAGTAATCTCAAAAACAGAACTGTGTCTTGTAGATGGTATAATTTTTCTTTTACATGAGCAGGAAGGCAACCAAGGGTGGCAGAAAAGTAATTGCTCGAAGAATAGCCAAGGGTTGGTCAAGGATTACAGCTTAGTATCATTGACTTTGGAGCTAAAGATTCAATGTAGAAACTTAGTGCAATTCATGATAAGACCCAGTGAAACAGGATGAACTTTGTTACCTTAAGAGCTCCTCTATGGAACAGGTGGTGGGGTTCTGAGTACAGTTTGCTTTGAGCAATTTTTCAGGCAACTATTGTGTATGGATATGTTAAGATTCTGTTTGTTGTCTATTTGAGATTCTCGTCAGTTGCAATAATTTGTAACTTTGCATGTCCACTACAGCAGAATGATCTAGTTTGGTGGGTGTAATGATCCTTGTTTCATTCTCTTTGTTATGAGTCCTAACTCCTATGCCAATTCATACGTAAGGATTTTATAAATTAAGCTCAGACTAAGGGTGAGTTTGATTTGTTACAAAACAATGGATGTGCAGAAAAAAAAAAGTATACTTCGTTTGATTGTTCAAATAGTATTGATGCTAGACAAGAAGTAATTTAAAGGATAACATAAATATCTAAATTTTTGTTATCTATTAAATCAGGTTATAAATCTTTGTTCCATCTCATGGATAAAAATATTAATAACCCTTATCTTTGCATTTTCATTATTTTAGCTCTATTGCATGCAAAACAATGCACACTACAAAGACTATGTGTCATTTTATTGATGGATATCACAAAATTTGTCAACGCATTATTTTTTGAATAACTAATACCCAATCTAAAAATGTGTCTCTTTTCCAGTGCAATCAGCTGTTTCCTTCTTTTTCAATTCCATGTGACGAAAAGCCTCGAGAAAATAAAAGGATTCTGAATGTGGCCCATAAGAATGATAAACTTTATACGACTGGAAAACGAAATAAAGGGTACGGAAGCTGATTGGTATGCAAAATGAGGCCCACCAGCTTCTTTGTATGGGCCCCCTTCAAAAGGCCAACCCTCCAATCATGATGAGACTGGGAGCCCACTTCCGTGCTTCTGGGCCCTTAAAATTATTGAGCAAACGCTGTCATGGCTGTGGGCTGTCACTACATTCTTTTTTCCTGCAAAAATGAATGATTTAACGATAATTATCAACCCATTAACGAAAAAAAAAATATAGATAATTATCAACAGATATAAGAGAAAGGAAAAGGGGTATGCATAAAATCAGCTTATGATTTTACCCCCAAAGAAAAAACAGTCAGTTTATGATTGAAAGGGGCTATGTCGCTCTAAGATTGATTCTTTCCAGAAGATCCATCTGTTAACGACAGAATCATAATTTGTCAATAATGCTCATGAATCATGCTCTCAACTCAAGTAATAAAAATTAAATTCTTCTTATATATATTAGTAACTTCTAATCACCCCCAGGTTCATAGAAATAACTTTTAATCTTCTCTCTTTATTTTATTTGGGGGTGCAAATAGTTCAAAATGCCTACCGTGAAACCTGTGCCTTATGGCTTAGTTCATTTTAGACCTATTTTGACCTACTTTATTTAGCAAACAAATCAGGTTTACGTTTTTTTAAAAAAAAATATATATATTTAATTAGTTAGTTTAAGACTAATATTTTAAAAAAAATGCATATTTGACTTACTAGTTGGCTTACTTATTTATTATTTCAATGTATAAAAAAATTATAATACTTATATAATTTATTAATTATTAATTTAATATATTCATTTTTACTTTATACAGAGTATATTAGTTTTTTTTTAATTTATAGCTATTGTAACGTTAGAAAAGAAAATATACAAATTTCCAAAAGGAAAAAAGAAAAGAAAATATACCAGATTGGGGTTAATTATTAGTCGATTTCAATTTCAAATTTTAAAATTCTTCTATTCCTATAGAATATTCTCCCTATTATATAGGAGTAGAAAATTTTCAGATTAACATTCATTAGTTTATAAGAGATTCACTTTCTATTTAATTTGAATTGAATTAAATCGCGTCTAAAAAAATTTAGATGGTATCCAACATGATAAGATTATTATTATTTTCTGGAATATGATAATATTCATATGAAAATTTTAATTATATTTTTCTTGACTTATTTGAAGGTTATCGAATGATGCAGATTTTAAAATAATCTTTCGAGTCGGTCCTTTTTTTATGTGTTCTTACAAATTGGTCGGGTTGATGAGCTTCCAAAAAAAAAAAAAAAAAACCACTTATAATAGATTACAGAACTACGTTTACGCTTGGCATATTGCAAAATAAATTTGGTTTTATGTCGAATCCTAATTTTATTTCTCTATTTTCTTCCACTTTTCCATTTAAGATTGAAGTGACCTTTTATTCTTCAATCTTTGCAAAAGTTTAACCAATTTAGAACGAAAGTCTAATTTTACCTGAGGGGAAAGCAAACGTCAAGCTAGAGGCGGAGGCGGCCTCAAATTTGAGCTTGAGCCAAAAAAGTTATATGTGTATTTATTTTTTTTAATTTTAATTAGTTCATATTATAATATATTTAAATTATATTAAATACAGAACATCTGAGTAAGCAGCACTACGAAAGAATTATAATTTTATTACATATTTTTTAATTTTACTAAAAATAGTTTTTTATATATACAAATGAAAATTAAACACATAACTTAATACAACTTACCCAAATCGTTCATCAAAAATATTTTAAATTTTATATAAGGAAAAATTACAAATTATAACCCGGATCAAATTATAATTTTAATCCGAACCAAATTATAATTAATTATATAATTATATATAATAAATACAATTTATTAAAATTTAGCGCGAGCCAAATCAACACTCAAAATACACGTGGCTCCGTAACTGCTAGAATGGTCCCTTACAAAATGCCGTACGATGCAAAATTACTTTAACAGTGATATTTTTGGGTCTTTTTTTCACAGGAAAATGAAAAAAAAAAAATGGAGGAAGAAGCCAAAATAATTTCACTATAGTGCAATGTATAACTCTTAATAAGTTAAGAGTTTTACCAATCAACCTGGAGGAATCTTAATTAATAAAGCTTTATCATCAATTACAAGATATTCCACATTGGTTCATATATATGCTTTAAGCTGTTCTTATCACATTATAAAGTATATATGCATGTTGGCCTCCCGCGACAACATTTAACGACACTTTGGCCTCGAGTTGACCATGATGTGTACGTCTTTTGTCTTTGTGTAATAACGCCATCGATAAATGTCAGAGAGAGAGAGAGAACAATGAGTTAATCTAAAGTACACAACTAGGTACATGACTGGTTAACAAATATAAGTAGCTCTCTCCATACATAATTCACACATATTTTACGGCCTGTTCAGGTGTCACGTATAAGCATGATAGTATAAATTTATTTTATATATGATGACATTTTCAGTTATTTGGTATGACCATCGTATAGTATAAGCTTATACAGTATAATCCCTTAATACATCAAAATGATGTATAACCTTTTTTTTTGGGTGAGAAAATGATGTATAACTTAATTCGGCCTAAGGGTGAGGGACAAGGCCTGATAAGATATTGATGTATTAACATCGTTGACCAATGTAATTATCAAAAATTAATATATTATTTTAATATTAATCTATTAAAATAAAATTTAATTTTTTAATATATTAATTTTTAAAATATTGAATATTTTTATTTTTATAAAAATTAATTTATATTTTGGACACACTGATCAATAAATTTTTATAAAAATTAATATCATATGACATTTTTTGAAGAATTATATAAATTCTTTATTAAATGATGTTTTTAGTAAAAATATTTATTTTTATCATATATAGTATTATACAGTGCATTATCAAATACTAGATGATATTATTTTATACAATATATTGTTTTATACAATACCGTGCCAAACGTTGGATAGTATTAAAATTCAATCAAGTCTTATACTATCAGGCCTTATCTTATATTATACACCAAACATGCCCTTAGGCTAACAAACATGTAAAATAGCCTACACATATTTATGGAACTTCAGCAAGAATCACTTAATGGAAGTCCCTGAACTAGCATGGTTCAGGTTAACAAATAGGAGAACTACACCCTCTTGTGCAAAAGTTCTAGATTTAATTGAATGCATGGAAATCATTGGGCTCCTTGATATCATTATAGAGATCCCCTCCATTATTATAAGTTATATATACTATAAATAGATAAAACTAAATTCATATCTACATGTAGTACCAACCAATGCTCATGGCTCCCATCCCGAAGGAATAATAGGGTTTGTGACTATTTTACTGCTTGACACTGATGATGAGGTTGTTGAGTATGGCAATGATGACATGAGTGCATCAATGTACTCCAATTGATTGACTGTCACAGTTTGATGAAGCGGATAATTACTGTGTGAGTAACACTGAATTTTTTCTGGACCCACATGTTCCTTGGAAGCAGATGTAGTTGGGATGCTACAAACATAATCCTCAATGCTTTCGGTGACTTTTGGCACAATAGGTTCCACCAAGTGACATTCATATTGCTGCAATGCAGTTGGGTTGATGAATTTGTCAACAACATAATGTGGGGTGGTATCACTTTTGGTAATTTCACTAATTTGATTTTCCTGATTTGGTTTAAGATCATGAAGAGCTACACAACCCAATGACCATGTATCTTCTTCATAAGAGGATGGATTGGATGGTAGTACTGTTTCTGGAATTGGATTCTGATTATGAAAGAAATTGGCATTATAATTGTCAATGTCTACCTTAATATCATTATGATCAAAACCTTGTAGGATTGGAGATGGGGTTGGAAGGTATAGCTGGTTTTGGTGATGATGAAAGTTTAGGATCACATTAGGGTTTGCAGTTAAAGGAAATAAACTTTCCAAAGAACCAATATTGATGGGGCTGTGAATATCAGAAAATGTGGCAAAAGAAGGAACAACATGATCATGAGAAAGGAGTTTCTTCTTTATGCTTGAATTCCAAAAGTTTTTCACCTCATTATCTGTTCTTCCAGGTAGGTGCTTGGCTATCTGAGCCCACCTATCCAAATAATTTACTCTTGTTGAGAAAAGTAATTGAATAAAGCAACTTTGCAATAATAATGTTGATGATGCACATGAAAAAAAACAAAGGGGAAAAAAGAAATGGCTACCTATTGCCTAGAATGCTGTGGAGTTCGATAATGAGGGCTGCTTCTTGAGGAGAGAAACTTCCACGTTTCAAATCAGGTCTTAGATAATTTATCCATCTTAATCTGCAACTCTTTCCACATCTCTTCAAACCTGCACATCATGAAATGAACATATATATAATAATTTCAAAAGTTTTAAATTTTGAGAATTTCACAATATTGAAAATAATGTGAACTGAGAAGAAAGATTAATTAATGGTAGAGTTTGTTCTTAATTACCTGCAAGTTTTGGGACAGAACTCCAGCAACCATGTCCATAAGTTGTGATGTAGTTAATGAGTTTTTCATCTTCTTCAGGTGACCATAGCCCTCTTTTGACCTTCTGTTTATTGCAACAAGAGTGGTGTCCCATGTCTTCTTTCTTCTATTCCTATCTCCCTTACAATTCTCAAGTACTAATACTAACACATCCAATGGACAACAATGTTAGTTTTAGTCCAAGCTTACAAGAGGTTACATTACATTACATTACAAAAAGAGTACTGTCAGCAGACTGAACAGAGAATTGGATGATATCCAGAACTGTGAGTACACTGAGGTAGTGAATTTAATGTGGAAGATGTACCATGGAGGCCCAGTGAAGGTTTGTGGAAAAGAGCTAAAAATTGCAGTGTCACCTTGCAAGAGTTCTAGCCTTATATATAAAGGATTCTTTCATTGCTCAGTGGGCTAACGGGTTGTATACATGTGTCACACATGCAGGTGGTAGGACCCTATATGTTAACAGGTCCCATGCACATTGGACTTATGTAGATGAAGAAACTCTTCAAACGAGAGTTGGTGAAACTTGATATAATTTTTTTTTTTTAAACTCTGAACAACGGTTTCTTTATAAAAATGTAAAGATAAAGTGCTTATAATCGACCCTCTCATTCCTACTTTGAAAAAGTTGAAGAGACTGAGATTTTCACTTTGGATGCATGAAGCTGTATTTGCAAGATCGAGTAAATATATAATTTGATATAGATCACTTTTTCAACTATTGTAAATTTGTAATTCATCAAAGCTAGCCACTTTCAGCTGTAATGTAAAACTCTTGTAATTAAGCAAATTAAAAAAGTTATTATAAAGATTGCTACTTTTAAAAAGTTATATGATTAGCTGCTAATTACTACAAGAAAAACTGTCTCTTTATTGAAAATCTTGCATGCTTGTATAGATTCTTAAAGTTTCTCGATGAAAAGCATTTCCTAATTAATTATTAAAGTTGGAGTTAAGGCGAAGACAAGAGTGGCTAAGGCTTTACACATGATCAGATTAATTATTTTATCTTTTTTTTTTTTTTTTTTGGTGAGGTAATTATTTTATCTTTACTGTAAAAGTTTGTGCTCTTCCATAAGTACTTATTCCACATTAACTTCATGGATAAATTCTATTTTCCTTATACAATTCACTCTTATTCATAAATTCTATTTTATCTTTTTTAGCACCGCGTGTTGACATTCCCCCCCCTAGACTAACAATAATAATGCGACAAATAGTATCATAAACAATTAATGTGAAAATATTTATATATCAAACAAAAGCAAAAGGAGGAAGCAGCCAAAAGATAACTTCATGAACTAGCTAGTTATCTAATCAAATTTGCATCTAAATTCAAAGTTTGTAAGCTATAGCTTTTTGAATCCAACGTGCTTTCTTCTTCGAATGTTACTAGTACTTGGTTACAAGGTTAATTTAGCATCGCAATTCCCTGGTCTTTTCATTCCTTATAATACCATTAGGATATTTCTTCATATTTTTACGAACATACACTTCTTCAAGATTCTGCAGGTGGTAGAACCTTGAAGAATGATACTTAATTTCAAGATATGTAAAGGAAAGATGACACTTCAAAGGTTTTCTTTTCTGACATAATGGCTCAGTGTACACCCTCAAACCCACGTGAAATGTGCTTGATTCCATAGGTGAATGTATGCTTGAGTAATGATGTTTCTTGACAATTGACATATGTTAATGCACTAACTTCCAAACTCATGATAAAACATCTTGGGTATATCTTTGAGAAGAAAATATTGAAGTTTGTTGTAATACTCAACTTTTATATGGGAAAAATAAATTTTATATCGTGGGAGAATTCTAATTTCATATCATAGATACATCAAGTGTGTGATCCGTTTATTTAAAAAAAATAAAAAATGAGTGGCACACCTTTTTATAGTGTGTAGGAAGGGTTTGTTTTCTCATGCAACATGAGAAAAATAAATCCCATAAATAATTACATAAGCACTTGAATTGAAGTTGGGTTCATTCGTTAATAAAAGTCAATTTAATAATTAATTAATAAAAATCATCATATTTAATTAATAATTATTTATAATAATTAATGATATAATTAATCTAACGATACATTTGTTCCGAACCAATCATATTGGCCCTATCACATTGGCTAACTACTAAGGCTCATATTCAAGGTATCATCCTGAGAGCTTTAGACATTTATTGTAGAGGAACTCTCACACCCTGGTATCAATTTTATTTCACTCAATATTCTGAGAGGAACGATTGACTCAAGCACAATAGTAGAAATTAAAATAGTTATGGTTCTTCTTATCATGATCAGTGAATATTTTCCACCCACAAATATTCCTCTTCAATTAATAAAGAGGCATCTTAATTCTATAATTTATGAACTATTATATATTCTGCCAAATTCTAGAGTTATTGTGCCCTTATACCATCTCCCTCCTAGTTTCTGCCTGAGATATTCAAGGTGACTCACTCAAGTTTTGATTCATACCACCGCCTCTTAAAAATTTAGGGGTGTGCAAAAAAACTGATTCACTTGTCCTACCCTTGATCTGACCCATAAATACCTATTTTTTTTGAACTGGTTTAAATACTGACCCACTTTTATTTGGGTCAGTTTTAGACCTGACTTGTTTTAATAATGACTCATTGACCCAAAACTTGACTCATACCCCTTATGTGAAAAAAAAGAAAATCACAATTACATTAAAAGAAAAGTTTTAACGTAAAACAATTACGTCAAAATTTTTTACAAAAAATATTTCCATTCAAAATTTTCGCAAAAAATTTTGACGAAAAATATTTTCATCAAAATTTGTGACAAAAAACATTTATGTAAAAAAATTTCAAAGAAAAAATTGTTTATCAAATTTTTTTACGAAATCTAAATTTCGTCAAAATATTTCACAAAAAAACATAGAAATTTTTTGACAGAAAAAAATTTCTTCAAAATTCAAATTTCGGTTAAAGTTTTCGACGGAAACATTTTCGTTAATTTTTTGACAAAAAAAAAATTTCGTCGAAATTTTTAGCAAAACACATTTCCATCGAAAATTTTCAACTAAATATTTTCGTCAAGTTTTTTGATAAAAAATATTTCCATCAAAATTTTCAACGGAACACATTTCTGTCAAAAATGTTCGTAAAATTTTTTGACAATATTTCAATAAAAAATTTTGACGAAAAAATATTCTTTCAAAAATTCTTTAGAGAATCTAAATTTCGTCAAAAGTTTCGAATGAAACATTTTCCTCAAAACAATTTCAGTCGAAATTTTCGTCAGAACACATTCCATCGAAATTTTGAACGGAAAACATTCCGTCAAAATTTTTGACTGAATTCTTTTTTGGTTTAAACATTTGATGGAGAAAATCATTTTCGTCAAAACTTTTGACGAAAACTAAATTTTGATAGAAAATTTATTTTTATAAAAATTTTCATTAGAGAAAAAATTTCGTCGCTTTTCGACAAAGTATTCTGCCAAAAAATAATTTTGTGACGAAATTTTTGTCGTTTGCAACGTAGAAATTTCGACGAAATTTTGTGACGAAACCAAGTGAAAACCGACTCAAGTCAGATTTGACTCACTTCAGAAACCAAGTCAGATCCACTTCAGAAACCAAGTCAGGTCAGATCCGACCCAGTTCTGAACTAGTTCAAAAAAATCCAAACCAAGTCAGACCTGACTTGGATCAAATTAAAGCGAGTCGGGTCAAAATACCTGACCTACAAAAACCAAGTTAGGTAGAGTCAGCACAAAAACCTGACCCAACCTGACTCATGCAGAGCCCTACTAAAAACAATGTTATATTCAGATATTTTATCTTAACCAGAGAGATAGACGTAATTTCACCACTGAACATTATAAAATTTCAGTGTATTAAATTTTTGCATGCATATCTCGTCCATAAATCAAGATATATATTAAATGCTTCATAAAGTGGAAAACATAATAAGCTGATATTAATTAAGAGAGTCCGAACTATACAAAGACAAACATTCAATAAGTGTCAGATGGACAATCATAGTAAGCATCAATAATTTTATAATGTCTTTGAATTACAAAATTGATGCATATATCTGACTAGCAAATAAATTCGCTTGCCAAACATATTAACTTTCCTAATAACTAGTCAATCCTCCTTTTTTTTTTTGTTTAATTACCAAGTTCGAAATTCTATTGGAAATTAATAGTTAATTAATAAATGTGATTTAATAAATTATAATTATTAAATTGGAGAAAATCAACGATTAAGATTTGATGTCAAATTGCAATGGCGGCTAAGACCCCAGCTAATTTTTAAAAATTAGCCACATTTTAGACGTAGGTAAATAAACAAAGCTAAGTTAAAGGATAAAATTTAGTGTTTGTCACCAGCTAAATTTTTTTTGCCTGGGTTGAGCAGTTTTGCTGGCTTAGCCACTAGATACTAGTGTCAACTAATATATATATATATATATATATATATATATATATATATATATATATATATATATATCACTACTAAAAAAGTCCATTTTTTCGACGGAATTAGAAATTGCGTCGAAAATTTCAACCGAATTTTCGACGGAAAAATAATGAAATTCCGTCAAAATTGTTGTGATAGTTTTCGACGGAAAACGAATTTCGTTGAAAATTTTTGACGGAAAAATAATGAAATTCCGTTGAAAATTTTGGACGAAAAATCAATGAATTTTCGTCGAAAACTGATGTAAACTTTTTTTACGAAAATCAAATTCCGTAAAAAAATTTCAACGGAAAAACAATGAAATTTCGTCAAAAATTGTTGTAATGGATGTCGACGAAAAACGAAATCCGTAAAAAAAATTCGACGAAAAATCAATGGAATTCCGTCGAAAACGATTGTAATGGTTTTCGACAGAAAATGAATTCCGTTGAAAATTTTCGACGGAAAATCAATGGAATTTCGTCGAAAATTGTTATAAATATTTTCGACGAAAAATGAATTCTTTCAAAAAAAAATTGATTTTTTTTTTTAATTTCTCTCTACAAAATCAATACCAAATTTATGTACTGTAGTTGATACAAAAAATAATCAAAGTAAATAACATATCAAAATTAAATCTCTTTAATCAATACATTAAATACACAATAGTTCATATAATATATTAGGCTAAAGATTAAAAAATACTTGTACAATTAGCTAGCGGTGTACAATAAGTATATATTGCAACTAGAGCTGGCAAAACGAGCATGGCTCGGTGGGCCAACCCGCCCAACCCGCCAAACGGAGCTGGGCGGGCTGAGTTTTCCAACCCATCTCAAAAGCGGGGTGGTCTCATTTTTTGGCAGGTTGATGGCGGGCCTAGACGGGGCGAGGCGGGTCAGTGTAAAATAAGCTCGGGCTGGCGGGCCAATACGCCAAACGGGGCAGGGCGGGCTGACTCATTTTTTGGCGGGTTGATGGCGAGGTGGGGCGGGGCGGGGCGGGGCAGGCCGCCCACTTTGCCACCTCTAATTGCAACCTTAAAAATTAACAAATAAAATTTGACATATCAATACACAATGCGAAACTGACTTCATATATTTTTTCAAAAGTTTTCGACGGAATTTCTTTTCCGTCTAAAATCTTCGACGGAAACGAAATTTCGTCGAATTTTTTTTGACGGAATCTATTTTCCAACAAAATTTTGGACGTAAAACAAATTCTGTGAAAAATTCCGTCAATAATTTCAACGAAATTTTTTCCATCGAAAAATTCCGTCGATATAAAATACATTTCTAGTAGTGTATATAGTTCTATTAAAATACTTATATATATAATTCTATTAAAATACTTAAAATCTTATTATTTTGTTAATTTTTTCTTTCATTGACTCTATGTATGTATTAAAAATACAAAGAAATAAAAATAAAAATAACAAATGATAATAATTGTGTAATTTTCTAACTGATAATATATAATAACATTGAAATCATTGTATTTTGTCCAAATAATTCTTTAAAATGATAAATGATATTTTTTATCTAATTAAATATTTATCAGTTATAATACAAAAAAAAAATATTTTTGTTAATATTTTTAGGGAAAAATATTTGTCATTTTAAATGACATAAAGTTATGTTATTTTAATAGAAAGATAGGCACAAAATAATATTTTTTATTTAATATTTAAATTAAAAAAAACCACTCACTTTCTCCCTCGTGATTTTCATTCTTTGTGTCTATCTCTCTCCTAAAATAACATAACTTATTAATTTAAAATGACAGACACCAAACTCATATTTTTAACCATATTTTTTTTAAAAGAACATTTATTACGTTACATTCATTTTTTTACCATTTGTTTCGGACTGAATATTTGATTTAGTAAGCCCATCCGTTAAATCGGTTCAAAATTATTTCGTTACCACATTCCAATTTTCCAATACGTGTAAACTCTGCTCGCAATTTTTTATTTATTTATGAACCACATGTATTTTTTATGGTAGATATTTTTGTTCGGAGTGGATTCATGATTAAAGTTTTGAATTCCTTCCAATAATGATATTGAAGGTTGAACACATACTTTCATACGTCAACTGAGCTACAATCAGTGGCGGACCCACTTGCGGGCAAATGCCCACAAGTGCAGACACAAAATTTTGGATTTCAGTTTTTTTGTTGTTGCAGGTCCTTATTTGTCTCTTGGTTCAATATATATATTAGGAGTAAATATCCTTTTAAGTTCATAGCAAAAAACATGGTCCCCATTTTAGTCGCTTACAAAAAAAATTTGTCTCGAGGTCCTTAAAAAATTTAAAGTGGATCAATTTAGTTAAAATCGTGGTCCCTCACAAATTCAGAAAAGATCTACATTAGTCCCTCAAAAATACCAAAATAGGTCCACTTTGAATTTTACAGGGACCAAGTGACTAATTATTTTTTATAATGGATTAAAGTGGGGACCGAATTTTTTGTTAGAGACCAAAAATGATATTTCTTTTTATATTAGTTAGCAACGTACGAAGATGATTAAAACAACGTAGCAACGCAAATTGATTAGAGTGAAAACTTATTCTTCCTCTCCTGTCACATACTCATTCCCATGCTCTCTTCATCATTTGTTTCCTTTTTCATTTTTATAAAAAGAGAAGATTGATTGCAGGTCTGACATTCTCAAATAAGTTAATATCTAGAAACGAGGTCTTCAGTGTGATTTTGCTTGCATACTGTATAGGTAGTGTTGACTTTTTTATTAACCACTATAAAATAGAAGGATGATGTATGAATGTACTGGAGTACATTCTCATATTTGTTTTGGAGGATTGATACGATTTAGAGGAAAAATAATTAGTCAAACTATTGTCTGCAGCTTGTTATGGAAGCAAAGCGTTGATTTAAACTTTTTTTAAAAAAAAATTCCGAGGGCACACCCGCCACTAAATGTGCGGACATTAAAAAAAAATTCTAGGTCCGCCATTGGCTACAATCACTTGGTAACTATGTTCGCAACTTGACCCATGGCATCGTGACAATTTATAATATAAACACAGTTAATTATGGAGAATTAGTTCTTACCAAATATGAACAATCAAGTTAGGTACATTAACTTAAGAAATTATTGACACATTATAAATGATTAATTATTATAGTTAATTAATTAATGGTTAACTATTATAATTAATGGGGTGTTATTAATTTTATTGGCCTAGTGTATCTAGCTTGATACATTATATTTATGTAAAAAAGTATCCTCAATATAAGCATGTGGTCACAAAAATACTTTGATACATTATTACTGTACTTTTTAACATTAGGATTTAATTATATATTTTAAATCTTTTAATTTTTTTAATTGTTATGACCATATATTAATTAGAAAGTTTATATTAATAATGTGCCAATATATTATTAATTAAGGGTATAAAAAATGTATACTTTATAATATGGTGCATCAAGTTTAAATTCATAAAATTATATATTCTTTTATGATGTATTGATAAATTCGTAATTAAGTACAAATATTATTACAAATAATAAAGTGATTAAAAAAATATCATTTTAATGGAATTGTGCAATTAATAAATTATGATAGTTTTAATTATTTAGACCAATAAAAATAATAAATAATTCAAATAAAAAGTGAATTAAAAAATAAAAGTAGCAAGAATTCAAATAAGATTTAAAGAGAATCTAATTGCTGGCAACTTTGTTTACCCGGGGTACTGCATTTCATTATGATAGACGGAAAGCAAATGAAGAAAAGTATGCATTCACATCCTGTTTAGGGATTCCATGGAAAGTTCTGCTAAGAATAATTGGGTCGTATAATCATTTTTGGTTGGATGATCTGAATTCTAAATTCATGCATCTTATAATGCTTCCTTTTCATAATTTGTGTTTTGCAGTTTACCAAATTTAGTTGTAGACCCTTAATAACTATGTTAGATGTACTTATTGTTGAAGACCTTTGTTAGAAAATGTTCATGGATTACCAAATGTACACTAAAAAAGAGAGAGAGAGAGAGAAGTAACTCTTCTGCAATTTTCTAATTACAAAATTCGTTGATGCCAAAGTATACTACAAAAACTTATCTTTTTTTTTGGAAATATTCCAATCGGTTGATCGCTTCGCAAATAATCCGATTCAGGGCGGGTCCAAGATTAAGGCTTTAAACCCCTCCCAAAGGTGGTACTGGGAGGATTCGAACACATACTCTCTCTTCACCTGCTCAGCTCCCATACGCTAACTGGGCTACCACTATTTGGTAGAAACTTATCTTTTTGAACCTTCAGCACTAATTTAAGATCATTTACATAGTAAAATTAATAAGATGAAAGGCTGCCAAGCATCTAGGAGTTCGTGTAATATGTTGCTTGTGAGAGAAAAAGTAGGGGCTTGGCATGCTTATGATAAAAGAAACAGCTAGTCCAAACAAAATTCGTACTTAATTGTAGCACATGCAACATTTAATAGCACTAGGTTCTTTTTTCTTTATTTGTTGAGCCATCAAAGGACCATAGTTGTCACAGTTTTGTTTTTTCCCAGCACATGGACAAATCAGAACAAGTACATGAAAGAAGGCTACGTAATTCTTTGTCCTCTTCTTATTCCAGATTGGTTTGGGTATGAGTCATTTTCTGTCAAATAGTTCCCTCTCTTGAGAAGGTGGGGTTTTTTTCCTTCTCTTGATGCATTGTCACAACTAAGACCCAAAACAAGAAATTAAGGTGACTTCTGGCTTACCTAAACTTATCTTTAAGTTACATATATATGATACCTTGGTAAATCACCATAGGATATCAATTTGAATATTTTAGATATCATAACTATAATTCTTGGAAACTGAGGTGTATTTCGAAGATTGATATTGCAATGCTTATCAAAGCAAAAAAACTATCTTTCTTGTCCACTAGATCTTGGATAGCTGACTAGGCTTGAGATAACATAAAAGGTAGATTTAAAATAATGCATGATGCAACCAGAAGTTCATCTTCAATATTGATCCACATGCACGAGTACTTGAGCTATACTAGAGATAAATACTTGCTTTGCTCACACACGTGCCCAAGACACTAGGATGGGAACAAGGAAATGGGAAACGAGTTTTCCCATTGCTTTTACACTTCCATTAAACATAAAAGGAGAAAATAAACAAACTTAGGTTTTAACTTTCATGATTCAATAAATAATTGGCACTGATATATTTAACTTAAGGCCCATATTGGTCATATCAGATTTGCTAGAGGAAATAATGGGAATGTAAAAGAATATGAAAACAGAGCTAATATGCTTTATAAGGCAATGAAAACAAACTACAATTGCCCCACAGAAAAAGGGATATCCAAGAAAACAACCCTTCAATAAGATTCCACTTCATCTTCCTTCTATTCATGGCAACCCCACTTGAAAGGAAGTTTGCATACTTACTCCAAATTAAAGAAAGCATTCCACTCTTGAGAAACCATTCAAAAAAAATTACAACTTTTGGTGGCATCTTGATTTGTTGCCATTATTAGCGCATAATACCACGTGGAAATCCTCGGTGAACCGAATAGCAACCTCGTCATGAGCATGTAGGCCATGCAGTAAGAGAAGTCAAACCGGATTGGAGATTCTTTCTAAAAGACTTATCAGTTTTTGTCCATAGTTATGAAATTGACCTAGTAACTATTTCATCGTTTGGTCAATTGGGCACTCAAAATATTTTCAGTATTCTGTCTATCTTCTTTCTTCAATGTTCAATTGTTGAGTGATGCACAAGCATTGGTGATGGGGATATTTGTGTGGTCCTTCTAGAGCATGAATGACTGAACCAATGGACATGGTAAAAGATGTTCATTTCATCATGCGGACCACATGATTTATAATTAATTAATCTTTGTTCCTTAAATGGAGATGAGAAATGTCTATGATGTTTTAAGCATCTTTTCCATTATATTCATATCCGCAACTTAATCACCCAATCTAATAATGTTGGTATACGCTATGGGATCGATGATGTGATGCAAGAGGAACATCTACCAAAGTGCCACATTTTGACAATTTTTTTTTATCTAAATGTCACATACAGTACTTTTTATTATACTGTCACGCGACGTAATTCGCTACGACGGGTAGGGAATTACGTTCACCAATAATTTTGTAACACGTGGCACATTTTTGCAGAAAAAAACTGACTAGACGTAATTTGCTACTAGCTAGTGATAGCGAATTTGGTACGTAATGAGGCCACGTGTCACGAAATTATTGACGAACGTAATTCTATACCAGTAGTAACGAATTATGCCGCATGTCAATCTGATAAAAAGCACTGTTCGCCTATTATGTGGGTAAAAATTTTTGCTAAAAAGTGACACTTTAATCACGGTGCTGTGATGCAATCATTTTTATTTCCCCACCCATGTAAATAATAATTAGTATTATAAATATTAATTAACATCTATTAATTAGATAGTAAATAACAATTATTATTATTTTGTAAATAATATTAAATTTATTGAATAAAAATAATTTGATTAAAAAATATTAAATTTATTATCAATGATAATTATTTAATAATTAATTTTTCTTTTTCTTTTCGTGATTTTTGAAAAATTCAAATATTTGATAAGGTTGAAGGAATTCAAGTGATCGTTTTTTTCAAATAAAATAATAGCAAGGCATGTTGATTAATCGTCCCGGAAAAATTAGATTTATAAGACACAGAATAAATTTTTTTGACAAATAACTCTATCATCCAAACAATTAACAACAGTACACAATATCAGTACTCACCCAATTTGAATGATGGGGAATGATTCGTTCACAAATTTTTTTTTATAAATTTTTGTAAATTATATTATGTATTTTCGGAAGTACATATATGATGTAGTTTGTAAACAAAAAATTTGTAAATATAACATTTATACTTGAATGATTACAAATATTTAAATTCATTTAAAAAAAACAAAAATTATTTATTAAATTATTTATTAAACAAAAACAAATATTTAAATTCATTTATTCAAAAAAAAAAATATTAATTGTTATTCAATTCAATAAATTTAAGGAAAATCTTTTTCTTATGTTGACGTAGATAAGTTATCTTATGTTAGTGAAATAAAATAATAAGAGAGACCTACAAATACAAATAATTGGAGAGACCTATAAGTTATCATTATTTTTTCTGCAGTTAATGCAGATAAGTTATCTGCATTGAGCTCAAAATAATGTCATTTTGGAGCGAAAATCAATGTGTTTTTGTAATTTTAATTTATTTCAGGATTATAATAGTTTTTATAATTATAATTTTTTAATATTTCAACACTAAAACAACGTTATTTTGAGAGTCAATGCAGATAACTTATCTGCAGTAACTATGAAAATATTTTTCTGAAAAAATAAAGGTAAAACTTATTTTTATTATATGTGTAAAAAAATGAGTTATATGTTGAATAAAATAAATATAATTCCAAATTTAATGCACTTTATAAAACAGTTATAATTACTTTATTCACCTACCGAATTATTATACTAACTATTTGCTAATCAATAAACACACTTGGGGCATGACGCAACGTGGGCAACGTGTTTATCAGCTGCTGTCATGTTGCAGACTGGTCACATTGACCCCTTAATTCCAAACTGGTTATAGACTCGGTCAGATTATTCGGTACGTGGGTTTATTGATTCTTATTAATTCCAACGTGTTTATCAAAGTGGGTATTAATTCTTATTAAAAAAAAAGTGGGTATTTAAACTGTACAATCCGGATAGATGTGTATAAATTTAGGATTTATGTTTGTCATTTTAAATAATATAAGTTATGTCATTTTAGGAGAGAGATAGACACAAAAAATAAAAATAATGGGAGAGAAAATGAGTGATTTTTTTTAATTTAAATTTTTAATAAAAAAATAATTTCTTGTGTCTATCGCTCTCCTAAAATAATATAACTTTATGTCATTTAAAATGACAAACACTTTTCTGATAAATTTATTCTATACTCAAATTTTTTTTATTGTAATTTCTATATTGTCTATCAAAATGTATAATTATGTTTATTTAGAATTATCAAAAATTATGTCCGGTAACAAATGCAAGGATTGATTTGCAAAATAAGACTCTGATAAGGCTATCTTTATTGGCCTCCAATTTGCGTGGGACTGTGATGTGAAACACATTATTGTTGAGAGTCGCTCTGCTTTGGCACTCCGACACTCTACACTTCAATACGTATTATAGAAATTTAAAAAAAGGTTTAAAAGTCGCGTTGCGTTGAGTTTTTAGTTCCAACTATTAGATTCATTAGATTACGATTACCATTTTATTGAGTTCAATATAAATATTTGAGATATCTTATGTTTCTTTGTAAAATTGATGAATATTATAAGTTTAGTTTCATTTTTTTAAAATTATTGAATATTAAATATAATATACATTACATAAATTAAAAATATTATTTAATATCAAAACGTGTCGAAATCTAACATTTTTTTTTTTTGATAACAAAATCTAACATTTTTTAGAATTAATATAGTCGTATCATGTCACGTGTCCTGGGTCGGTATCGGTGCTAGCTTTGGCTATAGAGTCCCTCAACAATAGGAATGAAACAAGGTTAACTCCCCACATTGTGAACTGTATCAAGGATTGGTGCTCCAAGGATTGGGAGATCAAGTTACAACTTATCAAAAGAAGAAGAAACAGGCGCGCGGACGTTTCGGCAAAGCTCCCCCGTGACTCAGTTGATAATCTCATGATTCATCATGAGTGTCCCCATGTTTTGGGTCGTTTGCTGGCTTAAGAGGCTGGCAATTTGATGTTCTAATTTTTGTTTTCGGGCTTCGGCCCCAATTTGTATTAAAATAAAAAATAATAATAATAAGACTTTGACATAGAAGAAGATATTATCATCTTCAACCAACCTCTTCTTCAAATAATTAGATTACTGGATGGGGATTTATTTGTTTTTTTGTAACTATAAAACTGTTGCATCTTTATATATTATTTTTTCAAGCTTACACTCTCCATAATCATTGGAAAAAAATAAAAAGAATTATTCAGTGTCAATATTAAAAAACAAAATTAATATCATTTTTTAAATTTCAAATTAGTTCTCCCCCTTGTTCTATGCTTTCAAATTTCAATCCAATTTACATAGAATTTTTATTTTCATTTCAATTTTATTTTTTTATAACTTTAAATGTTTAATTGTATTTTTTTTTGTAATTCTTATATGTATTTGTGAATTGAAAATGATGCATTGCAACTTAGATATTTCACAATTGGTTGCTGTTTTAAAAACAATGTTATTTTACTTTAATATTTTTTTTAAAGAAAATATGTATAACCTGAATTAGTAAAAACTTATCATGTCACTGATTTTGATCAAAATTAGTCGGGTCCAACTGATTTTCACCAAATGTGTTGCATGATCAGTCCATTAACTAATTCAAACCGGTCAAGTTATCGATTCATCGATTGGGTCAACCCGGATAGAGGACTCGAGTTTAATAATATTGGTTCCAACATCCTTAGATCTAGTATTTTTTTTAAATATTTTGACCAGTGAGGTGATAAAACTCAGGGTTGAAATTTTATAATGCACAACAACAATTGGGTAGCCAAGCCTGAGGGATTGAGCAACTGAAGCATCAAAACAAAAAAATGAAAACAAAAAATATTGGTCAATCTGAAATAAAATATTCACATGTACTGCATGAATGGGCACCTGGATTGCTGCTAAAGATCTTCATTTTTTTTTTTAATATATAAAAGTAATTGGTCCAGCGATGAGATTCTAAGATTTAATATGTCCAAAGGTAATATAGAGGCTGAAATCTATGAATTAGTTGGGTTTGTTACGACTTCCAACATTTATTTATAAAAAAATCCTTCAAATATGAACGAGAATAACCGGAGCAATTGGATTTTTTTTTTTAGTTTTCCAACTGATTCATCTTTCGACTTACATTTAGTTCGAGCACTTGTCAAATCCTATTAAAGGAGCAATTTTTTTTTTTATTTCCGTAGTTTGAACTTGAAACTTCTAATTAAGAGCCCAAATTACTTTCTATCTGTGCCAAGGTGTTTGTTCAGAGAAGTCGGATTTTACTAGCATTATTTTGTGATATAGAACAATACAACAATCTTGTGCCAGTTGTAATTATTACTATTATTATTAAAAAAAAAATGATATTTAACAGTTCAAGGTAATAACAGTCCTGTTTAACACAAGCTACTAGACTCCTATGCAATTCTCTGCGAATTAGAGTCAACTATGTTTTATATATCACATTGTTATTATAACAAATCAATTCTTAGAAAAAAAATCAAGAACGTCTCACCTTAGCTGTTCTAGAGATTGTAGTTGGCAGAGAGATGAAAATATTACGAGGGCGAGTCCTTCTCACCGGAAGGTAATGAGTTTTGAGTCTGAAAAATAATTTTTTTTATAAGATTGTGTAGCATCGATCTTTTACATACAAACATTTAATAAAGCTTAAAGTCAGTGTTACAGAATAATATAAAGTATTAAAAAAGACCATCACTTAATATCTTAAGGTTTTGAGTTAAAGTGATTCTTAACGGTCGGAAATATTTCTTATGTTAGCTCATATTTCGTACTTAGATTTTAAGATAGTGCAACATACAGCTATGACCATGAATGTATCCGAAAACAAAGAGCTACTAATTATAAATTGGTGTATACACACCTTACAAATTGAAACAGTTTGCCATTTCATCTTCACACCAAACCACGTGTATTTTCCACACTAGCAATTAGCTATTATCTGTGAACTTTTACACACACTCATCTCACTAAGGTGACAACAAGCTGTTGGACTCATTGAAATAAACAAATTCCAGCCATTGTCATGGCCAACTACTTATCTCCAAGAGTATATCGTTTGTGATAACTTGCCCTTAGAGGTGTTGCATATAGATCCTTCCATGAATTAACCGAAGGATAGGAACCAGAACAGCTTCTAGTATCTCTATTTAGAAAGTCTGTTTTCGGGCTATGAGACAGACAATCATCCATAAAGAGTCTCTTTGAATTCTGAGAAGAACACCTGCAAGCTTTCAGTTTAGCTTTTGTTGATGTTGTCAGATTCATGTAGTTTGGTTTATCAATATTCCTTTCCTCTGTGGCTCCCACCATGACAGTGTTGATAGATGGTAGAGATTGTGATCCAGATGTACATGAAGTCGATACAGGGCTATCATCATACATGCATTCAGAGCTTATGGCAGAAGATGATGGAGTTGATTGACTAGTTTTAACAGATTTAGTTGAAATCCTTGTTGTCACACCATTCCTTCTTGCTTTGACTAAGCCATTTTGATGATATGGATTAAAGGGGAGAAGATCATCACTTTTCCTGGACATTGGAGTCATGTCAGGTGAATCAAAATGTACCTCTTCCATCAACCTACTCTCCCATGGCTTGGCTGCAATCCAGCGTTCTAACAAGCTCTTACTATCTATGCTGCGGTGCTTGAGAGGAGTCACTGGCTTAGAAGCTGTTGAATTTGGACTAGCACTCACTGTTGATTGCTGAAAGCAAGCAAAGTTTATTAAAGCAAATATATTTTGGTAATCATTTTCACTATTGAATCTCACTCTTACCACAAATATATTATTAGATCTTCTCAACCCCATTACCTGGGTAGAGAGAGAGTATGCCATTGTTCTATCCCTCTTAATTGCTCCTTCTTGCCTCATTTGTAGTTTTGTTTTAACTTGTTCCACAGTTCCTGGAATGTCACACCACCCTTGCTGATAATAACATGGCAAATTTTGCTATATGTTAAACTTAACACCACCCTGGCATCAACATTGCATAATGTTAATAATTGTGAGGTAAATTATAAAAAGCTTATGATACCTCAGCCTGCTTAACAGGATCAGCTTCATCTAATAGTTTCTGCACAGCTTTCCCTTGTGTCTCCACATTCCTTGCCTTGACACGTGCTTGAACTCGCACAAGAGCCTGCATGCACCTTAGAGTAACAGCTGCTTGCTTTCTCACTTGCCTACCACGAAATATAGCTTGCAGCCTCACCACTGCCCTCAGGGCCCTCAAAGCTCTTCTTGCCTGCAACATTAATAAGGTCAAAATAAACAAACAAAGTGAGTGGAAAAATTTCTTGACACAAAATATGCAAGCACAAGAAACATACGTTCAATATGCTAATCAAAAGAGTGGAAGGCCCTTTCTGTAACGAACCCATCTACACAGTGTTAGAGCATTTCAGAAAACTAGAAAAATTGCAGTTTGATGTCCAACAGTAGCCCCACAATAACCATACCAAGCAAACGTGAACATCATAACTCGTAGCAAAAGCTTATCTTTAGTAGTGTTACTAACAGGTCGAAGTTTCAGCATGATTGAACTCATTTCAAAATAGTGAAATTAACAAAACAAAAGCACCATTCAACCCATTTATAAATTTTCTACAAAATTTCATACTATGATTAGGAGGTCCTGATCGAAAATTGAACTTGGAATCTTACCCAGCACTAATTTTTTTGTCTAGAATTCCATGTCTTATTAGTATCTGAGGCCTAATTACATGCACCATCTGCTTCTTATATAACTAAAAAGCTAAAAACAAAAAAAAAACAAAAAAACAAAAAAAAAAACAAAAAATCCCTTGAAAAGCAGAACAAGCTGCATCATGATAATGCAAAAGGTTTGAAATTAGGTAAGTGGCGAAGAATCCTACTTACCAAGAAGCCTCGAAACACAGCCTGAATACGAATGGAAGCCCATTCCTGCTTGATAATCATGAAGTCTTTGTGTGGAGTTCTTAAAACAGTGGCCACTGCAGCAGCAAATGCTTCTTCATCCACCACAAGCGAAGAACACCAAGGCTTATCAGAAGCAACACCGCCATGCGCTTTCTTCATGGAGGATCCACACCCAAAGCCTTCTGAAGAACTCCTCCATAACTTCCATTTTTTCTTACTCTTATCACTACCCTTCTCCTGAAAAAGCAGAAATATACTAAATAAAAACATCACCAGAGCAAAACATGCCAAAAAAAGAAAGAAAAAACAACATATATCCCAATAAAGTTGCAAACTTGATCGTTCGTGGAGAGCTTTTTGAGAGAAATAAGTGACTTAAACCATCTTCCAGAACCACCCATTTGAGAAAAGAACTTGTTTTTGCAACAACAACTGGGTGTTGATGCAGTGTGTGTTATGAGTTTGGAGCTGCTCTTAATTGGCTTAATTAAGAGAAAAAAAATAAGAAGAAGAAGCAGAAGAAAAGTTTTGAAATTTGAACGGTTTGTGAAAAGAAAAAGTCTAAAAGAACTAACACAACGGTAACGGATAGGTAGACGTTTTTCTTTTGTCTGTTTGTCTCACTCTCATGTCCAGCTCAGAGTTGACCTGTCATGAGTGCGACAGCTGAAACGCTGCCGTTTTAACATAGGAATCTCCCAGGCCCATCATATTTGACATTCACCCAATTGAAGCCCATTTAAACAAAGCCCATTGTTACACCCATTATATTTCGGGGTTTGTCTGCAGCATAATAATTAAAAAGAATATAATTTCTCATATTAACACATAGAAAAGTGGGTGAGATCTCCTAAGGAGAAGAGGGAAAAAAAAATTAAATCTCACCTTTTTTTTGGTATGTGTATGAGATAATACAACATTGAAAAACTATATTCCCATAATTAAATATGAAATTGTAAGCCAAGATATTGGTGTTATTGAACAGAAATGATTTTGTAAGATATTGATTTCACAAATTAATTTTTAAACTGTGTAAGATTTTTTAGACTTAGCTTATCTTAAGGATTTGAATATCTTTTTTAACTTTCTAATATCTTAAATTATAAGATATTCGTATTTATAAAATAAGCCGGGCTTATATATATATTTCTAGTTTATTGAAATTTAGCGTAGATCTTAACTCATAAGTCACATATATTCTGGCTCTTTGACTAATTCGGAGGTTTTATTCTTTTAATTTATCAATTTGATATTTAATTCACGGTATTAATTAATGGAAGTCATTTAATGACGTGAGAGAGACTCACTCAGTGTCACTGAGTGCCGCTACGATGCCCCCGCGTCACTCACACTCTTTTTTCTTTTTTCTTTTTTCTTTTTCAATTGAGTGACGCCCTCCACCCCTGGGGTACTCATAGGATTGTGCAAAAGTTAGTTACTTTACCGTAAAACTTCGGAAAGTCATAAATTTTGACTCGGGTATCCAAATTAGATGATTTTTTTTTTATTTCACATAACTTTTCGAGATCTACGCAATGACACATCATTTGACATATTTTATCTTCTATTAACATAGTTCAAATGTGTAGCACTAGTTTCACTTTTTTTACATATTTGAACTATGTTTGTGAGAGATAAAAATGTCAAATGTGGTGTCATTGCAAAGATCTCGAAAAGTTATGTGAAATAAAAAAAATCATCTGGTTTGAATATCCGAGTCAAAAGTTATGACTTTCCGAAGTTTTATGGTAACGAGAGTAACAAGATTGTGTCGATTGGCACAATCCTGTGAGTGCCTCAGGGGAGGAGGCGTCACTTAATTGGAAAAAATAAAAAATAAAATAAAAGAGTGTGAATAATGCGGGGGATGATAGTGACGCTCAGTGACGCTGGATCCCCTCACGTCATTAAATGACCCCATTGATAAATACCAAATTAATAAATTAAAATCTCAAAAAATTCCGATTGGTCAAAGAGCCATATATTCTTCCTATTTTAAATTGAATTTAAATTAAAAACCTCTTGTGTTTAGAGAGTCATTGCTAATGCTCTGTAATTACAATACAACAAAGCTGGAGATCAACTTGAAACATGTATCATTGAAATTCCCTTGTTTATTATTGGATTCTAATATACATAACTAACCATAAAAAAATGGCAAAGAAAAAATAAAACTGCATATCTTTACGGAGTGTTGGTAGAAGGTAAAAAAAAAAAAATTCCTAAGAAAATGGGATGAGAAAATTATTTGCTTATGTTTGACAAGTGCTAAAGTAAAAATATGACTGAAATTTTTTTTTCCATCATTTGCTTTTTTATGTAAAATAGTTGGGGAAGATTATCATAGAAGGGGTGGAATTATTTTTTTCCATGTGGTGGGAAAATTAACACACAACATTAGTAAAATTAACTCAACATTCTCGGAAAAAATTTGGTCTACCAAACATCTTTTAGGGCCCGTTTGGATGAACTTTTCTCTCTCCAAAAACTGCTTTTTTTAAAGAAAAAAAGTACTTCTCGCTTTAAGTTCGTTTGGATGTCTGCTTTTAGAAAAAGCAGAAGTTACAAAAAAAGCCAAAAACTTACTTTTTTTAAAAGCTAAAAATTTTAACTTCTAAAAAAAGCAGAAGTCAAAAACCAAATATATTTTTCAAAAACTAAATATTTTTATAAAAATATAAATAGTTTAACTTTTGTAAAAAACACTTATAAAATAAGAAAGAGATAAAAGCTACTTTTTCTAGAAGGTGAAACAAACAGGCTCTTAGTAGCGTAGCCAAAAAAAAAAAAATGTTTACCAAAAAAAAAAAAAAAACTTACCCAAAAAAAAATTACCATCATATTCCCAAAAATAATTTTTTTTCGTTAAAAAAAAATTTCTCCTCTACTAAACACCTCCTTATTTAAAACATATTCAAACGGAGTTGTTTTATAGGATATGTTTTTGTCCTGCAAACAGGAAAAAAAATGTATTTATCCTATACACCCAGTGACTAAAGTGTCACTTTTTGCTAAATTTTTTATCCAAATATCACGCGAACAGTATTTTTTACTAGACTGCCATGTGTCATAATTCGCTACCACTAATAGCGAATTTCTTGGCCAATGATTTCGTGACACGTGGCCATATTACAAACCAAATTCGCTATCACTGGTAGCGAATTATGACATGTTAACTTTTTTCTGCGAAAGTGTGCCACGTGTCATAAAATCATTGGCGAACGTAATATGCTACCAGTCATAGTGTAACATTCCCGTCTCGAGCCGGTTCAATTAACATGCATATATAAACAGAAACAGCGGAAGACTTAACTTACGAAAATACGAGCTAACTTTTTCTTTTTCTTTTTAAATTCTCATTCGACGTAAACGAAAATTGGACAGAGTTTCCTCTATAAATCGGACAACTGGGAATTTTCCAATCCCACTCAGAAGCAATTCCTGATAAACAGTTTATACAGCACATCAATCCAGAAGTACTAGTCATGCAAATATAATCAGATACCCATCCATGGACGCATGCTTAACTTGGCTCAGTGCCTCTATATCTAACAACATGCAATCCAAAACGTAAACATATCTGAATACTACATCATCATATAACGTGTCTGAATACTCAAATGTACATGCATCAAACTGACAGACATGTACAAAACATATACATGCCGTATACAAAATAAAGGATCTAACATCATGATCCACAAAATACTGAAATACTAAGTGAAAGCACTATACTCCAAAATAGAAGTAGCCTACAGCTACTCAAAATCCAATACGTCCAAAATCCGCAGCCACGGGTCGCGTCCCTGACTAGAGAGGTCTCACCGGGAATCTGGGCACCTGAAAATATGGCCCCAACGAGGGGTGAGATTACAAATCTCAATAAGCTCCAGGTTTATAGAGAATTCTCCATACCCATGGCTCACTCCTGTATGAAAGTCAGATACAGAGTATACAAATACAACATATAGCAGATATGATAACAGAGCAAAGCATATATCCATATTATATCGGAGGCGTGCGCCGTCATTCCTAATGGAGGACCCCAAGCAGAAATCAACGCACGTGTTCCCAAGGGAGGACCCCAAGCGGAACTAGCAGAGACGTGCGCCGTCATTCCGAAGGGAGGACCCCAAGCGAAAATCAACGCACGTGTTCCCAAGGGAGGACCCCAAGCGGAACCAGAACATGTCAGAGGTGTACATCCTCAATCCCAGGGAAGCCCCAAGAAGACATCAGTGTACCATATATCAATACAGAAATCACATCAGAGCAAGTCATATCATGTTATCAAATAACTCTATATGAATGCATCTGTACAAAGTATCATATCAACAGTCATACATTCCAACCACAGTCCACTAACTATGGTGGAGCACTCGTGCAGGAAAAGACTCCTTAAACATAGAGCTTACCTTTTGAAGCTTTATCAATCTGCTTACTTGTGGCACAAGTAACTTTTTTTATCTTCAAGAGATTCCGATCCTTTTCAGTCCCTAGGTACACCTAGAGAGAGAATCCAAAATACAAATCAATAAAATGTTATCATGCCTAGCTTTCACATAAGGCATACATTTTATCGCTTTTTTTCGTTTCTTTATGTTTTTTCCAATACTATGCCAATACACAAGTCTAGATCTCTTTATAATCATTGGTATTCTTTAATTTAATCAAATATTCCCTTTAGAATTTTCAACATAAATCATGCCATTTTACTTTAAGAGGCTGTGGACCTATAATTAGGAAATCAATAGATTTTTCCATGATTTTTTTTCAAACCATTTCACTTCATGACTTATCATTTTCATACTTTGAAATACACATATTTTATTCAAATAAAATATGACAACATCTTTCCCTAAACATCCTATAGGTCGAATCCTTTAAGGGAATTTCCAAGGATCCTTCTCTTTTACAATACATTTTCCTCACTTAATTTAACAACTACACATACATAAATATATATATATATATATATATATATATATATATATATATATATATATATGAGGTAGGATCCTTTGACACCGGTGTCAAATTTAAAGTTTGACACCTCATCTAAGAGCCGTTAGATAAAAAAATATCAATGATGTCACATGCTTACAAATCAGAGTTGTTGATCTTTTTTAATCTAACGGTTCTCAGATGAGGTGTCAAATTTTAAATTTGACACCGGTGTCAAAGGATCCTGCCTCTATATATATATACACCAAGTTCCAATTTAATTTTTGGGAATCTCAAGCCCCTTTAAATCCTTCAAGGCCGAAACATCAAGGGTATGTTTCAAAGGATTTTCTTTCAAATTTAACATTCTTACTAACTCATCCAAATTCCACTTACTTGCACACATAAAACCCCTCTTAATACGTCAATTAAAATTTGCACAATAAATTCTATTAACCCTATTAAAGGCCGAAACATAGAGAGGAAAGGCATATGATTTTTCTCTAATTTTTTTACATACATACAATGCTCCTTTTTATTTCCTACATCCAAAATATTAATGATTCATCATCAAATCAAATTTTTTTAAAACATAATGTTTTCCCACCAAAGCATATTCATAATTTTATAACTTAAATAATCCAGACACTACCATGAAAATAGAGGTTTTTTACCTCTAATCAACTACCAAAGCCTAGAAGACACATCTCCAAGCAAGACTCCTTCAAAAATGCACTTTTTCTTCCATGATGAATAGTGTCACGAAAATGAGATGACCAGTATCGCTCTCCACACACGAAATCAGCTCAAACGGAGGGGTGGAATAGCTTCCTTTGATGATTTCCTATGAGATTGGTATATTGGGTGGAAGATTTGGTGGCTTAACCATGGAGAAATCAAAGAAAGAAAAAGACAAACCCTAACCCTTCCCCCATGGCTGCAGCTCGGTTTTGAGAGTGAGGAGAGGAGAGAGAAACTGATTTGGAAATGATACTTAAGTGACTTAAGAACGTGAGCACATGTAGCCCTTTTTAATCCGGTTATTTTTCTATCGCGTATTTTACTCAAAATGACCCGGGACTTAACTTAAAGCTACAGATATATTTTTATTTTTCTAGAGTCATTTACATTAATTTTTATTTCCTCAGGAACAATATTCATAATTCACAGTATGGTTTCTGCACCGTTTTTGACGAAATGCACTGTGAACCACTAACTGTACTTTATTTATTTTTGAAACTTAAAACTTATACACTTGTCATTTTCTTGGGCCTATATTGACTTGCTTGGCATATATTGGACTTTCTTATTCTTATTTCATCAATTATTGGCTTATGGACTCTACCGGTTGCTTAAACAGCAGTACAAAATACCTAGTAGAAACACTATTCACGAGATTTTCACGGAAAGTGCCAGACTATACAATTTTTCGTTCTGAACTCATATATGGAGTCAGAATTGTCAAATTATGTCTCTAACATCATTTTACTAATTTTAACTCTACCAGTTAATTCACAACACTGCAAATTCTCCGGTAGAACGCACTGTTCATAACCTAGTCATGATTACAGTCAAAATACTCGAAATCACTCACTAAATCTAATTATGGCATTTAAATCCTTAAATTAAATCTCTAATTAAAATTTACCAATTAAGGTCATTATACATAACGAATTACGCTCGCGTGGCATCTGGGTAAATTTTTTGCCAAAATATGATATTTTGATCACTGTTATGAATAAGGAAGACTTGTATTTCCCTTGTTTCATTTCCTTTTATTAATGAAGTGTCTAGTTTGCTTCAAATATACAGTTTCCGTTATGGAGAGAAAAAAACTACTTTCCAAAATTTTATTCCAATTGGTGAAAGTAAAAAAATCACGAGATGTTTATAAAAGGTGTAATAGTAGGTCGAATTTGATGGCGTGCTACACTCATACAGAACTGACTGATGTATGTAAAATATTTTTGTGGAGAAAGAGGTTGAAAATCATGGTGAACTTTGTTTGGTTCATGACTCGGAAACATTTATGTCCTTCAACCAAACCAAATCTTGACCTTTTTTTTTTTCTTTTTTGGTGGCACAAGCCTAATTGCTTTAGCGAATTAAATGCATAGATACATTACTACCACCAATCAAAACATTGGGTATTACATGTCACTCTACTTTGACCAAATAGGGTGTTTGACCTTTAAATGTAACAATTTGATTTTTGGTTGACATATTTTTAATTTCCCCTTGGGGGAGGGGCTAGTGAGTTTGAGTCCTGTATTCCTTCCTCCACGAAACTCTTTTTCTTTTCTTTTCAGATGAGTGTTGCAACCCCATTCACGAAATTTATACGGATGTGTTAAGTGATACAATCTCATTACTGTAAGCAATATCATCATCGTAAAACTTTAGAAGACTATAATTTTTTATTTGGGTATTCAAATTAGATATTTTTTTTATTTCACATAACTTTTTGAAATTTACACAATGACACCTCATTTGACATATTTCATCTCTTACAAACATAATTCGAATTTGTAACAATGGTACCAAAATCACAATAACATTTAAATCCAGAAGCTCCTGAGTTCTTTCCGAACCAACATATTAGCTTCAACACATGCCTTCGATTGATCCATTTTATCTATGTGAATGATGTTATTTAATTCATTTTCTTATTTTTCAACTATCCAACAATAACAAATCGCTCAGAGGCTACTAAACGCTCTTGTGATTATGAAACTATTGTTACACATTTGAACTATGTTCGTGGAAGATAAAATATGTCAAATGAATGCATCATTGCGTAGATCTTGAAAAGTTAAATGAAATAAAAAAATATCTAATTTGAATATCCGAGTAAAAAATTATGGCATTCCGAAGTTTTATAGTAACTGAACTGTATGTGGTAATGAGATAGTGTCACTTGACATATCCGTGTAAGTTCTTCAAAAATAGTCACGACTCTAACCTAAAAAAAAATGAGTTCCTTAAAAAAGAGAGTGCACGACTCAAACCCGCTTGGCCCCCACGCAACTTCGAGACCCCGTTGATAAAATATATTAACCATATACCAAATTGATACATTAAGTGTTTAAAGACCCCCTTGGGGTCAAAGAGCCGACAGAACATAGAATAGCTTGCTCTTTGTATATCCATATTATCTGTATGTGGAATATGATGCCAATTTCTTGCTAAACTGACGTAATGCCTCATCTTTACACTTAATGACTGGTCAGTGGTGGGGAATACTTCATGAGTAAGAATGAGGGAGGAAGAGTTATTGTGAGAATAAAAAAAATTAATTTTAAATATTATTTGACTTACAGGAATGGAAGATTGACCCAACTCCCAAAATACAATCGGGTAAACATGAGGAGATGGAAAAAAAAATGATTCATCAGAAGCTAAATGACCAAAAGAATTGGCCAAGAAAAAACTTAAAATGAAAAAATAAATCTTGGGTTAGATCCTTTGTATTGTGACCTTTATTCTAAGTTCTGTACTAATAGTCAAAATTAAAAGGAGTGCCTATGCCTACGCACCTTATTTACCTTAATTGCTCAAATATTGAACACATACCCTGAATAGGTATGTGATTTTGGGCAAACTAATTTGCTGGAGTAACATGTACTCTTGGGCTAGGAATTCCCATATGCACAAGCCTAGGGGACAGGTGTATCTTTGGACTAGGTCTAGGGGAGGGTATTGGTGCCCTGGCAGCAACTTTTCCAAGGTTGACTCTTGGTGATAGATTGAGTTGTTCAAGTGCCTTGACTTGGAGTTTTGCAGGGTACTCTCTCACACAACCAATCCTAGGGCCTGCTCCAGTAGTCCATTTGCTTGATAATGGTTTTTTCTCTTTAAGTTGTGAAGTTTCCACATTGGCACCAAAATGACCCACATTAAGTTGATTACAATTATTGGCAGTGGCAGAATCACTGGAACCAGCAGTAGCCACTGTGAGCTCAAGTTGCTGCTTCTCTTCAACAGGATTAGTAGGTGGGACATCATCATCAATTGCATAATTCTGCAAAAGGAAACCATGAAATTATTAAAGGTTACACGTAAGTTCAACAGGTTGATGCTTAGTGACTTCAAATCAAGACCAAATAGCCCAAGAAAAATAATGCCTTTAATGTGATTCACCTTTACATTTGTCAAGTCCACATTATTTTCCATCAAGAAGCCAATGAATTCCATAAAGTTCTTCTTTGTAGGACAGTAATGACCGCTATAGGGCCATATAGCCTGAATAAGATTTAATGAACATCAATTTGCATATAAAGGAAGTGAAAAGCTTTTCAACTTTTTTCCCTATTTTCTCTTTTGGGATGTGAGGCTTTCCTTTTATCACAAAATTGTAATTGTAATAGAAAGTAAATTCTTTTTATGTTATCATGAAAATTATCAATGGTATGTATGTATAAAACACGGATCATACATCAAGAACTCCATTTTGGGCAACCAATCTTCCAGATGCAATAGTAGCACCCCCAGCTAGAAAACTTGAGTGTTGAAACTGGCCTTTCTTCTTCTCCCCAACGTACAAAATTCTAGATGAGCTAAGAACAAAAATCCACTTAGATCCTTCAGTAGTGTGTACAAGGTCCTGGCTTTTTCTATAAATAAGCCTTCCTCCCTCCACAATTACTTCATATGCTTCCCTTTGTTTCTGCATTTGCAAGCAACAAAGTTGGACCTCTTAAAATAAAGAATATTATTGGTGGCTGCGCAATATTATATAAAGTCAAAACTATTAAAAAACATTACAAAAATTATTTGCCAAAAAATAATATTCGTAACAAACTCAAAGCATTATAGATGTAGTCTTTAGTGCCTTGGAAGTTGGAAGTGCAATGCACAGATACCAATGCCCAGTTGGTATTTTACTAATCAATGCAATTTGTACCTAAATTTAATTTAATACTCAACAAAGCTAGGCAGGTCCCTGATGCACTACTGGCACTCTAGAATTCACCAAGCATTGCATAAAAATGCATATAAGTCCCATTATATGTTATGTGGCATTGTCAATATCATGATGTGACACAACTTACGGGTCCAAGGTACTTTATGCATTGCCTCTGTAATTCGCTTTTTGGGCACTCCTCAAGATTTATTTCTTTTCCATCTCCAACATCCAACCTTCATTTCACCAATATGCAATAATAAAATTAGAAAATTAGTGATGAAAACTTTGCTTAGACATTTAATTTCTACAATAATCTATTTTATTAATTGAATAGTATATATTTTTACCAGTAGAAAAAAGGTTGTGAACTCTGGCTATGAAACCAAACAGCATAGTATAAGTGCAGGTTGTGCCCATAACGGTGACGAGGATCAATCTGCAAAAACACAAGGGAAATCTTAGCTTGGTTTAATCTACTTCCTTGTACTCTTTAAGTGAATTTAAAACTATGATACAATTCAAGATGTAGACATATTAGCTTACAGCTTCAAGCCAGTGCCTTAGAGCTAATTTCTGCGCCTTATCATCTTTGCACAAACCTTTTCCTACCTACCAACAGCCCAAAAAAAGGTATTTTGATAACAAAATCCCAAAAGAAAATTTTGCTGAAAGAGAATGATAACTTTGAATTCGTCTCTATGGTCCCAGTCATATATATAATTAGAAAAGCCAAATTATGTCCAGTCAATTATTTTCCAGGCAACTAATAGAGTTTACAGGAAACAAATATAATGGCCCAATTATTAAAGCAAACAAAAATAAAAATGATATTCAAGTCTTCATAATTCATTCAAAGATTCTAGCTTCTGGCATGAAAGGGTACCTTAGCAGCCTTCGTCCTAGCTCTTGCCCATTTTGAAATAGCTGTTTCTGATTTGACAGAATCAAAATATGATATAGAGCACCGGCTAAGAGCAGCATAATCTAAAGCCTTCCACCTTCAAGAGTTAAGAGAAAACATTAAATCAGTTATTGGGGAAAGTTTATTAAGCACTAATCACTGAATTATAATTGCTCATTAAATTCCTTAGCCATAAAAAAATATATTATAAACTTGGATAATGAACAAACCATAGCTCCTCACAAACAACTGCACAATCTGCTAAGTTTCTTCTAGTTCTGTAGCTCTTGTAAACCTTCTGCAGCTTTATTGCAGCAACATCAAGCTCGCCAATGGACTTTGGTGAAAACCAAGTTTCTGGTTTTGGAAACAAGATTGTGGGGCTTTGTTTGTTGAACAAGTCATCAACTTCCTCCTTCTTTGAACCAGAATTATCTGAAACTAGATATTTGAATGAGAATGTGGTTTGCAGCTTCAGATTTCCCACTTTCCTTCTCTTTGAGCATGTAGATTCTTCTGTGATAACCTTATCCAACTCATCAGGTTTATACAAGTCATCGAAATTTCTTCCTTTCTTGAAGCTCATTGTTCTGAAGGTGATCTCTCCTTCCTTGGGCTCATAATCGATTGGTCTTAATGTTACCATTTGCACTTCACTGCAAAAATAAGAAACAATGGGGCTTTAGAGTTTCACAAGTAATGGTGGCAATTTAAGGAGAAGATATATCCTTGTCTTCAATGACTTATTTAATGCATCAAATTGCTCCAAGAAGACTGAATAGTACATTTACATGGAAGTTGCAGAACCTTATATTATAAACATGCAATTCTCATAAGATAAAACATTCAGTACCCCAGGAAAAATAGTTCTAGAAAGAAATGAAGAAAAAAAGAAAAAGAAAAAGAAAAATCAAAGAAGACCAAGTCAAGCATTAAAAAAGCTTTAATGACATTCCGTACCTCTTCACTCTAGCATTTGAATCTTTTTTTTTTCTATCAGAATTTTTTTATAGCAACAAAAGAAAAGCATAAAAGAAATGTTGACGTCGTTAAACACGCCACAACTTAAATAAAAACACAATTATTCACCTTCAATTAAGGAGTAAAAATATATCACAATACAATCTTGTAAACTTCTAAAAGTCATTTAATGCATTTCCAACTGAAAAATGATATAGAAAATGAATAGAGGGTCACCTTAAGCTTCTTTATGATTCTCTCTATTCAAAGCTAGCACTTGAGTTTTAGTCTTTGAATTAAATGGGCACTTACCCACTCATTTTTATAAGGCACAAGTTTGGAAGACATGAAAGGAGTCGAAGTTTATTTTGGTGACCCGTTGGAATTTTGGTGCCACCAATGGAAACAGTTTGGTTTGAATAGAAAACAAGAAAATTTGTATGACCAGCAAGTCCCTCAAAATGGGTTGTTTTGAATAGAAATATTGGAATATTATGGTGTGACTTACAGAAAGTGTTGTGTGAGTACGTACGTGAAAAGTTAACACTTTTTCACGCGGAGATGTGAAAGATACAGAATCAGTCAAAAGCTTAGAAAAGGAAGTGCTCATAAAAATCATAATGGCATTTATTTCACAAACATAGAATTGGATTTTGTTTTGGTTAGCTCCGACAAGTACTCTTATAGTAGGATTTACTACTTCTATCTGTTCATTTAAGCCGAATTGTTATTTGCTTTAATATCCATAGTGTTATAACAACATAATAATTATACATGCTAATTTAAATCCAGTTTAAAATGTTATACATAAAATATCGATTAAAATGTTCAATAAAAAGACTGATTAAAATATTAAGCTTTTGATTTTTAAATAAAATGTTCACTTTTAAAACTTACCAAAAATAAAAGGCAATACATATGTATAATTGTATACACACACAAAATTCACTTTTGTTCTAAATGGATGGGCATATTGATAATTTCAAATAATAACATTAGCATTTCATAAATTTTAAATAAATTTATCGAAGTATTAATGTTACAAAAATAAATTTCAAAACATAAAAAACTAACTTTTTGATAGATATATAAAAAATTGATTTAATTTGATGCATAAACATAAAAAAATAACAAAAATCTCGAATCTGATTATAATCAGAGCAATAATAACAAAAAGACCATTTACATACTATTATTGGTTTGTATTCAATTTAACTTCGGTATCCCGTTTTAAAATATCAATTTGGCCAACAAAATATTAGAGACATAAAATTAATTTTAGAATAATTTTTTGATAATCACATAATATTAATTGTCTTAATAAATAGTGTTGTTTTACTATTTTTATGTAAAAAATTATAAGTTGAGAATAAAATTGATGTTCCAAGAATCTTTTGAAGATCAAAATGAGGACTTATACTCTCTCTTTTTTTTTTGGGTAAACAAAGCCTTATGCTTTTTGTTAAGAAACAATTTAAGCAATCAATTTCGTAATTCCCTCTTTACATTTACTATTTTGTTATTGCAAATTATTTAAGGAATAAAATTGTAAACTTAGTCTTTTCAAATTAATTATATTAAATAAAGTATTCAATATATAATTGAATATTGAAATTTATAAATTAATTCATTTAAATTTCAATAACATAATTAATATTTAAAAAATAATAATTATTTTAATATAAAAATTTTAATAATTTTTTTTAAATATTTATTATATTAAAGATTAAATAAGTAATTTTTATCTTGTGGAAAGCAAATTTTAAATAAATAATTTCATTGTTTAAATATATTTTTTTGATACAATTTTATTTAAATACTAATTATGGTATTGAAAATTAATTCAATTAAATTTCAATAGCATAATTAATATTTAAATAAAATTGTATCAAAAATAATAATATTTTTCAGTTAATAAAAATTTATATATATATATATATATATATATATATATATATATATATATATATATATGAGATATGATCCTTTGATACTGGTGTCAAATTTGATACCAAATCCTAACGGTTGATTTCCGTCAATCAACGGTTACCATTTATTGGAATCAAACTTATTAATTAACTATTAATTCTCAATAAATGATAATCGTTGATTGGTGGAGATCAACAGTTATGATTTGATGTCAAATTTTAAAGTTTGACAGCAGTATAAAATGATCATATATATATATATATATAGGAAAAAAATATTTCTACAGTTACTGCAGATAAGTTATCTGCATTTTTCCAAAACGATGTCGTTTTAATATTGAAATCTTAAAAAATTATAAATATAAAGAGTATTATAACCCTGAAATAAATTAAAATTACAAAATACCATGATTTCTGCCCCAAAATGACGTCGTATTAGACTTACTGCAGATAACTTATCTGCAGTAACTGCAGAAAAAGCGAACTCATATATATATTATCGAAGACTTGATATATTTATACAAGCTAATAAGTATAAATCAAACATTTTGATTTTTAAATATAGGAGAAGTTAAGTCTAGAGTATAGCCTATATTAGGTTAATAAGTCATACGAGACTCAAAATATTTTACTTAGGCCTTACTTATTTAAATCATAGTCTAATCTGACCTAGCCAAACTCAGTTCAGATCATTTACACTGCTAATTCAAAATTGTCTCAGCGATGCTTACACATGGAGGGGGGATAATTAAAAGATGGAAAAGAAGTTAAATAGTACATTAAGAGAGTTTGAATTTGTGCACTATTTTTTTTTTTTAATTTTGAGTGACGAAATTATGGTTATTTGGTTTTCAAGTGTGTTTTCATCTCAATAAAGTTGAATTTAGATTCTCTGAATTTTCTCTATAATGTTTTTTTTAAGGTGAATCAGACTATCTTTGTGTTGTTCTTAGTTTTAAATCAATTATATAGTAAATTAGATGGCACGTGAAAGAAAAACGCAAAAGCTTACTTGTACTAGGGATGAATATATAAAGACTAAGAAAATCAAACATAGAGATATATATATATATATATATATATATATATATATATATATATATATATATATATATATATATATAAATAAATGTGACAATAAAATCCAAATAGCCATGAAGCGTCAAACAAGTGTTTCCTTGGACCAACGCAAGCTGCTACACATCATTTTCATATTTCAATTTCAAACATAGCGTTTTTGGGATGTGATTTAGTCGAAGTTCATGCAATTGAAAACTTGATCGTTTTTCTTTATTTTCAGTTTTCCCCTTGTAGAACTGAGCTTTCAACGCGGTTCATCTTCATATATATGGTCATCACGAACTGTTCTGTGTGTCCCGAACAACTTTTCTTAGCTTTAAGTTATAACTTTCTTTAATTTCTCGTACAAAACGTTCAACTACGTGACTCGATCCGACCTTGACTCAGTTTCATACGCACCGTCCCATTTTTCTATCGAGCCCTGTCGTGAATTATCAGTTTCACTTTGAGCATGCACAATTTTGTGTGGTCCACGTTGTGCACTGCCACCTACATATATGTTACCTAAAATGAGTAATGAAACTTACATAACAAGTACTCACATAATCATGATTATAACTGCATAAGTAGCCCTGCCCTTTAAAGATTAGGTGAGGCTAGAGATGTAAATGGATCATTTGGCCTAATAGGAACCTACGACTCAGCTTATTATATATAGTTAAATAGAACATGTTTGAGCTTAAAAAAAAAACTATTAAAAAGTATGTCATGAGCTTTTTTTTTTACATGCCGGGTTTATAAGCCTGCAAGTTGGCTTATATTATATTTTGAATAAAATAAATATATTATTATTTTAATTATTTGAATAATAAAGTAATATTTTTTTAATTATTGAATGTCTAATAGGTTTAAACAAGCTAACTGACCTTGATCGAGATTTTTATTTTTTAAATATAGATTAGACAACACTTATAATTTGGACCTACACAGATCAACAGACCAGGTTTAACTTAAAATATTTTACACAAGCCTGATTTATTTAACCCAAAGTCTAACCTAACCTAGCCCAACCTATTTATAATCCTAAGTGAGGCAGTATGAACTCATATAAATGATACATAATATTATACTTTTAGCACTATATTAAAATATCTCACACTACCAATAAAACCTTGCAGAGTTGGTATGAATCTCTTGAACATGCTAACCAGAGTTCGATTCTGATCATATATATGTATAGAAAATTTTTTATTGGGAGGGACTATATATACCTACTTCATATTCACCGTTGGGCGTAGCAAATGATTCGGCAATAACATTACTTCATTCAAAGTGATCACTGTACATAGGTCAATTCTAAAGTCTAATATTAATTTGATTGCAATGATGTACATGTTAGTATAGACTTAGAGAAGCTTCTTCTAATAAAAAATAGTATACAAGCTCTGAATTAATGAAAGAATCTTTTTATCAAATTCCAACAATTGAGAAAATTCTAAATTGCTATATATTTGTTGTATGAGAAAAATGTTTGTCCTTCTAAATGACATAATTTATGTTATTTCATTCTCACAAAGAAGTGAGACTCACATCTTTATATTTTTTTATCACTCTCTCTCCTCTTTTATTTATTTCTTTCTCTAATTTAAAATAATATATTTTATATCTTTTAAAATGATACACATTTTTCTCTTGTTATATTATGTGTGAAAAGCCAAGAACATTTGCCTTGTGTACACATTAAACAAATTTGTTGGACTAACACAAGAAGAACACCGCACAATGAGCAAACCTAACCATGTCAACATGTGATGTGATATTGGGTGTGCAAGAGTACAAGGGCTTGGTCGTTTTGGGCCCAAAATGGAACCGAGTAACCGACTACAATTCTTCAAGTCATGAAGTACCAATGTTGCCCCTAGTTGTATAGTGCATTTGAAAAATTGTAAAAAAATTAATAATTAATAATTATATTGAAATATATACACATATTATAAATTTTGAAATTTATTTTAGTTAATAATTTTAATTGGGAGAATTGATTGATACCTATAACTTCTTTATTTTACCATCTTTTAAAACCATTTTATTATGATTGAATCAAAAGTAGATTAATGAATTTCACTCGATATCATTTTATAATTGTTAATTTAATTTTGATTAAATGATAATTAAAATAATTATAAGATAAAATAATTAATAACGAAGAAACAGCGAAACAGGTACATGGTTTTAGGAAGATGGGAAAGTACATCATCGTTTTTTTATAGCCTCAACTAGAGCGTGTCTTAAGTCACTTCAATGGCGGAAATGGAACCCAAGCCAAAAGACTCGATTTCAGGTATCATCATCCAAAAACTCTCATCTTTTTGTATTTTTCGTTTACAATATTATTGTACTTGGTGCTGTTATGGAGCTTGGTTTTTCATCTGTTGGCATTTCTGATTTTGATGACCTTCGTTTCAAAAGATAGCATTTTGATCTGTTAAAAGTTCTTATTGAAATTGATTACAATACGTTAATACCCTTTGAGTTCTAGAGTTAGAACATGCGGTGGTTTCAACTATGATGAAGAGAGAGAGAGAGAGAGAGAGAGAGAGAGAGAGAGAGAGAGAGAACTGTGAGAATAGAGAAAAATGCAAACTTTCTTATAACAGCCACTTAACAGAAGAATCCATTTATGGCTCTCTCTCTTTTTTTATTATTTTAAATTCTAATTAGTTTATTCTGCTTCCCCATTGCTGAAAGTTCTTTTCTTTTTGGTTGTGGACTTGTGGGGAAGTTGTGGAGTTTATTTGATTTCTTATGTATCTTATCTTAGGTATTACTAGAACATGGTGTGTGTAATTTTTGGTTCATATTTCTTGAGATATATGTGGACCAATTCTTGTACATTCCAAGCATATGTGATATGACAATTGATGTATTTATTTTTTCAAATTTTGGTTTGAACCCCTTTGTATTTTGCTTTTTAAAAGAAAATGATGTCAAATCTCCAAACATTTTTGAGCGAGCTAAGGAGGAGATTGAGGCAGTTTTTCATCATGACAAATCGCCTCACCATCACAAAGAAACTCATGGGAGAAGTGATGACATTGATGAGGAAACTTCAGTTGAAGAAGTCAAAGCGCCCAGTGTGTTTGCACGGGTGAAGGAGGAGATTGAAGCTGTAGTTGAGGCCATTCATCCCAAGAAAGAATCTGGCACTCAAGACTCGCCATCAAAATGATGGGTGGGATGTACCTTTATTTTGTAACAAAGACTGTGAAGACTTGTCTCAATGGTGTTAAGCATCAAAACTACTATGTTTGTTTTGTCAACTTAATTTTTCTTTTGTTGTTGTTTCCTTTAGATATGAAAAGGAAATTATTCTTTTTTTTATTAAATTGGTTATTTGAATGCTGAATCCTTTTTCTTTTTAGGAAAAAAAAAATCGCCATTGGCTAATTCTATCTGTTGACGTTGTATTTTCCTATTGCCAATTTACATCTTTGCTGATCGAAATCTAAATCTTACCAAGAATGATAAAGCTGATTTTACTGGAAAATTCACTTTACATTATAATTTCAATCCAAAAGTACCTTTGGGCATTAAAAAAGGTTTGCCTGACTTATGGTTTTGTATTCAAGATGGGTATCATTGATGGAGCAGTGGCATTTTGATGCCATAAGTTGGGTTCTTAGTGGCTCTAGTTATTGGTCGGTGCTAGGAAGGTTGGTACGGGTTGTTATGTATTTCATTCAAGAATATATTAGGCTGATAGGTTCTCCATTCTTCTGCTGTTCCCTCATTATCTGGTAAGATTACTTATATGTTTATGCACATCCATCAATAAAATATGTTAGTAACAATAATTTATTTGATGAAAAATCAAGGCAATACTGACAAGAACTAATTTCCACGTCAAATGATATGAAAGTGAATATCTGCAATATCTTTTCCTGCTTTCTTTAGTACTTACATCTTTTGCCATTCTCAATTCTAAGCAATGCTCTAATGGAGCACAAGAGCAAAGAAGCTTTATAGTTTATACATAAGCGGTGCCAGAAACTAGAAAAATTGCACCTAAGCATAGTTTATCGGTCTTGCAGACTCAACCTATTTACAAGGCTGCATTGATGATTTCCTTTCCCATTTAACGTCACCGGAATAGCCAAACATTCATGCACAAGATCCAAGCCATAATACTTACTATCTTTATTCTACCTCATTTTTTTTTCTTAACTCCTTTTTCAGTAGCCCTAAACCCTATGTAATTTACTAGGGGCCTTTTCTGTCACTTTCTTGGCAACTGTCTGTAGCTTAGTAGGTAGATAACATCAGCTTCCTTGACCATATAGCACATCAACTTACGAAAGAAACTTTTACTCAAATCACACAACTGCCCTATAACTATACTTAATAATTCCCAGATAATAGTGTATACCCACCTTGCAGAAAAGGGTATATATAGGTGTATTTGTTGTTTAGCAGTGCCTTCCTCTGATTGGCCTTTAACGTGATTGATTGATGACCTACTCATGTCATTTTGACTAACCTTTATATAATATCACCGTGCTTTTATCTATTGTCTATCTCATTGAAATGCTTATCATCACACAAACTGGACTGGCCGCATTCAATTACAGTACACGAATGTTTACTTTATAATAATGCCTACTAAGCTTAGCAGAAACAATAGGTTGTGTTTGATAGGAGGTTTCTTCAAATATAGCTAGATATCTGATATTGGAATTTTGTGTTATCTATGTTTGGTATGGTAGAGGATATCAAATTTTTTTGCTAGCTAACCTATTTCCCCAGCCATTGAAAATTGTGTGTAAAATTGGTCAAAATGGATGGTGCTCAAATCCCACTTTCAAAGTGGTATATCACATGTCTAGATAAGTGAATTTTTTTTGACATAATAGCTTCCAAAAATAACCTCTTTGTAACTCTGCTGAATGTAAGTTAACTGGTTGGACTGTTAAGAAATATTGGACGTGACAAGAACAACAGTGTAACTCTGGAGGTGGAAGGAGTTGATTTGATGAGCAATGAGAGAGTTTTGAAGGAGAAAGGGGAGAAGAATTTAATAAAGTATTTTAATAAAGGGTTATTTTCGTTATTTCAATCATTTTTCTCATCAATATTCTATCATCAACCAAACATAGACTTTATAAATCTTACCTAATTTGTCCGGTAAATTTTTTTCTAATCAAACAACTTTTTTTACATTTTCCTACCAAACTCACTTTCCAACCATTTCTCTATCAATTACATTTTTCTAGTATTCAAAAAATTTCTCATCGAACAAATATCCGTAAGAGAAATAATAGTAAATGACTACCTCACCTATGGTGAACCGAATCCTGCGTGTTTAATAATGCCTTGTTAGCTGCTCTTTCATCAAAGGTCTATTTTTTTTTGAAAATTTTTGAACCATAATAAATAATGTAACCGGAATATGCTTTTCATTAACTTTTGAAAATATCCAGCAACCAAATTCAATGCCATGTTCTCCAACAACCAGCCCTTAGAAAGTTGAGAATAGTAACTTATTCAATTAAGTAACTCATTAAATGTTTTTTCCTGCAGAACTGAATGTCTCAGACGCTTTCCACAATATATAACTGGCACTCTGTCGTTGATTTCTTTCTTCCCTATAAATGGCAATGAAAGCATCAGGAAAAGGGAAAGGGTGTGTATGTGTGTAGTCTATGCATCAAAGTTTTTATTGAAAAAAAAAAAAAAATCTGAAATATCAGATAATTATAAGGGTCTTGCAGGTGCTGCAGACAATCAGACCCAAAAAGGGTGCTGTTATTCTGAATTTGTGGACCACAATATATAGTACTACTACTTTAGATTGATTTGAGAGAGAAAGCTTTGGCTTGTATTAAAAGGTAAGTTATCCAAGGTCAGAGGCAGAAAGACAGTGGAAAAAAGACTAGTCTTTGGAATTCCTAGTGTGTTGTCAAATGAAGGTGAAACTTGTTAAGGTTTTCAACTGTGTGACAAGTAACCAAAATCACTTGTTTGTGAATCAAAATCTCTCGGCCAATGCAAAGGTTTTAAAGAGTAACCTTAGAATGTTTGGAGGTCCTGGTCTGCTTTTTGGGATTTGCAGCTGCAAGCTCCTTTGGTAGCCTTTTATCCCCTTCATATATTCCAGCAATCATGCCTAGCCACTTATTGTGAGTGTATCAAAATCTGCACCTCTCTCACAAATATTATCATCAACAACAAACATCACCATAAACGTTACCACCAAACAACAGAAATCACCACGATAATCATTTGGGCTTTTGAAGAAAGAAAATGAAGGGAAAATTCTTCTGCTTTCTGCTAGCTTTGCAAATATTGAGTTGGGTTTCTACAGCAAGGAGGCCATTTCTTCCAGCTGATGGCATTTCACACCCAGGTTAGTTACCAAACACCATTTTGAAGATTGGCTTCTTTCTATTACAGCTAAACCCAGAATTTTTCTCCCAATCATGAGTTTGTAATACCTCAGCTTCAACTTAGTAATTGGCAGTGACATTCTTAAAAGATTTTTCAAACATTTGTTGCAAGAAAAATGACATTTATAATGCTTGCCCGTGTTTGCCCTCAAACCTTTCTACCACACTGGACATTTTTCTAACATTTTTCTTAGACTCTTGATCATCTCATTTTGCTCTAGATTGTAGGCTTTATTCTTTCTCTCCTATGTTGACTCTTCTCACTCTTCTTTTCAGCTCGAGAAGAGGCTCTACAGTCTTCACCACACACTAAAGAATCAAAAAAGGTATGTCTTATCCCTATCTATATGTTTGGAGCTGGCTTGGTCTCTTTGGTGTCCTAGTGACTAACATATTGTTGCACTGTGTGTGTTTTTTCAATCTATGTTTTAAAGGGTTTGATTGGCACAGAAGGTATGTCAGAGACAAGGCAGGAAGCATATGATAGAGGAGTCAGCAAAATAGGGTCAAGTCCACCAAGCTGTGAGCACAAGTGCTATGGTTGTGTGCCATGTGAAGCCATCCAAGTCCCCAGCACTAGCAGCCATTTGGGCATCCAGTATGCCAATTATGAGCCCGAGAGCTGGAAATGCAAGTGTGGTCCCTCCTTCTATAGCCCATGAACATTGTTCATATCCATTGGTTTTTATTGATCTGATGTATTCCTATCAAGTTCATATTTAATATTTCTTGATAATTTGTACTCGCCTCATATTCAAAGAATTTTCGTAAATCATCATTATGATTACAACAAGTGGCTATTAGATAAACCTATAAGGCTAATCTCAAAAGAATGTGCTTCAACCATCTGAACACATACTTAAACACATACTTATAAACTATTAGCACTTATATACCAAAAAAAAAAAATCATTTCAAATTGTTAAGAAAGTGAGTTACCTTCACTTTATCATAAAATGTAGGAAAGAAATTCCTTTGTTTATTATTACATGGTTATGATCCCGTTGGTCAAGTGTTACTTAATGAGTTAAAGCACAAATTAATTGGCTTTTTGAGAATTGTACCCAGTCAAGGGTCTCCACAGTTAGGTAAGATTTTGTTCCAGATTAAATAAAACAATCCAGAGCATCCAACCAATGTCTCGGTCTCTAATGAGTCATCTTTGGCCATTTTGGGCTGCTTTAGGCATAGTTCAATATTCACTCTGTCAAATTCGTTAAGATTTCTACTGTTTTTGTTCACTCACACAGGCCATTTTGGTAAAGAGACAAAGTCTATGGAAGCTTAGCGCCTTGATTCCATTCTGTTCTGAATACAAAGGATGGTCCTGATATGCTATTGTCTCCAAGTTTATAGCCAAGAGTCCAAGACAACTGCCACCTAAACCTACGCACCACAACCGAAACTGAAACTTATCAAGCCAATAGGCTAGCCCTCTACATTAAGAAGCAAGTAATTGTAATACCTGCAGAATGAGGTGACAAGATATTGCATACATATTTGGTTATATGTCTGAGTTAGTTCCTTAAAACAAGTCCCAAATCCAAACAATCAAAGGCAAAATGTAAAAAGGCCTTTCAATTCCAAAGCGATATAACCAATAGATGTTTTAACAATTCACCTGTTATTAGGATGTGAAAGTTCGAAATGGCTTTGAAGGCCGATGCATGCGAGAGGGAAAAACAAAATTTTTCTTTGCGAAATATACATGCACATCAAGATCATGCTTTAGGAAAACCTTGTTCGTGAAATCACCAGATGATCAAGGCCGGTCTGAAGGGTTTAGACCCTCTAACGTTGATCCACACCACCCACCCGTCTAGGTGCAAGAACTCCTTCTTGTGAAGCCACCGGATGATCACCACAAAGAGGCTTGCTAGGCGCTCTATGTGTGAAGATGGAGGCTAGGTGAAAGTGTTTGAAAAAGTGAAGCTCTCAATGTGAAAGCTTCACAAGTGGCGCAGGAGAGAGGAGAGAATAGGCTAGGTTTTCAGAAAAATCCTTGGAGGAACAACTACCACATAGGTGCATAAGAGGAGAGTATTTAAAATAAAATACCAATCAAATTTTTCTCCTAAAAATCTGATCATTAGGCACCAGATTGGAGAAAGAGAAGTAGAGCTGTTTTATTTCAAAAATTGCTAACAGTCTCCTAGAATATTCTCTTGAGAATTAGTTCAAAAACCTATTTAAAATTCTGATCAGAAATCTTCATAAGATCAGCTATATGGTGCGCCCCATATAGCCCAAAAAGGTGACCAGATACATATGAGTAGTTGCATTCAAATTTGAATCAACTCACTCAGATTTTCTCTCAACTGACTGAATCTTCTAGAGCTGATTTTGATGAGCAAATCTTGCTCACCAACAACCCAAATCAGCGCCATATATGGCCTTGGATCTTGTCCAAAAGATTCTCTCATGATACTAGTGATTTGTTCCAACAAGATCTCATCTTATACTTTTGTTATGAAACAACCTTTCATAGGCAATTCAAATTCAAATATTTGAATTCAAACATTCAAATATTCAAATTCAAATGTTCAAACATTCAAATTCAAAATTCAAATTTTCAAATTTCAAATTTCAAATTTCAAAATTCGAATTCAAAATCCAAATTTCAAAATTCAAATTCAAAATTCGAATTTCGAAATTCAAATTCAAATTTCAAAATTCAAATTTCGAATTCCAAAATTCAAAATTTAAATGTTTGATAATTAATTTAACTAATTAAATTAATTAGTAATGTCTTGGACTATCCAAGCCCATTACAATGAACCATGCGCCCTCCACCCCTTTAGGTGGAGTTCCAAACAACTTCTTGGGCTAATAACTATTATTAGGCCCAATACCTTTAATGCTAGAGCATCTAGACAATTAGGTGTTTGTGTGTGACCCATTAGGTCTAACTTAGCCACTGACATAAATGGGCTTGGGCCCAATAAGCCCACAACTCATCTAATGACAACACAGAGCACTAGCAATGCTTTGTTGCCCCAGAACTAGTTAGATTAATGATTTGATCATCATATTAAACATATTTGGTTGCCGTACATATTTCCTTTCGTCTCGGTTACCTTCCCATAAAACCTAGGGTAAGGAAGCGTATCAACCCCTGCGGTTTAGGGTGAGCTTTATTCGAAATAGGGAATCTTCAATTTACAGACTCTAAAGGCAGATCATCTCATGATCTCTTTTACTATGCATAGATTCCCGAGTCCCTGTAAATGTCATCCCGATTTCTTCGGTTTACAGATAACCTAATCTCTCACAGAGATTTGACGAATTCCTTCAGCTTATCACTCTAGCCCTGTGTTCTTTCAGGACAAGCCCAACAGTATACCTATGAGTCTCCATGTTTCAGGCAGACGAGGTGCACAATCAAAGCATGTCTTCTAGAACACAGTCTAGGTAATAACTTCTGGTCTTAGGAAAGACATACCCAAATATAAAGAGAATACTCTAATGATACTCTCTGTGAGAGTTCCTCATAGAGTCTCTTTGTGGATCCGTTCAGTGCGAGCTATACCCTTATAGGTCCACCCACGACTTTAGCTAAGACATCTCCATATGTAGCACATGAGGTCTATACCTTGTATCCATATACAAATAGATAAGTCGTGCTAGTCTTACCCGAGATTACTGACCCCATTCTCAGTATCTCTAGACTAGGAACATAAAATTAGGAATAAACATCCGGTATTCTTGAATCCTCATGATTGTGATCTCATCACAGATACTCAAGAGTTATTCCACGGGGTTTATCAAGTTATTCATAATATATTAATATTAATATCGAGACATAATTATGAAACAAGATAAAGAGTGCTTTTATTTATTTGCGACAATATTAAAAAGGTATACATCTTGTCTTATTTAATCATAAGATTGTCTCTAGGACACCCAAATACTAACAGGATGAGGAAAAAAATTGTTATGTTATAGGAGAATTCTTTCTCCCACTAGTAATACATTAAAATGTGTGCAACAACTTTTTTTTGTTTTTATTTTTTAATGAGATGCGAGACTCATCACATTTTGTATCTATCTATAATAGGAGAAAGAATTTTTCTACAACATGAAAAAAAGAGAAACTCTATTAAGATATGCGTTAGAACCCCTCAAAATCCGGTCTCCTAGGGACATCATTATAAGCAGTATATATTTTGTAGCTAAGTACTCCTCCATTTTTAATATTATAAGAATCGCTCAACCATGGTCACAACGAACTCAGACAAAAACTTGGGCAAACCTCCACAAGCCTCGGAACAAATGAACCTCAGTTTATGTCCACTTTTGTGTGTATCAATAATGCTATTACACAATCTAAATTCCTAATTGTCCAAAATATGTTCCGTACTCAAGTAATACTTCAGTATATTTTTTATTACTTTTTTTTATAAGTGACTTTTTATATTTTACTCACTCATTTATGTTCATCTAGTCTTACCTTTTCCTAATTTTGGTAAAAGAGAATATGCTTATATAGTACCAAAGATATGCATCTAAATTTCATACAAACATGCAGAAGATATTCCACGTAAACATCTAGATTTCCCTCTCTCAAGGCTGGGTTACACACACACACACACAAAAACAATCAGCTATGTCTTGATTGGTGTAAGTGGGCTCACTTAGATTCAAGGGGTGTTTAGATTAGGATTTTAAAAGACCTTTTTTAAGATAATTTTTTTTTACAGATTTTAAAAAATTATTTAGGATGGGAGGGATTTAAAAAAAAAAAAAAAAGACTTTTTTTACAAACAAGATTTCATAAGATTGGATTTTAAAGGATCTTAATAGAATTTATAAGATTTTAAAGGATAATATGAATTTATAAGATTTTAAAAAATCATATGAATTTTTAACAAACATTCAAAATTACAAGAATCAATAAAAAGTAACAAAGAAATGCAATCATATTAATAAAAAAAGTAAAACCTAATATAATTTTCTCAATTAGTAAAATTCATGATAAAATGTCTTTTGGAATTTTTTGCAATTGATCTTGTAAACCTTGAGATTTTTGTTCTGTGTGACGAGAGTTTTTTAACCATATATCATAAGGGAAGGATCCGTTTATAAAATTTTTTTACAAATTTTTGCAAATTAGATTATGTACTCCCGAAAGTACTTAGTGTAACCTAGTGTACTTCCGAGAGTACATAGTGTAGTTTGTAAATATAACATCTCATATATTATATGCATGTTTTCATTGAGTATTTTAAGAAAATTTTGAATTTGAATTTCTGGATTTTATTACATGAAAGCTTAGAAAATTTCTCAAATTATTTTCAATCGATACATTGAAATCTTAAATTGCTTTGAGCTTTTGAAAAACAAGTTTTTAGTGATCTATTGACACAAAAATTGTTTGAATTCGTTTCATATAACGAAGAAATTTCGTTCATGAATATATTATTATGAAACATAGGATTCATATTATGAAAGCTTCAATTTTTCTTTAAATTGATCTTGTTTTATTGAAGTAAAACAATAATTGGTTTGAGAATTTTTGTTCCCATGTAGTTTTTAATAAAAAAATCACACATTTTTGTGTCAAGAAAAATCGCGACCAATAGCTTAAAAAATTATTTTTTAAACTTTCAAAAACTCTTAAAAATCTGCTATTTTTTAGATGGATTAGATTAAAATCTTATTGGGTTATTGCTTCTGGGTTGTTTTGTTATGAAAATCGCTCAAAAATTTGTTATTTTTTAGCTTTGACGAAGATCCTCCCAAGGCGGAACCTGATTTCGAGCGGGTCAACCCACCAAAGGAAGAAGAAGACGCTGCAATAGAGAAATCTCAAGAAATCTTAAGAATTATGGTGAGATTGTGAGAGAGACATCCTATTTATATTTATCACAAAAAAGTTACACGAAATCTGCACCAATAGAAAATCTATTAAGTCATCAGATTTTTGAATACTGCAAGATTATTTTTCCTTTGTTTAAAATCCTGGTTGAATACCAACGAATTTGGACGGACTCTAAAATAATCTTTTAAAATCCCAATCGAATACCACGACTTTTTTCAATCCTTTAAAATTTCAATTGAATGCTAATGAGTTTTTTTGTCCAAAAATATTTCATTAAAATCCTTTGAAATCGCAATCCAATACACCCTAAACTTGGACAAAATTCTTTAAACTAATTATATAAAATATATTAAGTATTAAATAAAGGTTAAATTTAAAAATTTAAAAAAATCTGACATAGATTTGTTAACTTATGTAAGCTTGCCTACCTAGAACCTTTTATTTTTGGTTTTCTATTTGATTTTGTGTGTATCGATAGGAGTGTAAATGAGCTATGTTAGGCTTTACTTTAAATAGTTTAAACACATGTGTAAAATACCTTAATCTTGACCTGACTTGTTAGTCTTGTGTAGACCTAAATTATAAGTCTGATCTAACTTATATGACTAAGGCTTTTTAGTATGTGTAAGCCTATTAAATATTTAATAATTAAAATAATATTACTTTATTATTAAAATAATAATTTTTTTTAATAAATAATATGATATAAGACATCATGTAAATTTATCGGCCGAGCATGTAAAAAAAAATCTAAAACCTACTTTTTGACATAAATATGTTAAAAAGACTATAGCTACTTTATTTACCTACATGTAATAGGACAAAAGTTAGGCCATAGACCTTTACTCGATGGCCTGACCCATTTAAATGTCGCTATTGGCAAAAATAAATAAATAAACTTTTGCTTTTATTATAACAAGTCACAACCACAGGGTAAAAACTTTAGAATTGTTACGTTAAAGTGGCATATTTTCCATTTACCAAATTGCCCTTCATACTTAACAACTATTCCCTCAATTCCTACTTCTAATCGCAGATCTCCAAAGTTCAGGCACTGCAACTTCTTGTTTTCGCTTCTCAGACATGGTATCCTATGTAAGCCACTTTCTCTCTCTTTCAACTTCTTCATGTCATATATCATATCATGCTCTGCACACAAATCACAATGTAATGGCTAAACATCATAGTTTCATGAAGAAATATGAAATGGATGAAATTTTGAGCTTCTTTTCTGTTATATTGGATCTGTAAGCTCATGAATCCTGGTTTAGCTTATTCCCGTAAATCTAGGAATTGGGTTTCAAAAAAGTTTGTATTTTGTTTTTGTTGGTTGGATCATCAAGTGATTTGGAGTTTGAATTAGGATATACCGGTGAATGGGTGTTTAAATGTGAGATATCTGTTTATCTCATTTCAGATCCGTTTAGAACATTTATCCTCCGAGTTTTTAATCGTGAAGCTTTGGCTAGTAAACTTGTTTGGCATCAATGTATGTATGTAGTTACTGATTTTTCATCAATTTTTGGAAGCATGGCACCTGCTACTGGGAGAATTGATGAGAAGGGAAAAGGATTTTATATTTTTTAATTTTTTTTTTGTCTTGGTGTACACTAAATCAGATGATTGGTGATAATTAAATATGCTGGAAATCATGCTTTAACTTTAACTCTACTTTATGAAGTAAATACTCTATGTATTGCTACTTTGTGGGAAGTGGGAACTAAACTAATAAAAGAAACGTGTTGATCATGAAATTTTGTTTTCCTATGAATGGTGTGTGGAACTGAATAAGTTGTACAGCACGCATCCTGCTTTTCAGTTTACCTGTTTTGACAATTTGAGAGAGAGGGGGGGAGCTTCCAATATTTGTGCAAGGTATTTGTGATAAATACAGTTCTCCTTTTTTGACTTCTTGTTATATTGTTACATCTGTAGGGCTTGTGTCCTACAATAAAAAATATTCTTCTTTTAGATTCTGAAGGGAAGCGTGTGGCAGTCAAGTATTACTCAGATGACTGGCCTACAAACAATGCAAAGTTAGCTTTTGAGAAGTTTGTATTCACTAAGACTGTAAAGACAAATGCTCGGACAGAAGGTAAGCAACAGAGTTTGAAAAACACTCATCACAATATGCTGTCACTTAATTTTGTATTTGGTGCTAATGCCCTAGGGATGGCTATATCAATTTAACATGATTCTTGATGTAGCAAATATGTAATTTTGTTGATAGGTTGTTCTATTTTGCATTTTTGTCTTAATACGTTTTGTTTGTAGGCATTTCTGCTCAAGCATTCTATTTACTTTCATTTCAGAATTTCTTAACCTCATTAGAAATTAAGTCATATGTTGGACCTTGGACTAAATTATAAATTGAAGGGATTTTGTGACTTCTTTTCTATATCATGGACGAAAGTAGATCTTGTGTCTCGCATGGTCATATCAGTTGGTGTCTCGCATCAATAAACCAAAAATTCAATGAATTCTTTTGAAACATTCTGGCGAGCCAGCATTCTTCTGCAGCATACCATGTTTAGAAAGAGATTGTGCTATTCTATACTTCAGTTCTGCATTCCTGTCTGACAATGCTTAAACACCCATATAGTATAGCCAAAAGAATAATGCTTATAAAAAGCCTTTTGAGTTTGAAAGTATCAAAATTTTGATGCAGATCAGCCATACCACCAAACATTAGTATTTGAGTTTGTCCCTTTGATTTTTATTAATTGATAAACAGTACGATTGAGAAGTTAATTAACCAGTCACTAGTTGGTAAGAGTAGTCCATTTTACTGATTTCCAACATATGATGGGAACATGCGGAACGGCCTTAAGCATGATTGCTGTTTCTTCTGTTTCCCTTTTGTGCAATCAAAATGCAGCCATCAAAAATACTTTTCAACCTACCACACTACTGATGGTATTTGTTGTTATTATTGCATAAACGAACAAACTTTTGTTAGCACTTGTGTTTATCATGTTTCTTTTGAAACTGATATTTTGTTTACAATATCTACAGCTGAGGTAACACTGCTTGAGAACAATATCATTATTTACAAATTTGTACAAGACCTGCATTTCTTTGTCACTGGTGGTGATGATGAAAATGAGCTCATTTTAGCATCAGTTCTTCAAGGTTTCTTTGATGCAGTCACGCTTCTGTTGAGGTATTTTTTGTTGTATTTTGCTATCTGGATTTAAAACCAGATGCACCTTTACTCATCATGCTTTGCTTTGTTTATTTCTTTGTGTGCCTTTTTCAGGAACAATGTTGACAAAAGAGAGGCACTTGAGAACTTGGATCTCATTCTTTTATGTGTTGATGAGATTGTTGATGGAGGGTGTGCATATGTCTTAGCTACAAATTTTCTTTTCCATAAAAGTTTAATTTATTATTTTAATAGTTCATTTTTTCTTGAAGGATTATACTTGAAACAAATGGACCTGTTATTGCTGAAAAAGTGACCTCCCATAACTTGGATGCTGATGCCCCCTTGTCAGAGCAGGTAATGCAACTCTATTGCAGCTTAGTTTCTGTCAGTATTGTGTATTTTCTGTTGGATTTTACAACACAAACGCACAAAAACTTTCCATAGAGACCAAAGATGGCTAGATTGTTCCTCGGAACTTACATTATCCTTGATGGCAGTTATATAACTGACATTTTTGCAAAATTCTGAATCAGTTTTAACTTTTGATGGATTCAATTTTAGAATAACAATGACATGTTACTTGATCTTCAATCTAATAGTGAGTTTCTGATATTGTAGACACTAACTCAAGCATGGGCTACAGCGAGAGAGCATCTGACAAGAACCCTTTTACAATGATGATTGCATGCACTGAAATGAGCTAGTTATATTTGAGTATTTAATTTTTGTCCTTTAATGAGAGTTGTTTTGTCCCCTAATTTGTTGGGTTACTGAGTTATGAGCACCATACCATTTTGCTGACAATGGTCTTCCTCCTGTATCTGCTCATATTTGACAAAAGGCAAGCCAGATATTGTGATATTCAAGTTACGGTTAAGATGTGTTTCCATAAGATTTACTAATCAAGTACGTATAATCCAATATCGAGATACTCATGCATCAATAGGTATCGTAGGGCATATACACATCCGTGTGAGACTCGTTGTTTCCACCTTAGATATCGTAAGTATTCACAAGAAATTTTCCCCGGCACGTTTTGACCAGACACTCTTAAGGACGTTTTCGTACAACTCTCCAAAATTAAATCTTCAAGGATGTTGTTCATCTTAAATTTCAAGCTTCTAGTTTATTAATGATAGGAAATGCAAGGGTCGCAGCCTTTTTTACTAACTGTTTTCATAAAAATACAAGGATTTAAGTAGTAAGCTATTATTCGAGGAAAAAAATATTTGAAAGATCCCCAACTTGTTTCCCATAAATTCATAAGACCGTACGCTGCTAGACCAATTCTTACTAAACTTTTGTAGATTAACAGCCTGTTTGTTTGGACTTTTTTGAAAGTAATTTCTATCTCTTCTTTATTTTAGAAGTATTTTTTATAAAAGTTAAAGCTATTTATATTATTATAAAAATATTTAACTTTTGAAAAAAATATTGGGTTTTTGACCTCTGCTTTTTTTAAAAATTAAAATTTTTAGCTTCTGAAAAAAGTAGATTTTTAATTTTTTTAGTGACTTCTGTTTTTTTTAAAAGCAAATATCCAAACAAACTAAAAACGAGAAGTATTTTTTTTTGAAGAAAAAAATAGCTTTTGGAGAAAAAAAAAATCCATCCAAACGGGCCCTAAGAATATTATAGATCAAAAGTTCTGTCGGCTTGCATTCTATACAAAAGATATTTGAAAGATCTCCAACTTGTTTCTTTTTTATTATTTTAGTTACAGTTGATGGAGTGGATTTTCTCATATCATATTTAACATCATATAAAAAAAATTATAATTATACAAAAATAAAAATATTTGAATAAATAATTATAAAATCATTATCATTAGTTTTTATGTGACCATATCATATTAAACAAAACTTGAGATGATTATCGGCAAAAAAAAGTAATTTATTGCAAATTAAATAAAAAAATACGAATTTATTGTTGTTTTTAAATTATTTACGAGTGTATTGCAAGATGTCACTTCTCGATTGAACGTGACTATTCACTCCCAATGTAAGGTTATGCTTAAAAAAGACGTCATAAAAACACCTGAAAAATAACCCAAGCATCAATCAGCCTGAGGGGTGACCTTGTTAGTTGCAAAACAAAACGAAAAGCAGTCTGTGATGTCATATAATGTCATATAAAATTAAGATTTTATGTTTATTATTTTACATAATATAACTTCATTTTCTTACACACACGTTAAGGATGTTGGATCCACATATTTTTCTTTCTCTTTCATCATTTCACTTTATCTCTCTCTATTATTATGTGTGCTGGAAACTAAACTTATGTTATGTAACATAACATTAATAAAATCCATAAAATTAAGCCAAGGCAATGTGTCTCACTCTCGGACGAGTATCAAATAAAGGAAAATATTTATTATGCTCCAAAATCACTTAATAATTTGGTGCTCTCTCTTACAACACTAATTTTTTCTTTCTTTTTTTACCCCTGTTATTTTTTTTCTTTTCTAATTTTACCCTCCTATTTACACTAAAAGACCACTTAAAAAATAGTGGTCCCGGTTCACCATAAATTCTCTCCAAATAAATGGCATCTTTGAAATGTTATACAACATAATATCAAAGGAATGAAGCATAGATCAGAAACCTCTCAAATCTTCTTCTGATAAATATCGTATATTCTTCTAAAAAAAAAAATCGTCTTCCTCCTTTTTTTTTTTTTAACTGTTTTTACGTTTTTTTTTTTCTTTTAGATTTGGTAGTGAAATCCAGCTTCCCAGTGTAAATTACTACATTTAAATCTTAGGGGCATTTGGTACGGGGGATATTTTTTTTATCGAGAAAAAAAAAAGTTACCTAGATTATAGCAGGTTTTTTTTATCTCAAACGAGTTACAAAAAAATATTTAGTAGGTTAAACTTGTTTAAAGAACATGTCATCTTGTTTAACAAACCAAGACGGAGACATCCTATTGTAAAAAGAACGTTTAAAACAAATTTTCAAATATGGTGGATAATTTTGTAATCTCATTCCACATTCCAACATATATTTCATAACTAACCAAACATAGCATTATAAAAATAACTCAATATTCCCAACAAAAATTTTAACCTACCAAATATTTTTTTTTTAACTTGTTAAAGATAAAAAAAAATCCCACCATATTTGGATTTGGATTTGCAACCTCTCAAACTTTCCAAGAACGTGATTATGCAACCTCTGTCAACTTGCTGTGGGTGGAAAAAATGGTTCCTCACTTTTAACTCTCCATATCTCTTTTTTGGACTTGTCCGTTTAATGCCAAGTGAGGTAACATATTAACCTTTGTTTATTCAACGACTTAATACACAAAGTGGTGGAGAACTTTTGGCACCATGTATTGTGGTATTTTATATGACATTAAATGAAATCACATATCGCTTTTCGTTTTGTTTCGCAACTAACAAGGTCACGCTTCTTATAGGCGTGACTAATGCTTGGGTTATGCTTTTTTTAAGCGTACTTTTATGATGCCTTTTAGGTGTGTTTTTTTATGGAGTATGACATCTACATTGGACGTGATATCCTGCAATAGACTCATAAATAATTTGAAAACAACAATGAATTTATAATTTTTTATTTAATTTGCAATAAATTAATTTTTTTGCCGATAATTATAGTATGAAGAGTAAACACCCTTTTTAGTCCCTGTCAATATCTACGAAGTCCTTTTTAGTCCCTGGCAATAAAAAATGACCAAATTGGTCCCTGAAATTACAAAAAAGGACCATGTTAGTCCTTATCTCAACTCCCAAATATGTAGAGTGGCCCTTTTCTTGTAACCAATTTGGTCTTTTTTTATTGCCAGGGACTGAAAATTCGTAGATATTGCCAGTGACTAAAAAGAGCGTTTACTCTAGTATGAATATAAGTGACGGACCCCACATTTGTTTGGACCGAACAAGCCATGGCGTTCCCCAGTATCAGTTGTAACACTGAATTCAAAAGAAACCATTTTTTCATCACTGCCGAGAATGCTGTCAAAATGGAACGGATCATACCATACATAAACATGATCGTACTTCATATTCATAGCAGTTTTATTATGCCATGTAGATGCATATCCCACCTTTCTTCCATCTTTAGAGTAGCTTTGACATTGGATTTTAGCACCATTACCATAGGATGGAGAAACAACGACCGCGAAAATGAATCCCAACGAGTAGGAACGGATAAGAACTCCAGTAGTTCTGGTTGATGAACCTGTTGTTTGGTAACGAAAGTACCGTGGGACGCTGCTTCCTGGTAAACAAACCTCAACACTGCTATAATAACTGTAGCTTTGGTTTCGCACAACGCTTGTTCTTAATTGTACATTGTGTATTGCAGCAATCTTCATTGTTGATAGTGCACCTTCCATAAAAAGGTCGAGTGATGATTCATCCAATCTCATAACATTCTTGAAAGAAATGTATTTCTCCCTTCCGTTCATTTTTTCTGAAAATGTCCCTAAAGTGGATACTGTCATCAATGATGTGCAGTTATCTGCATAAAACTCCTTTATGTTTTCAGGAAGCTCTGGCAGATGCCAAAGCTCCGTGCAATTCTCTAAGGACAGAATTTCTAGCCCTGAGAGATCCTTGATACTTGAAGGTAAACTCATCACACTGCTTCCATCTAGTCTTAATTCGTATAATGATAATAAGTCACTGATATTGTCAGGGAGTGCAAACAAATTAAGACAGTCTTTCAAATATAGTATTTGTAAAGATCGAAGGCCGCCAAATAGCACATGTAACTTGTCTTTAATTACTATGCTGCATTTTGAAATCCAAAGCTCAGTAAGTGATGTCAGGCAAGACAACTCATTTGGAAGATTTTCAAGTCTTAAACCTTCTAGGTTGAGCCACACAAGCTTTCTTAGACGACCGATTGATGGGTGCAATATTTCGATTCCTGCGTTGCTTAAATTCAACCTTTCAATTGAATCCGAGGACAATGAAATTTCCTTCAGACTTGAGCAGCCGTTGACACTGATCTTCTCCAGAGATCTTAAATGCTTCTCACATATAAGGCTTTTCAGTTTTGTGCACCTATCCAATAGCAAGGTAACAAGTGTGTCGTTAGAAAAAACAGATGGGTGAACATGGCGTAAACTTTCACAGCCAGAGAGATACAGCCATTTAAGTTTTGAAGCGCCAGACAAATCTGGGAGCTTTATTAACTGCTTGCATTCACTTAGGTCCATTCCTTCTAAATTCACAAGTTCCTGTTACAATTCAAAAATGAGAAGTCAAAATGGAATATCATAAAATTTCATTTCAAACCGAAATCATAAACGTACACACATGCACCCACCTGCATGTCGCGCCAAAGATATTTGACATCGCTATGTGGCAAGCGAATCTCAACAAGCAGCTTAGCACAAAAATGTGGTGGAAGAGACTTCAAGGGGTATCCATGCCATTCAAGGTACCTCAATTTATCCGAAAATGGCAAACGATAATGCATCCACATAAAAACTTTATGAGGAGGGTACACAGTCGTTGACCTCTTCTTACCCAATGGGACATATAATTTAAGATATCTTAGACTAGTCATCATGTTGAATGTGTCAGCTCTCAAGTGTAAATCTACTTTTTGAGACAAATCTAATGTTATGCCTACAACTGCATCAGTCCCCTGCCAAAACAAGCAATAATTAAATAAACCTGTAGCAAATTAGCTATAATTTATATCTAAAATCATGTTTAGAAAAAGGCCAGCTCTTTTTCTTACCTTGTTATTGTTAATTACATCACAAACTTCTTCAATATCCCTTAGTCGGCTATGTCTTCCTGGGTCTCTGCTAAATTCTTTCCGAACTATATCAAAACCCATTTCTTGTAGCAGGTCATGCATTTGTATTCTATTGCTCTTTGAAATAGTTATAAGGGCTTTATCTTCAAGGACTTTTATTCCACTAGCAGGGTAGAAACCACACGCATCTAGTATCCTTACGACTTCATCTTTATTTTCATCTTTGAAAAAGAATGCAATGTCCAGAAAGATTTCCCGTTGTAGCTCTTGTAATCCATTATAGCTTACTTGTAACATGTTTTGAATTTCCTTGAAGGATTCCTTCTTGCTCTCAAATTTATTCAATTCACATTTCCAAAATTCAGTATCTCTGGAATGAAAATGTAAACCCAATACTTTTAAAGCTAATGGAATGCCTCCTGCATATGCAACTGCCCTTTCTGAAAGATCCTCAAAACCATCTTTAGGACGAATTTGCTCGAAAGCTCCCAAGCTAAAAAGCTTTACAGATTCTGGAAACTCCCATTTAGTGACCTCATATACCTCATCAACTCTTCCACTAAGCATATGCCTATTTCTTGTTGTTATAATGAGTCTACTATCATGTTCAAGGTCATCTAATTCATCACACAAATATTCTAATTGAGCAGAACTATCCACATCATCAAGTACAATGAAAACTTTATTGCTGCTAAGCCTTCTCTTAATGAATGTGGATCCAGTAACATGAGATGTTGTAATTGGTTCCTTTAGTAGCTCAAAGAGAAGCTTATCACGTGTATATGTTAGTCCAAACTTTTCTGATTCTTCTCTTACATTTGCCAGGAAGCATACACTGTCATATTGTGGAAAGTGTTTGGCAAACATGTGTCTAGCTATGGTTGTCTTACCTATACCACCCATGCCCCAAATTCCAATTCTTGGAACTTTATTGAGTAATGAATCAATGGATTTACTGTTCTCATCAATTTCAACAAGGCCTTTCAGTTCATTAGGATACATCAGGGACAGCTTTTGCCAAACATCTTTCACAATGTTTTGGATGACTTCAGAATCATCCCTAGCCAAAAATAAAATAAAATAAAAAATAAGAAATAAAGAATAAACAATTCTAAAGGAATAATTCAATTTAGTGCCGGTGCTTTTACTCATGGCCACTCATCTCTCCTATATCGCCTCTGTGATCATTCTCTCTTGGGCAAATTCGTCATCATACTCATTTTTATTGCTTCTACAGGCTTTTGGTGTTTGCATAACATGTCTGACCTTGCTATTTTGAAATTTAAATTAAAATAAATTGCTGGTTTTATAGTCATTTAAAAAGTGGAGCTTATTGTTATGCAGGAAGTCATTGAAATTGAGAATGAATCAACCATCAGATCTCTATCAATTTCTTTTCAACATGAGAGACGACTTCGTGAAAATCAGGGTAAATTAAACAAACAAAATTTATGAAAGTTGGAATTTATGCAGCAGACCATATATTATGGGATGGGATGATTAATAATATATAGTAGATTGGGATAGAAAAGAAAAGCATATATACCGTTGTTTGGAGTGGGAACTTAAACCACTCTATATATGCGGGAAGTCTAATCTATACCATCAATTAGAATTGTCATGTTCATCACATATTCAGTATATATTGTTTCAGAAAATTACTTGTATAAAATAAGAACATATATATAATAGTTACCTATGGGTACGAGAGTCCCATCCAGATATATTAGCGGCTACAGTGAGAGCAGCTTTCCACTTAGACACTTTATCATGGTAGAATTTATTGTTCCTTAGATCTCTCTCATGTTTTGCGAACGCTTTCTCGTAACTCCCTTTCTGATGACGTACATCCGATGGATCTGTTTCATAGAACACAGGTATAACTACCTGTCCTTGATGTTTTCTGCACTCGAGTATTTGGAGGAGTTCTTCCAAGCACCACTTTGATGTAGCATAGTTTATCGAGAAAACGATGAGTGATATATGTGAGTCCCTGATTGCTTCGTTAAGTGCAGGCCCAACCTCATCTCCTTTTTTAAGATTATAATCAATGTATGCTTCGATTTTGCTGTGGCAGAGAGCACTATGAAGATGGCTAGTGAAATTGGTTCGGGTGTCCTCACCCCTGAAGCTAATGAATACATCGTACTTTTTGGCAAAGGAAGAAGAAGACATATTGCGAATGCAAAGGACTATCACACTTTCCTTCCTTTTAATGGCTTAGAATTTATACAGAAGATAACATAACAGGACTACAGGAACAAAGGATGGTTGCATTTTTTGCATTTTACCGGTCAACGCTGTCTCGGGCATTGGATTAGTAACAAGCGATAGAAAAAAATAGTAGAAGTATGATTACGACAAGAGGTGGCAAAGTTGGCGCCTGCTCCGCCATCAATCTGTCAAAAAATGAGTTAGTTAGTTTCGCCCCGTTTTTGAAAGTGGGCTCAAAAACTCAGCCCGTCCCGTCCCGTTGGGCGGGTTGGCCCGCCAGCCCGAATCTATTTTACACTGACCCGCCTCGGTCCGTCTATACCCGCTATCAACTCGCCAAAAAATGAGTCTGTCTCATCCCGCCCCGCCCCGCTTTTGAGATGAGTTGAAAAACTCAGCACGCCCCGCCCCGTTTAGCAGGTTGGGCGGATTGGTCCGCCGAGCTGAGCCCGTTTTGCCGGCTCTTTACGACCACTTTGGTTTTGAATCTTAGAAATTTTTAAATTAAGAGTAAATATTTTTAGATCCCTAACAAAAAAATATGATCTCCACTATAGTCTCTTACAAAAAAAATTAGTCAGCTGGTCCCTATCAAATTCAAAGTAGACCCATTTTAGTCCTTTTGAGGGACTAATATTATTAATTTTTTTGAATTTGTGAGAGATCACGATTTCAACTAAATGAACCCACTTTGAATTTTTTAGGGACCTCGATACTAATGTTTTTTATAAGTAACTAAAGTGGAGACCGTATTTTTTGTTATGGACAAAAAATATATTTACTCTTAAATTAATAGTGTTAATTAATATTTCAATTTCAATTTTTTTTTAATCCATTGTGATGACGATGATGATGAGTTAAGCATTTGACATTTATTGATATTGTGCCTAGTTATTATAACTCTAATTTTTATGATGATTGGACCTAATGAACACAAAGTCTGTTTATAATTTTTAACTAGGTCATTTTTCTAACTTATTTATACTAGAGTTAAGTGTTATAACCAATGTAATGTCCCACATCAGTTGGAGAGGGGAACGAAACATGCCTTATAAGGGTGTGGATACCTCTTCTAGTGTGAGGCCTTTTGTGGGGTGTCCCAAGAAACAAAACCGTGAGCTCGACGGTGCTTGTGCGCGGGGCAAAGCGGACAATATCATGCTATAGGGTTTTGGGCTATTACATATTGTAACATCCCCGTCTCGAGCCGGTTCAATTAACATACATATGATAAAACAGAAAACAACGGAAGACTTAACTTACGAAAATATGAGCTAACTTTTTCTTTTTCTTTTTAAATTCTCATTCGTCGTAAACGAAAATCGGACAGAGTTTTCTCTATAAATCGGACAACTGGGGATTTTCCAATCCCACTCAGAAGCATTTCCTGATAAACAGTTTATACAAATATAATCAAATGCTCATCCATGGGCGCATGCATAACTTGGCTCAGTGCCACTATATCTAATAGCATGCAATCCAACATGTAATCATAAACTGAATAATACATCATCATATAACGTGCCTGAATACCCAAATGTACATGCCTCCAAGTGACAGACATGTACAAAACATATACAGGCCATATACAAAATAAAGGATCAATATCGTGATCCATCAAATGCGGAAATACTAAAAGACATCAAACACTCCAAAAGGTAGTAGCCTACAACCACTCAAAATCCGATCTGTCAACTGCCTCAACCACGTGTCGTGTCCCTGCCTAGTGAGGACTCACCGGGAATCTGGGCACCTGAAAATATGTCCCCGAAGAGGGGTGAGATTACAAATCTCAGTAAGCTCCAGGTTTATAGAGAATTCTCCATACCCCTGGCTCACTCCTGCATGAAAGTCAGATACAGAGTATACAAATACAACATATAACAGATATCATAACAGAACAGAGCATATATCCATATCATATCAGAGATGTGGGCCGTCATTCCCAAGGGAGGACCCCAAGCGGAAATCAACGCACGTGTTCCCGAGGGAGGACCCCAAAGCGGAACCAGACATATCAGAGGCGTACACCATCAGTCCCGAGGGAGGACCCCAAAGCGGACATCCGGGTACTATACAATCAATGGCCAGAGATTGTTACAGAAATCATATTACAGAAGTCATATCAGAGCAAAACATATCATGTTATCAAATAACTCTATATGAATGCATCTATACAAAGCATCTAAATCACAGTCATACAGTCCAACCATAGTTCACTAACCATGGTGGAGCACTCAAGCAGGAAAAGACTCCTTAAACATAGAGCTTACCTCTTGAAGCTTTACCAATACCCTTACTTGTTGCACAAGTTACTTATATATCTTCAAGAGATTCTGATTCCTTTTTAGTCCCTAGGTACACCTAGAGCAAGAATCCACAAATACCAATTAATAAAATGCCATCATGCCTAGCTTTCACATAAGGCACACATTTTATCGCTTCTTTTCATTTCTTTGCATTTTTGCCAATCCTATGCCAATACACAAGTCTAGACCTCTTTATAACCGTTGGTGTTCTTTAATTTAATCATCCATTTCCTTACGAATTTCCAACATAAATCATAGCATTTTACTTTAAAGGACCGTGGGCCTAAAATTAGGAAATCAATATATTTTTCCATGATTTCTTTTCAAACCATTTCATTTCATGACTTATCATTTTCATACTTTGAAACACACATATTTTATTAAAATAAAATATGACAACATCTTTCCCTAAACACCCTATATGTCGAATCCTTTAAGGGGATTTCCAAGGATCCTTCTCTTTTACAATACATTTTCCTCACTTAATTTAACAACTACACGTACATAAATATATAATATATACCAAGTTCCTATTTAATTTTTGGGAATCTCAAGCTCTTTAAATCCTTCAAGGCCGAAACATCAAGGGTATGTTTCAAAGGATTTTCTTTCAAATTTAACATTCTTACTAACTCATCAAATTTCCTCTTTTTCAAGCACATTAAATCTTCCCAATACATACAATAAATCTTTGTGCATCACCCCTAATTACCCTATCAAGGCCGAAATCTAGGGTATGTCACCATGGGATTTTTTTTCCAATTTTTATACATGTTCATATGCTTATTCCACATTCCTATATCCAACACATCATCAATCCATCATCAATTCAAATTTTAAACTAATTTATTTCACACCAACACATGCTCACAATTTCTATGACACAAACCATCAAAATAACATCATGGAAACAAAGGTTTCTTACCACTAATCAACTTCCCAAAGCCTAGAAAGCAACCTCCAAGCCAAGCTCCATCAAAAACTCACTTTTTCCACCTTGGATGAATAGTGCACGAAAATGGGGTGATGAATATCTCCCTCCACAAACGAAATCAGCTCAAATGGAGGGGTGGAATGGCTTCCTTAGGTGATTTCCTATGGAATTGGTATAATGGGTCAATGATTTAGTGTAGGATTTATGGAGAAATCAAGAAATGAAACAAAGCAAACCCAATCCCTTCCCATGGCTGATCCTCGGGTAGAAGAGAGAGAAGAGAGCAGTTTTTTTAAATGTGAATAGTGATTTTTGTAAGCCACTTATGTTTTATAAATACTTGTGGCTTTATCGGATGTTTTTCTATCGCGTATTTTTACTTGAATTGACCCGGAACCAACTTAAAGCTACTGACATATTTTTATTTTTCTAAAATCATTTACATTACTTTTTAATTCTTACAAAACAATATTCATAATTCACAGTATGATTTTTGCACCATTTTTGACGAAATGCACTGTGAATCACTAATTGTACTTCATTTACTTATGAAACTTAAAACTTATAAACTTATCATTTTCTTGGGCCTATATTGACTTGCTTGGCATATATTGGACTTCCTTATTCTTATTTCATCAATTATTTATTTCTGGACTCTACCGGTTGCTTAAACAGCAGTACAAAATACCCGGTAGAAACACTATTCACGAGATTTTCACGGAAAGTGCCAGACTATACAATTTTTCGTTCTGAACTCATATTTGTCGTCAGAATTATCAAATTATGTCTCTAAAATTATTTTGCTCTTTTAAGCTCTACCGGTTAATTCACATAACTGTAAATTCTCCGGTAGAACGCACTGTTCATACCATAGTCATGATTACAGTCAAAATACTCGGAATCATTCACTGAATCTAATTATGGCATTTAAATCCTTAAATTAAATCTCTAATTAAGATTTACCATTTAGGGTCATTATACATATGGTATCAGAGCCTGGCCCTGGACCGGTGTGTACAGCGGGGACGCTGTATTCCCAGTGGGGGAGGATGTAATGTCCCACATCGGTTGGAGAGGGGAACGAAGCATGCCTTATAAGGGTGTGGATACCTCTTCTAGTGTGAGGTCTTTTGTGGGGTGTCCCAAGAAACAAAACCGTGAGCTCGACGGTGCTTGTGCGCGGGGCAAAGCGGACAATATCATGCTACAGGGTTTTGGGCTGTTACATATCACTGCTATGCACGGACACACATTATTCTGAAAAAAAAGGCGTGTCGGACATGTGTCCGTGTCGGATACGCTCCGACACGCAGTCAATATTTTAGGACACGCGGTCAATGCTCTGACACATTTTTTCAATACGCAGTCAACTTTTTTCGACACGCGATCAATGTTTCGACACGCATCTGACAAGTTTTATTTTTTTTTAAAGCTAAATTTTATTTTATTAGCTAAACATGAAAAAATAATTTCTAAATTAATTTTTTTTGTTATGAAATTTGACATGAAAAATTAACAAGGTACGAAAAATTATTTTTGTTTATATTTATGTTATAAAATTTGAAAATTTGATTGGTTATATGATTTATTATGGGCTGTTATATGTATTAAATATAAATTATATTATATATATTAAAAATATTATTTAATATCAAAACGTGTTCCAACGTGTCAAAATATGATATTTTTTAAAATTTACGTGTCGGCGTGTCATGTCGTGTCACGTGTCAGTGTCGGTGAATCATAGACCAATCATACTCTCATCGAATATCTTAGCATAAGTTGTTTCATTTCCTATGATTCTATTATGGCCTAACAAAGCATATATATTCACAACTGTAATTTTATTATTATTTGAATATTTTATAATCATATCCATAATTCAAAATTCAAATTTTATCATCGAAGACCAAAGAATTGGACGCTTTCTTTAGGGCTTTTTTTTACCACTATAGCCTTTTTTTAATAATTAATTATCAAATTGATCTTATTTATAAACTATTTCAAAAATTTAACCTCTCCATAAAATATAACATTAATCTGCCTCTGTTTGACCGTTGACCATGAAGTCTATCCGGGTAGCTCCATCCCTACCCCAGATATTTTTTGAAAATTTTATCCTACCCAAGTAGAGAAGGAGATACCCGGTATATTTCATAAATCTGAAAAAATGTTTGGATTATTTACCCGGGTAGGTAGGGTCTACCCATAATCATCTGAACAATCACCACTTAATAAAATAACTCAATCGAACTTTTGAGTGTTTCATATTTACCTGAACTTTTGATGCTTTAATAGACTTATCATGTGATTTTGCGCAGATGTTTGTTACATCTGTGAACGCTGCCCTTTTCTTAGGCTGAAGAATAGCAAGAACAACCTCGGAATTTTTGTTCTAGGAAGCTACTCTTTTTGGATTTACTCGAAGTGCGTTTTTTTGTTCATTTTTAAAGGATGGTCTTGAGTAAGGGGGAATCCCTCCCAAGGCTCTAGCCCTTGCTCTAGTGATTCTGAGTGGACGCTCTTCGTCTTTGGCACAAACTGTAATTACTTTATTCATTGTGCGTGCCTCGAAGAAGAGCAACCCAATTGCTTTAAATGAAAACAGTGCCTGAGATGCAAACAAACCAACAAAACAAAGCCTTTGATGCTGCAGTAAAAGAAGAATGGCATGATATATCATATATGTTATGTTCAACAATGGGCTTCATCTTTTTAAATTTTTCCTCTGTTTATCTAATGTATCAATCGCACAGATTAAGGTACTCTTCAAACATCCTGTTCTTGATATTTACTTGTAGGAACAGCTCGGGCATCCCCGATCTCCATACAATTATACCTAATGAAAAGCTTAAAAATGAAAGCTACACAATTTTTGAATTTGTTCGGTTGAGTTCTTTTATTAAGTGGTGTTTCTTCGGATGATTATTTACACAAGTAAACCCCCTACTTATTCGGGTAAATAATTCAAACATTTTTTTAGATTTATGAAATATACCCGGGTATCCCCCTCCTTACCCGGGTAGGATAAAATTTTCAAAAAATACCCGGGTAAGGAGGGAGCTACCCGGGTAGGTTTCATGGTCAACGGTCAAATAGGGGCAGATTGGTGTTATGTTTTTCAAAGAGGTTAAATTTTTGAAATAGTTTATAAATAGGATCAATTTGGTAATTAATTATTAAAAAAAGGCTATAGCGGTAAAAAAAAAACCCTTTCTTTAGTCCTTAGCTTCAAATTTATTATAAAACAAAGAAAAAAAATGTGGCACGCTTGTTGCTTCAATCAGCAATCTATCTTACTTTATTTCATATAATTAGTCTTATACCAAAATTTTGACCTTTTTTAAGCCTTTAGATGAGGAGTGAGGATGGCTAGATAGAGTTGATCTTTTTCAGTCTTTCATGTCTTTGTTGAAGGACAGGGGTCAGGGTAGGTAAGTTCCAAGAAGCAGCCCCGTTATATCATGTAAGTTTCATGGAATTAATAGACGTTGCAAGTCACTTTCCTTACCTAGTCATTGCCAATTGCGAATACACAAGAAAACCGGCCATTTACATTAGATTATTCCTTTTCTAAAGACTAAGTATTCTACTATATATTCTTTCAATCTAATCTTTGGTTGGACAATTTTTCTTTTGGTCAATGGTTTGACGAATTAAAATACTATGTTAACAACGATTAGTTGGTTGGATGGATTCAAATGTATATCCAAATGAACCCATAAGCTGAGCCAGTGGTGGAGCCAGGATTCTTCATTAGAGGGGGCAAAAATAATCAGAAATTTATTACCATCAAATTTAGATTATGTTCACTCAATTTTCCATCCAAGATAAACAAGATGGTTTTTTTCCTCCCCTAAAATTTGACAGTGTCACGAGAATGAATGTAATATTATACATTAGATTAAAAGTTTGTTCTGCGCTTTACTAAAAAGGATCCTCATACAGACACATAGACATAACTATAATTGCTGCTTGATGTGAATGCTGATAGGAAAAAAGTTAAAAAAAACTTTACAATGCAGACAAATAATTTTTCTTGTGAAAAATCTTGCTTTCCAATTCCAAAGAGATAAAACTGAGCAGAGGAGGGAATGAGCTTTCCAATAATCTTGCTTGCAAATTGGTTGGTAGTAAGGCTTCTGAAGGATTTTATGGAACCACTCGCTTTTCCCCCACCACCTTCAGACTTTATTGAATGTTAATTCCCCTACCAATATTTCTCTGTTTGCTTGTCTTACGCATCCATGAACACCATGGATCTTCCTGCCGCTACAAGCATTTTGATTTTTGTATCTGACAAAAAAAAAGATACAAATAAGCTATGATAAATGGGAACTCCATTACTTGTGTATTTGACAAGAAAGATATAGATATACTTCTCGAGTGAGCTCACAAAGAATAGAAAGTTAGGAAAGATGCATCGAAATTTCTGAGTGTTGATCCAACGGGTATTCTATAAATTGGATATCTGGACCAAGTTCAATTCATCATGAGGACAAAGAATAATTTAGGGAATTGCTGGTGAACTTTTTGACACCTACCAAGCCACAGAAAACCAACTGGACGGTGACAGATCACAGAAAACTCAGAAGCAAGTGTAGAAATCTGAGGGGAAAAAGAAATCACTAGTGTCCAATTAGTCAGTCCGCTAAGTCTTGAGAAATTGCAGAGGAAGCAACGTATGTCTTGAGAAATTGCAGGATAAGTGATCCTCTATTTTCCCACCGGTACGAAAAAATAAAATATCATGCCTTCAATGATATTTTTAAATGGGGTAGTATAAAACAAAATGATGGAAAAAAAATTTTTCCAAGATTATTTTTATTCTTTCTCTTACCAAACACAAAAAATTAATTTTCCTCAACCCACTTTCTCACTATTCTCAAAAAAATTCTTGTATCAAACAACACCTTTAAAATGATATACAATTTTTTCATATATATTATGGGTTAAACGAGTGTCCTTTTAAAGAACACAAATTGTATCATTTTAATTTTTTTTACTATGTATTACGAGAGTACATAGTTATAATATGAAAAGTGCTAAATTTTTGGTTGGGGTTCATTGTGGAGTGAGATATTTCTTGGAGTTGGGGTTCAAAGTGAGATTTTTTTTTACCATCCAAGATAAACCACTTCAAATCTTCTCCTTTTTCTAACCCGTAGCTCATTTTTTGTTGGGGTTCATTGTGGAGTGAGATATTTCTTCCTCAAAGCCACGAGTTTGTGAGAATTTTGATGATTTTGGGGGTGTTTCAAGTGCAAGAAAGCTTTGGGACTCCTCCCCCTTCGTTCTAGGTCAGATTGTATGGTGAACCAAGCAAAGTGATGATAGAGGAATTCTCATTAGAACCACCAAGTGACCAAGCCTACGTTCTTGAATTTCTAAGAATTTGGTTGCATTGGTGACATTATCTTGTGTGAATAAGTCACTTGGACTTGGGATCTTAAGTTGTCAAGCGTAGGGCGTTTTGGTGTAAAATTCTTGTGGGCTTAATTGCTTGGACTGCAATAAAGTGTAAAAGAGGAAGCCTACTTGAGGTAAGTTTTCGGTCTTTGGGATTAACCCCCTTTCTGTTCCACCAGACTCTGAAGAAGGATGGTTCTTTGATATATGGTATGTTGTAAAAGATTGTTATATGATGCATGTATACGTATGTATGTTTGTGTGCCACACAATACGAGTTTCCTTGTGTGAGAGGCATAAGACGGGTTTCCTTATGCGTAGTACAAGACAAATTTCCTTGTACTGGTATGTTGCAAGACGGGTTTCCTTGCGTAATGCATACATATTGTATTCTCTGGCAAATATGATTCGTTATTGCACATATTCATTGACATACACATTCTTATGCATACATTGATTTTATATTGAGTTGTGCCTGAAGTGAACCTAGGGATGGATGAGCCCTCTAAGGACCCCTAGTTTGCTGAGATGATTATCTCAGCCCGCATTATGGGGATTACCATTTCAGGTATAATGGTTGATGGTGCTGAGGCATCGCATGACAGGAGGCCATGAGAGGGTTATTATTTGACCTGACAGTCATGACTTTGACTGCTATTTTGATATGTACATGACATGTTATTATTTTGAGTTATATATGCCATATTATTTTTTGGAGAGCTTAGAAGATGTCTATGCCATATTGATAGTATGTATATGTTATCAGTGATGATTGTACATGTCTATGTTACTTATTTAATTACATCTCTTGTGTGGTTGATGTAATCATTTAAGTAACATTATGGACATTGCTTTAGAGACCTGATATTTATGTGATAGCCTATGTCATGGATGACTGAGTAATATGATGTATGCTTAAATTATATTAAACTGTTAATTAGGTTGAAATTATCATGGTAAGAATTATCCTTAGTGGTTCATAATACAGACGAAATGTCATCCGTTTCATTTTAACCCAAGAGGCAATAAAAAATGCAATACATAAGAAAAAAGAAAAAATTAATCACGTTTTTATACTAGGTCTAATATAATGATTTATGGAAAGAGCTTTCACATTTGATTATTTAACTATATTGCGCTTATTATCATATATTGCGCTTATTATCATATATATATATATATATATATATATGGGAAAACACTTTCTCTTTTAATAGGAGAATTATTTTATCATGTTAGTGAGAGATCGTTTTGCATGTAATATTTTTTTCATTTTTCATTTTTTGTTTATGGTAGGACCAATTTAAATTATGTAGTGTAGGAATTTTTCTAACCTCATGTTAAATGAGAAATACAAAGCCCTATATATATATATATATATATATATATATATATATATTAATATATCGGGTGTACACTTACCATCATTTTTAATGTGATTCTTATTTTCTACAACTTGTTAATATATTCTCTTATGTTAATGCGACTAAGCTTTTAGGAATTAATATAGGGTTTTATAAAAGTTATGTTGTAGGAAAAATGGTTGTGTTATGTTATATAAATTCGTTTTTCGTGCCGTAGTTTTTTTTTTTCTTTAAAAAATGTGAGCTCCACAAAATATTATGTATGTAGAAAACTTTTTGTGGCTTGATAAATGAAACCATTAATATATGTATTTGGATTTGGTGCATTCAGATTCTCTTTGTAATGTTGACTAGATGTTTCGTGGTAAGTCCATCGCTCAACTATAGAGGTTTAAATCCGTCATATTATAAAGAAAGATTTTCAATATTTTTTTTTTGGAAATATTTCAAATGATTTGTTGCTTTGCAACTAATCCAATTCGGGGCGGGTTCAGGATTAAGACTTTAAACTTCTCTTAAAGGTGGTACTAGGAAGATTTGAACACATGCTCTCATTTTCACCTGCTTAGCTCTCATGCGCCAATTGAGCTACTAACATTTGATAAAAGATTTCCAATGTTAGATGTGAAACTTCACTATAATTTATATTTGAATATTGTAAAGGAATTTATATCCCTATAACAAAGATTTTCAATGTACAGCAAAGAGAACAAATGGCGGAGCCACTGTGTTCTTTTTTTAAAAAAAATAAAATAAAAATCAAAGGCACTACTTACGGTGTTTATAAAGGACAAAGAAATTCTTTCGACTATTTTCCCTATTTTAAATAACGAAACTATTTAATTTGATTAGATTTTTCACATCTTATAGAGAAAATAAACGGCCGAATTATTGCCACAGATAAAAATAAAAGAAATCCTAATTTCATAAATTAATCTTATCTAATAAGATAAGAATAAGTTCATTTATCAAAAAAAAAAAAAAAGATAAGAATAAGTTACTACAATACTATGGGAAAATTATTTATCATTTTAAATGACACAACTTATATCATTTCACTCTCACAAAGAGGTGGGTCCCACGTCTTTATTTTTTTTGTCAACTCTCTTTCCACCTTTATCTATCTCTTTCTCTCTCTTAAAATGACACAACTTTACATCCTTTGAAATGACACAAACTTTATCCTAATACTATATCTAAGAAGATTAAGGATATGTTTGATTGTGTTTTAATTATTTTATTCTTAAAATTACTTTAAAGAATAATTATAAAAATAATGTTTTTTATGTTTCTTTTTTTTAATTTCGCTTTTTCTATGATTAATGTAGATAAATTATTTATATTAAATCCAAAATGATGTCGTTTTGAGACGGAAATCAATGTATTTTTGAAATTATAATTTATTCTAGAATTATAATAGTCTTTTTTGTTATAATTTTTAACACAAAACGATATCATTTTAAGAGTAAATATAGATAAATTATCTACTTAACTGTAAAAATATTAAAATTTTTATTTTTATACTAAGAATTAAAAATTAAAACAGAAAATAAAAATAAATTACAGATGTTCTTTAATTCTAAAAAAAAAAGTAATTAACAAACAAAGCCTAAGTATGTGTGCTGAACAAATTTCCAGATTCCTATGGACACAATTCTCCTCGGGGCTCACTGTTTTTTTCTTATAAAAAAAAATAAAAAGTCTGTCACGCTTCCCCATGGTCAGTAGGTAAATGATTTCAACATAAGAATTGAATTTCCCTATATCTAATGCTAATAATTGAAAATTCTTCTAAGGCTGCCATAAGATTGAGCTTCTATTTCGTGTAGTCCAATAAATATGTTTCACGTGTGAGCCGTTAGATGAGGAGCCAGAGTGGCTATAGATGGGGTGTGAGCCATTAGATGAGGAGGATGAGGAGCGAGGGTGGCTATAATGAGGTGTGAGCCATTTGATATTTTGCGGACATTGGAGAAAAAAGCACATCCGTTGGGTTCCTCCAGCTATAAATCAGCTTGGAAATCCTGTGGTACACAAATCGCCGACACCAGATAATTCATCTCGTCCGTCGCTGCTCTTGATCTGTTTTTCTTCTGTACAAATTGCAAGCAGAGAAAGGAAGAAGAAAAGTGTGTTGGTTTTCCTTAGCACTCGCAAATCGCAATAGCTAGTCACAGTCAGAATATGTCTTCTTCTTCCTTTGCCAAAAAGAACGATGTATTCATTAGCTTCAGGGGTGAGGACACCCGAACCAATTTCACTAGCCATCTTCATAATGCTCTCTGCAACAACAACATCGAAACATACATTGATTATGAGCTTAAAAAGGGAGATGAAGTTGGGCCTGCACTTGAAAAAGCAATCAAGGACTCAAGTATATCCATCATCGTTTTCTCAGAAAACTATGCTACATCAAAATGGTGCTTGGAAGAACTCCTCAAAATACTCGAGTGCAGAAAATATCATGGACAGGTAGTTATACCTGTTTTCTATGAAACGGATCCATCACATGTACGTAAACAGAAGGGGAGTTACGAGAAAGCATTCGCCAAATATGAGACAGATCTCACAAATAGCGGATCCAACCAAGACAAAGTGTCTGAGTGGAAAGCTGCTCTCGCTGAAGCCGCCAATATATCTGGATGGGACTCTCGTACCCATAGGTAACTGTTATATATATGTTCTTATTTTATACAAGTAATTTTTTGAAATAGTATATGCTGAATTTGTTATGTACATGATTATTCAAGAGGCGACTAATTTTTACATGTCATCTCATGTTGTAAAGAAATTGATAGAGATCTGATTGGTTGAGCATCTTCAAGATTTATTCTCAATTTTGATGATTTGCTGCAAAACAATAAACTCCACTTTTTAAACTACGGATAAAACCAGCATATTCATAATATTTCTTCAGTTTAAATATCAAGAGAGAGAGCAAGGACAGACATGTTATTCAAACACCAAAAACTAAAGCACTCACGCGATATTAAATATTTAGTTTTGTTTGTTTTTTATACCTTATTATTTATTTACTTTTTTGGGCTAGGGATGATTCTGAAGCCGTCCAAAACATTGTGAAAGATGTTTGGCAAAAGCTGTCCCTGATGTACCCGAATGAACTGAAAGGCCTTGTTCAAATTGACAAAAATGGTAAATCCATTGAATCATTACTCAAGAAAGTTCCAAGAATTGGAATTTGGGGAATGGGCGGCATAGGTAAGACAACCATAGCTAGACACATGTTTGCCGAACACTTTCCACAATTTGACAGTGTGTGCTTCCTGGCAAATGTAAGAGAAGAATCAGAGAAGTTCGGACTAACGTATACACGTGATAAACTTCTCTCTGAGTTACTAAAGGAACCAATCACCACATCTCATGTTACTGGATCCACATTCATTAAGAGGAGGCTCAGTAGTAAAAAGGTTTTCATTGTACTTGATGATGTTGATAGTTCTACTCAACTAGAAGAATTATTGTGTGAACTAGATGACCTTGGACTAGACAGTAGACTCATTATAACAACGAGAAATAGGCATATGCTTAGTGGAAGAGTTGATGTGATATATGACGTCACAGAATGGAAGTTTCCAGAATCTCTAAAGCTTTTTAGCTTAGCAGCCTTCAAGCAAAGCCATCCTAAAGAAGGTTATGAGCATCTTGCAGAAAGGGCAGTTGCCTGTGCAGGAGGCGTTCCCTTAGCTTTAAAAATTTTGGGTTCACATTTTCATTCCAGAGATACTGAATTTTGGAAATGTGATTTGGATAAATTTGAGAGCAAGAAGGAATCCTTTAAGGAAATTCAAAACGTGTTACAAGTGAGCTATAATGGATTATCAGAGCTAAACCAGGCAATATTTCTGGACATTGCATTCTTTTTCAAAGATGAAAATAAAGACCACGTCATAAGGATACTAGATGCCTGTGATTTCTTCGCTACTAGTGGAATAAGAGTCCTCGAAGATAAAGCCCTTATAACTATTTCAAAGAGCAATAGAATAGAAATGCATGACTTGCTACAAGAAATGGGTTTGGATATAGTTCGGAAAGAATTTAGCAGACACCCAGGAAGACGTAGCCGATTGAGGGATATTGGAGAAGTTCGTGATGTACTTAACAAAAACAAGGTACGGAAAAGTGCTGGCCTTTTACAAGACTTGAAATTTTGAGATAGAAATTATAATTAATTTGCTACAGATTTATTTAATTATTTCTTGTTTTGGCAGGGGACTGATGCAGTTGAAGGCATGACATTAGATTTGTCTCAAAAAGTAGATTTACACATAAGTGCTGCTACATTCAACATAATGACCGGTTTAAGATTGCTTAAATTATATGTTCCCTTGGATAAGAAGAGATCAACGACTGTGAAGCATCCTCCAGCTCTTATGCCATTTTCGGATAAAATGAGGTACCTTGAGTGGTATGGATACCCTTTGAAGTCTCTTCCACCACCTTTTTGTGCTGAGCTGCTTGTTGAGATTCGTTTGCCTTACAGCGATGTTGAATATCTTTGGGGTGGCATGCAGGTGTGTGTGTGTACATGTATATGTACGCTTATGATTTCAGTTTAAATGAAATTTTAGGATATTATATTTTGATGTCTCCTTTTGAATTGTAACAGGAACTTAAGAATTTAGAAAGAATGGACCTAAGTGAATGCAAACAGTTGATCAAGCTCCCAGATTTATCTGGCGCGTCAAAACTCAAATTGTTGTTTCTCTCCGGTTGTGAAAGTTTATGCGTTGTTCACCCATCTGTTCTTTCTAAGGACACACTTGTTACTCTGCTACTCGATAGGTGCAAAAAACTTGAAAGTGTAATATGTGAGAAGCATTTAAGATCTCTAGAGAAGTTCAGTGTCAATGGCTGCTCAAGGCTGAAGGAATTCTCATTGTCCTCGGATTTAATTGAAAGGTTGGATTTAAGCGATACAGGAATCGAAATATTGCCCTCATCTATCGGTCGTCTAAGAAAGCTTGTGTCCCTCAATCTAGAAGGTTTAAGACTTCAGAATCTTCCAAATGAGTTGTCTGACCTGACGTGTCTTACTGAGCTTTGGATTTCAAACTGCAATATAGTAACTAAACAGAAGTTACATGTTCTGTTTGACGGCCTGCGATCTTTACGAAAACTATATTTGAAAGAATGTTGTAACTTATCTGAACTCCCAAACAACATCAGTGGATTATCATCATTATACGAATTAAGACTAGATGGAAGTAGTGTGGAGACGTTGCCTGAAAGCATCAAGGACCTCTCAAAGCTAGAAATTTTGTCCTTAGAGAATTGCAGGAAGCTTCGGTGTTTGCCAGAGCTTCCTTGGAACATAAAGGAGTTTAATGCAGATGACTGCACATCATTGGTAAGAGTATCCATTTTAAAGACTTATTCAGAAGAAATGATAGAAAAGGCGAAATCCATTTCTTTCAAGAATGCTATGAAATTGGATGGACCTTCGATTGACAGCATTGTTGAAGCTGCTCTATTAACAATGAAGTTTTCTTTTGGATATGACAATTACAACAGTTCTGGGGTTTGTTTACCAGGAAGCAGAGTCCCATTGCAGTTCAAATACCGAAAACCACATTCCTCCATAACTATTGGAATTCCTAACCTTTCCAACTTGCAGGGATTCATTTTTTCGGTAGTTGTTTCTCCATCCTGTGGAATGGAGAAATATGATAATGGTGCTAAAATCCAATATCAATGCTACTCGGAAGATGGCAAAAAGGTGAGATATGCGTATACATGTCATTATAAAAATGTTAAGGATTTGAAATGTGATCATGTTTATGTATGGTATGATCCTTTCAGTTCTGACAGCATTCCCGGCAGGGATGAAACAAAGGTTTGTTTTGAATTCAGTGTTAGAACTGATACTGGGGAGTGCCATGGCTTGTTCCGTGTGAAAGAATGTGGGGTCTTTCCTTTACATTCGTCAGAATCTTGGATAGGGAAAAGTTACATGGACTTGGGAAGGGAGTGGATAATGAGGGAGTCAGGATCAGATTTGTCTGAGGAAATGGAAGTTGACTTGGAAAGGGAGTGGATGATGAGGAAGTCAGGATCAGATTTGTCTGAGGAAATGGAAGTTGACTCGGAAACAGAGTTGCAATGGGAATCGCTAAAGCAGTTAGGATTAGGTTTGTATGAGGAAATGGAATTTGAGTCAGAAACAAGTGACGGATCTGATGAGAGGAAAGGCAAAGGAGTAGAATCAGTTGAAAAAGAGACACAGAAATCCATTAATTTCGTCTTCCCACCTCGTCCAACTGGTATATGGAAGAACACAACACAGGGTTTGAAAGATATAGTCTCTCTATTCCCTTGAATGCATAAAAGGTATCAACCACCTCATCTCTCTCTCTGTCTCTCTCTTCTTATAGTGACATATATAGGTTTTTGTAAAAATGTTTGAATCACTGGCTTGTGTTTGAACCATTGTGCTATTTTTGACTCAGAAATTGACTTTGGTGGCAATTCTTAATGCTACTGATGAGTTGTATGTATCTTTATTTTCTGTAGGCATCTGCATTGGAGATCATGTTTTCTCAAGCGACCAAGTTTTGCCATTTAACAGCATGCCGCAGGTAAATCTTAGCTTTCATTTTGGGGAACTTGACTGCAGGTTGAAAATCAACCCAATCACTGGACATATAACTAGTTTGTACAATTGTATAGTTGACAAGAATATGAAGCATTTAAGTTTGCATGTGTCTTGAAATTTTTCATGTTACTAACTCAGCTCTCCCCATTCCCTTAAGAGGGCAATACTACATCTCCTTAGTAATCTTTTTTTTTCTTCCTTTTTTTTTTTTTTTTGGTTTTTGTTGGGGGGGTTGAGATTTCTCCACCTTGGTTTTTTTTTTTTTTTTTTTTTAATATTTCTTTGTGCTTTCAATTTTCCATTTAGATATTTTTTTTTCATAGCAAACTATTGATATCATTTCTCCACCTTGCTGATAAATCACATTTGTCAGATATGCTTCATGCTATGTACAACTTTTCATATATCGGTTGAATTCCTTCTGCCATCTGATCCTAGGGGGCATTTGGTTGATGAGAAATTTTTTGAATACTAGAGAAATGTAATTGATAGGGAAATAGTTGGAAAATAAGTTTGGTAGGAAAATTTAAAAAAAGTTGTTTGGTACACTAAAATATTAGTGGGGAAATTGAGTTAAATATGTTGAGTGTATGTTTGGTTGAAAATAAAAGTTTGATGGGGAAATAAATAGAAATTACAGAAGTAACCTTTTTATAAAATTTTGAATGTTACATGTGGTTAAGAAGAGGGGTATTTTTGTCTTTATTTTCATCCACTTTTTCAATTTCCCCATCTTTCCAAGAAATACCATGTTGCAAATAACATTCTTTAACAGTGTAAAAGTTCCTTTTTTAGTGCATTTGTAATTTAGATAGGCAACTCATTTTCATAGGTAAAAATTGTGATTCCATTCAACCAAACGCAGGAAACGAGAATGCAACATCTACTTCCCTAGGCAAATTTTGAGATACTCTGAAACAAACACCCCCCTAGTTCAATTTTCTTATCCTTTCTCTGCAGCATTGAGTGTGAGGTCAGTTAGAAAAATAACTTACTCTTGTCATGTACTTTCTTATGTAGTTATCCTCAGTCAGCAATTTTTGATTTTTGTATTCTTGTAGACATTGCAAGCACAATCTTTTTCAACTTTGCTCTTTCATCTTTCCTTCTTTGCCTCTCTCCAGTTTTCCGGTGATTGAGTAACAACATTCCAATTCCTACAAGATGACCAAAAGTATTGGAATAGCTGTTTTTGCTTCACAAGAAGAATAACATTGCTGTCTTCGAGCCAGCACAGCAAAAAGCAATGACCATGGGGAAAATTATTTGTAGGAATCAAAAGATAAAATGTATATGTTTTAAAAAAAAGAAAAGAAAAGAAAGAAAGAAAGAAAAAATGTATTGGAAAATGGCCGCATTGTTTTATGTAATTAAGGAAAAGTGGGTTTATTAAAGCCGACAGAAAGGACCGCTGTATTAAATCTCTCACGTTTCACCTGACTTATTGTATGAAGGGGTAATTATGTATTAGAGTGAGACAGCTGAGTACTAAATCAATGGTAGTTTTGTATATAATGCAAACCTGATATAGAACTGATCTTATAATATTCTTCATCTACAAATGAGGTTATCAGCAGACTCTTACCACACTGGAATTAATCTTATTTTTCTCTACCAACTTTCCGTTTATCTATGTTTCTTTGAAATTAAACTAGCTTAATTTTCTACACCTACTCCATATATCTATTTTTTAAAATTAAACTACCTTTATTTTTCTGGAAAAACCAGCGCTCAAAAGAGAAAGAGTCTAATTGATTGTGTGTTTTTTTTTTAAAAAAAATATTTTGTATAATAATTAATGAAATAAGTAGTTTCTGTACCTTTTTTAAAGTTAAAAATCAAAACAAAGAATACAAATAACTGAGATATATATGTTTTCTAAATTTGATTCTAAAAGTTAAAAAATAATTATAATTTTTAGAATTATTTTTTTATTTAATTTTAAAACTTTTTTTTAAAAAAAAAGCCTTATTAAATAAGTTTTTATTTTATTTTTTCTTAAAATAAAAATATGATTTTTAAAAATAGAATTCAAACAGCCCAAAGTTATCTTTTTTATGTTAAATTATGTTTTGAGCGTGATACTCTTATTACCTATATTGGTGTTCTAACATTCTCTGTTAATATTTGATTTATATATATAAATTATATTTATAATATCTTTTCCTCCCATGTTCTTATAATTATTTCAATTATCATTTCATCAAAATAAATATATTTAAAACTTCTTTTAAAAATAACATAGACACAAATCGGGTACATTATCTTTTGATCTGAAACATTTCTTTATCTATTCAATAAGTAGTTGAAGTTTTATTAAAATTTTCTGAATATCCATAAAAAAATACAAATACAAAGTTTTCAGATGAAAAAATTATATGAAAATTTAACATAAAAGAATTCACTCATGAAAAAAAAAAATTGTCTTTTTTTATTTAGAATGCAAAGACTTAGTCCTTTCCTCTACCAATTTTTATAATATTGACTTCCCCCCCTTTCTACATCATTTTAGCATTCACATATCTACTCAAAATCATTTTGATTTCATAGATAACATAATTTGTGCTGTGGATGATAGGCCGAATAAATTTATAAAATATTAAAATGAAATAAAATAAATCTAAGCAACTAAAATGAAAATGAAGACCTCAATGATGAAGCAAAATGCAATATAATAAAAAAATTGAAATCAGAATTAATTCAGTTGTGAGGAATAAAAAAAGAAAAAATTTATTCGGTGGAGAAACTTTTGTTTATTTTTATTTTTTTGAGAGTAGTAGGTGTTGGGAATGACAAATTTATTAACATTTGTAAAATAACAGCACTAAGAATGAATATTCATATCATAAATGAGGATGAGTGCAGAGATTAAATAATGGAACGGTACTTTTTCTGCTGTTACTGCAGATAAGTTATCTGTAGTAAGCCCAATACGACGTTGTTTTGGAGCAGAAATCAATGTGTTTTTGTAATTTTAATTTATTTTAGGGTTATAATAGTCTTTATATTTATAATTTTTTAAGATTTCAATTCCAAAACGACGTCGTTTTGAAAATAAATGCAGATAATTTATCTGCATTAACTGCAGAAACATTTTTCCCTTTTATAAATGTTAAAATTTATTTTATGGAATACACTATTGTGGTAGCTGAAATAGCGGAAAGCTTTTAAATAATCATGATTCACAAATTCACACCATACAGATGTTCAAACATGGCGGCATAGGCAACCATGATTAATTATACAATTTTATCCCTAAGGTTGTTTATTTTTTTGGTTTTTTTAGTGAATGCAGATATGTTATTTCCATTGAGTTCAAAACGACTTTGTTTTAGGACCAAAATTAAGATATTTTTATAACTACAATTTATTTTAAAATTATAATAGTCTTTATTATTATAATTTTAAAGTTTCAAAAGCTTATCAAAAAGAAAATGTTATACTTACAACTTGTCTATATATTTGGAAGAGTACAAACATCAACTTATTTATTCCTAGGAGTATATAGACAAGGTTGTAAGAAAAAAAAAAATAAGTATAATCTCTCTAAAAAATAAAGCTTGACAGGTCTCCCCAACTCTGTTTTTTCTTACTGGAAGTGATATAAAATAATATCTCCATATATATATATATATTTAGTTTACTAATCAATAATTTAAAAGGAAATATTCTACTGTGACACTAAAATTAAGTTGATATGAACATTTATAAAACTTGTTGTATTTGGTTTTTAAACATCTTTATATTTTTTGAAAATGAAATTTAACATTTACAAATATTAAGCGCAGTTACAATCACATTGGCTCAATTAAAAATCCGGATAAGTTTTTCTTTTTAAAACGACGCCGAATTTAAAATATCCAATTGCGTGATCATAACCATATTACCTTGCGGAATCAGATAAACCAAGCTTAACATCATGTTCTTATTCCATTTTTAAACCATTAATTTACTTCTTGTTTATTTCACAACTTCTACTATATTGTAGATCTCTTCGTTAGCTACGCGTGGGTTCAAACCGCGCTCAAATCGGAGCACTGTAGCCCAAGTTATGGGTTTTCTACGAAACGAGCGCGTGAATCTTGCTGATCCCGGCGCGACCGGCGCCAGCTGTGGCGCGGCGGGCGCCAACGAAACAGAAGCTCCCCATCGAAATGGCGCTGGAGGCGCCAAGGTTGGCGCCAGGTGCGCCGGCTGGTGATCCCGGCGCGATTTGCGCCAACTCCGGCGCGATTTGCGCCACGAAACAGAAGCTTTCGAGCAAAATGGCATGATGTGGGCCAAGTTTGGCGCCAGGTGCGCCAAAGCTCTGAAGGTTTCACCAATTCTTAGTATTTTACCTCTAACTAGAGTTATACATGTCCAATTCACACAATATTGGTCTCTATGGAAAGCTAAGAAAAATATCTACAACTTCCATACATACACCACCGTCCAAATCTATCATATAAATTTCTCTCCATAATTGGTTCTTAGTTCATGCATAATACAAACACATCTAAAGGGACATACATGCCCTTTTCCTCATGGCTTGTACTAAAATTTGGGCAGCATAATCCTTGTTTTCTCAACAATTCCCAATTTAGAACTAAAGGTACCTAATTGATTTTCAGCCCAACCAATTCAATAACTCAATACATCATAAGCATGCATATGTTGAATTTCAAGTAGGCATCATTTACAGTACATATCCATTACAAATCATGGAACTTAGCTTACAAAACACTATGATCATTCCCTTGGCTCCCATCAACAAAAGAGATGACCAAAGGCATGAGCATAGGCTAAGTCCATTCCAATATACAAATCATAAATCTAGCATTGCCTATTCATTACAATTCTATACATGTGAGCTACAAAACAACATGTATAATCTCAAAAGAAATGCCACATTTCATGCATAATCCAGATATGGCCACTTGCCACCAGAGGCTCCTGCAGCATCCTTACCTGAAAGGGGGTCCCCACAACACGGGGTGAGATATACGAATATATCCAGTAAACCAGGGGTCCTTGGAGCATCTCTCCACCCCACGGTTCCATATCAGTGTAATAGCAATAACAATAATAATGCAGTAAATACATATCTATGCAAAGTGCAATAACATCTCCAGGAGAAATCCCTCGAGCTCTCAAGCTGTCCTAAGGAACTCAGATGCAAATAGTCCTACTGGCCAGCTAACTACCAAGTATGATTTACGCATCGTCATGCCACATACCAACATAGGGAAACACCATCCTATGCGACACCAAATGCATACACATACGTATAACAAAGCATTACACTATTTTATTGCATTTATATACACAATCACAACCTCTACCCTTTCAGGGCTTGGTGGAACAGTCAAGGGAATTACACCCAAGGTCCGAAGGCTTACCTCAATGCTTCAGTCGACCTTTGTTCTTCACCAACAGTTTCAGCAATCAACTTTTACAAACATACACCTATACAAGGGTAATGCAATTAACATATTGCATTCAAGGATAACTCATCATCATCAATCCAAGCTATCCTATTCATACCACAACACAAGGATGAACTTACCCATTTCAAGGACTAATCCATCTCCATTGCTTGCTCCAAAGGTTGGTCAATTAAGGTTGATCCAATTGCCTCAATCCTAGACAACACAAGGATACAATCAATGACCAACCAAACAATGGCTCAACAATGCAAGAAAACTCATGACCAAGTGTCATATTCTTGCAATTTTACAAGTATACTCATTTAGCTATCTAAGCTCATTTTCACCGATTAAATGACATTCCTAGCATTTTCCATAACATGCTCTAAGCTCCATTCTTCCTAGAACATAGCTAATTTAATAACATTTCATCAAAATCCCTAAAACACTATTCATAAACCCTAACTCATGCAATTTTCAAGGAATCATGAGGTTCAAGGGTTAGAATCTTACCACCAATGGTCACACAACCAAGCAAGGAGCGTTCCTCAAGCTCCCATGGAGGTTGAAGCCCACAAAACCCCAATTTTCACCAAAGGGCCGAATTTTTGAGAGCCAAAATATCTCTCCACAAAGCTCCCCACTAAGAACTAAGCAAGGATTATGAAAGAGGGCGAGATTCTAAGCGATTTAGGCTTTTGAATCACCCAAAACCATCAAGGTTTCCTCCCTCCTCTCTCTCTTCTTCTCTCTCCCTTTCTTCTCCTTCTCCTTCTTCTTCTTTTCTTCTCTTCTGGCGTCGACGAGGGATGGGTGGGAAATGGGTTCTCTTTTGGCTTTTAGTCACTTAACATAGGTTAAGTGGCTTTAAGCGGGTATTGGTTCATCTATCTATTCAACTCCATTAATTACCAAACTTTACCCAAAAGTCTGGAATATTATTCTAGGAATATTACTATTTTTATTTTTATATTTTGGGCACTTTCGCCAGTACCTATTTATACCCCTTAATTTTCATTGAGTACACTTTTTAACTCCAAAGTGACTCAGATTCATTTAATTAAGCATTATACTTAATCTTACTCAGTAAAACATGCTTAATTAATTAATTACACTAGATTTACTAATTGATTAAGATGGACTATTATATTGAAGATAAAGCCCTTATAACTATTTCAAAGAGCAATACAATACAAATGCATGATTTGCTACAGGAAATGGGTTCGGATATAGTTCGAAAAGAATTTAGCAGAGACCCAGGAAGACGTAGCCGACTGAGGGATATTGAAGAAGTTCGTGATGTAATTAACAAAAACAAGGTACGGAAAAGAGCTGGCCTTTTACAAGACTTGAAATTTTGAGATAGAAATTATAATTAATTTGCTACAGGTTAGGTTTATTAATTATTTCTTGTTTTGGCAGGGGACTGATGCAGTTGAAGGCATGACATTAGATTTGTCTCAAAGATTAGCTTTACACATAAGTGCCGACACATTCAACTTGATGACCAGTTTAAGATTGCTTAAATTATATGTCCCCTTGGGTAAGAAGATATCAACTACTGTGAACCATCCTCCAGCTCTTATGCCATTTTCGGATAAATTGACATACCTTGAGTGGTATGGATACCCTTTGAAATCTCTTCCATCACCTATTTGTGCTGAACTGCTTCTTGAGATTCGCTTGCAGCACAGCCATGTTGAGTATCTTTGGGACGACATGCAGGTGTTTGTGTGTGTGTGTGTGCATGTATATGTACGCTTATTATTTTAGTTTAAATGAAATTTTAGGATATTCTATTTTGACACCTCCTTTTGATTTGTTACAGGAACTTGTGAATTTAGAAGGAATGGACCTAAGTGAATGCAAACAGTTGATGAAGCTCCCAGATTTATCTGGCGCATCAAAACTCAAATGGTTGTATCTCTCCGGTTGTGGAAGTTTATGCGATGTTCACCCATCTGTTTTTTCTAAGGACACGCTTGTTACTTTGCTACTCGATAAGTGCAAAAAATTGGAAAGTCTAACATGTGAGAAGCATTTGAGATCTCTGGAGAAGATCAGGGTCAATGGCTGCTTAAGTCTGAAGGAATTTTCATTGTCCTCGGACTCAATTGAAAGGTTGAATTTAAGCAATACAGGAATCGAAATATTGCACTCATCAATCGGTTGTCTAAGAAAGCTTGTGTGGCTCAATCTAGAAGGTTTAAGACTTCAGAATCTTCCAAATGAGTTGTCTCACCTGACATGTCTTACTGAGCTTTGGATTTCAAACTGCAATATAGTAACTAAACAGAAGTTACATGTTCTGTTTGATGGCCTGCCATCTTTACAAAAACTATATTTGAAAGAATGTTGTAACTTATCTGAACTCCCAGACAACATCAGTGGCTTATCATCATTGTATGAATTAAGACTAGACGGAAGCAGTGTGGAGAGGTTGCCTGAAAGCATCAAGGACCTCTCAAACCTACAAATTCTGACCTTAGAGAATTGCAGGAAGCTTCGGTGTCTGCCAAAGCTTCCTCAGAACATAAAGGTGTTTGATGCAGATAATTGCACATCATTGGTGAGAGTATCCATTTTAAAGACTTCTCCAGAAACAACGTATGGAAAGGAGAAATGCATTTCTTTCAAGAATGCTATGCAATTGGATGGAACTTCACTCGATTGCATTGTTGAAGATGCTTTATTAACAATGAATAATGCTGTATATGACAATACATTTGTAAGCAAATACAGTTCGGTAATCCACAGCTACAATTATAGCAGTGCTGAAGTTTGTTTACCAGGAAGCAGAGTCCCAGTGCAGTTCATAAACCGAAGAACATCTTGCTGCATAACTATTGAAATTGATGACAATTTCTACTTGATGGGATTAATTTTTTCGGTAGTTGTTTCTCCATCCTCTGGAATGGAGAAGTATGATAATGGTGCTAAAATCCAATGTCAATGCTACTCGAGATATGGCACTAAGGTGGGAAATGCATCTACAGGGCATTATAAAAATGTTACGGATTTGAACTGTGATCATGTTTATGTATGGTATGATTCATTCCATTCTGACAGAATTCGCGGCACATTTCCCCAAGTGTATTTTTTTGAATTTAGTGTTAGAACTGATACCGGGGAGTGTCATGGCTCTTTCAATGTGAAAGAATGTGGGGTCTTTCCTTTGTGCACGGAAAGGGAGGTCGTGGAAAGGGAGTTGCGAATGCAAAGAGTAGAATCAGTTGAAAAAGAGACAGAAAAATGCATTGAGGTTGTCTTCCCACCCTATCCAACAGGTATATGGAAGAACAGAACACAAGGTTTGAAAGATATAGCACAACAGGTATGTGGGGTCTCTCTCTCTCTCTCTCTCTCTCTCTTCATATAGCCCTTAAATTCTTCAAGTGACATATGCAGGTGTTTGTAAAAAATGTTTGAATCACTGGCTTGTGTTTGAACCTAATTAGATTGCAGTTGTGCTATCTTTGTCTCAGAAATTGACTTTGTTGGCATTTCTTAATGCTACTGATGACTGATGAGTTGTATGTGTCTTTATTTTCTATAGGCATCTGCATTGGAGATCATGTTTTCTCAAGCTCCACACTATACGACCAAGTTTTTCCATTTAACAGCATGCCGCAGGTAAATCTTAGCTTTCATTTTGGGGAACTTGACTGCAGGTTGAAAATCAACTGAATCCCTCGACATATAACTAGTTTGTACAATTGTATAGTTGACAAGAATATGAAGCATTTAAGTTTGCCTGTGTCTTGAAATTTTCCATGTCACTAACTCAGCTTTCTACCCTCTCCCCATCCCCTTAAGAGGGAAATACTATGTCTCTTTAGTTATCTTTTTTTTTCTTCTTTTTTTTTGGATTTCTCCACCTTGGTTTTTTTTTTCCCCTTCTTTTAAATAGTTCTTCACTTCTTTATGCTGTCACTTTTCCATTTATATTTTTTTTCATAGCAAACTATTGATATCATGTTCCACCTTCTATCTTGCAGATGAATCACATTTGTCAGATATGCATCATGCTATGTACAATTTTTCCTATATCGATTGAATTCCTTCTGTCATCTGATCCTAGTTGAATTTTCTTACCCTTTCTGCAGCATTGAGTGTGAGGTCAGTTAGAAAAATAACTTACTCGTGTCATGAACTTTCTTATGAATTTCTGTTCAGTCAGCAATTTTAGATTTTTGTATTCTTGCTGATATTGCAAGCACATCCTTTTTCATCTTTCCTTCTTGCCTCTCCAGTTTTCCGGTGATTGAGTAACAACATTCCAATTCTTTCAAGATGAAAGTAGCTGTTTTAGCTTCACAAGAAGAATAACATTGTTGTCTACAAGCCAGCACGACAAAAGGCAATGACCATTAGGAAAATGATTTGTATGAATCGAAAAGATAAAATGTACTGGCAAGTGGCTGCATTGTCTAAGGAAAACTTCAAAAAAATCTCTGGAAATTTTCTCTTAATCAGTTACTTCTTCTGAAATTTTGAATCATTTTCCTTCTTAATTTAAAATTTTTTTTATCACTTACCCCTTAAGTTAAGGGGTAAGTAATAAAGAGATTTTAAATTAAAGGGATAAATGATAAAAAAATTTAAATAAAAATATAAATAATTTAAAATTTTGGAAAGAAATAAGTGATTTATGAAAAAAATTATAGGATGTTGTTGAAGTTTTTCCTTCCTTTTAAATTAAGGAAAAGTGGGTTTATAAAGCCGACAGATAGGACTGCTGTATTGAATCTCTGACGTTTCGCCTGACTTATTGTATGAAGGGATAAGGATGTATCAGAGTGAGACAACTGTGTACTAAATGGTAGTTTTGTACATAATGCAAACCCGATATAGAAGTTACTGATCTTATAATATTCTTAAACTACATATGAGGTCATGAGCACAGTCTTATCACGCTGGAATCAATCTTATTAAAATCGAGAATGAATCTTGAAGAGATAAGCACAACCTTACCGAAGTTGATAAAATATATGAGGTCAAAAAATGAAAGTTTCCAAAGGTAGTGTTTGGTTGAGGGGTTTTTTAAATTACTCCATGCAAATGAAGTTGACAATCTGCTTTGCACTTGTTTGGTAGACAGAGATTTGGTTGATTCCCCAGGCAATCATGATGCATAGCATTTTCAATTTTGTGAAAGAATACTAGACTTTGGCACTATTTAGAAAGCATTGTTGGAGGTGGTTTTTGCTTTGATAGCCGGCTAAACCACATGGCCCCACAACATCATGAAGGATTGTTTAAAAAATCAGACCATAATACCCTCATCATTATACATGCACATCGTCGGAGCCAAACGCCGCCTTGCTCCGATCTTCCTCCACCACCCTCGATCCCAAAAAGCGACTGTGAGAGTAATAGAAGAAATACCCGGAACCCTTTTTTTTCTTAGCTGTAAAGACATAGTGTTGCCTTCACGTTCTTATTTGAATCAGTGGGTGTTCCATTCGTGCTCCGTTCTTTCCATTATTCCTTGCCTCATTATAATTCGTTCTTCCTTTTTTCTGCTTTTCCCCCTTTTCTCTTTTCTCTTTTGTCCTCATTTTTTTTTTTTGAAATTAAGAGGCAACTATTTAGTTAAAAATGTTGTTAGGTTGGTAGAGTAACGAGAGAAAAGAAGGTCTTTCCTTCCCTCAGCCATGGCTCCAGCTGGGAAGCTTTTTGGGTTTCGTCGAGAATGGAAATGAATGCTATTTTAAAAAAGGATATTTTCGTAATTGACACTTATTTTCCCATCTATATTTTACTACCTCAAACCAAACATAGATTTTATAAATCTTACCTAATTTGCCCGGTAAATTTTTTTTCAACCAAACAACTTTTTTTACATTTTCCTACCAAACTCACTTTCCAACCATTTTCTTATTAATTATATTTTCCAAGTATTCAAAAAATATCTCCTCAACTTTTCAGCTTAGCAGCCTTCAAACGAAACCATCCTAAAACTTTTGGGTTCACATTTTTGTTCCACTGGACTTTGGAAATGTAAATTGAATAAATTTGAAAACAAGAAGGAATATAATAACCCGTTCCCGTGAAATAAGTAATTATGGAATTTTTTCATGACAATATGAGATTAATTAGATAAGAAATCTAATTATGTAATATAAGTCATTTTTCAGATAAAAGTATAATTAGGGTGAATTTTCGGTAAAAAGTCAGTATTTCATAAATTACCGAAAATTTGAAAATTAGTTAGTAAGAGACTACCTCATGAGAATAGTTAATGTTAAAATTCATAATAAATGAGTAAATTTACGGATTATATGTAGGTCACACATTTTATGATATTAAGTCATAGCTAGTTTATATGAGTAAAACAAGGTAAGATAATAAGCTATCTTGTTTAAACTAATTACCAAAGTCAATAGATGACTTAAGGGAGCGTTTGGTAGGAGAGAAATTTTATTTTATCCGAAAATCATGATTTTCGAAAATATAGTTGGAAATTAATTTTTTCGGAAAAGTTACGAAAAAGCTGTTTGGTAGGCCCAATTTTTTTTGGGATTATTTGGTTAAGTTTACTGAGTTTGTGTTTGGTTGATTGTGAAATATTAGTGGGAACGTGAACTAACCGAATTTTCAAAATTAACCTTTCATCATTTTTGTCTTTCAACCTCCCCTTATCAGCTCTCTCTCTCCATTTCAATCTCGTTTTTGTCTCTTTCCATCGTTTTTGTCTTTCATCATCTCTTATCATCGTTCCCTTACCACAAAAGAAAGCCAAGTTTCAGCATAAAAGCAAATCCATTTTCAGAAAAGCAACGAGCAAATCGATGAGCAAAGCTTAGTGAGAAAATCAACGAGCAAAATGAAGCCAAGCTTCAGGGAGCTATTCGATTTTCTGAGTCACAAAGCAAAGTTAGGACATTTTATGTGGGGGTATTTTGGTCCAGAATTTCATGTTTCTTCCCCGGGGAAGGAAGAATTCTAACTAATGTGTGGTATTTTTTGGTTGGTAAAAATTGTAACTTTTGTTATCAAAAAAAAAAAAAAAATTGTAACTTTTACACAACAGGAGAAAATTCAGGCATAAAGCTTGTCCGGAAATTTTTTTTGTTTTTGGCCTACCAAACGTTGCCTTTTAATTTATCCAATCTGACTTTCCCAAGTTTTTAAAAATAAACCCGGTACCAAACACGTCCTAAGAAAATTAAGTCCCCTCACTTAGTGATTACTTTCCCACACAATAAGCCTCTTCTTCTTCATACCAACGAGGGAAGCCATTGGAGAGTGGAGAGAAATTTCTAAGAAAACCTAGTTCTCTCATTTCTTGGCCAAATCAAACAATTTCAAAGCCAAAACCACTTCAAATCTCGTCCTCTTCATAGTCCACATCTCATTTTCGTGTAAGGAAGGTTGTGGAATGAGATATTGCACCTCTTCCATTTCGAGTTAGTGAAGGGTTTTGGCGATTTTTGGCGTTTTGAGTGCATTAGAGCTTGGAGTCTCCTTCCTCTTGCATTCTAGGATGATTCATGATAAGTGTCCACCATCCACCTCAAGTTTTCGTGGAATTTTATGAATCTTAGGTTTCACATGAATAGTAACTCAAAATTTTGATGGTTGGGTGTGTTAGAAGATGATTTGGGTATGATATCCTTTGTTAATTATGCTTAGAAATGCTTCTTGTGAGAGGACAAGAGAAATCACCATACACTTTGATAATTTAGTCATGAAAAAATGTTGAAATCTTAAGCATTGTGAGGTTGATGAATAGGACATGTATTATAATAACATGCACCATTAAATTGAATAATTAAGAATCTTCCATAATTAAGAGAGATTAATTAGATAAGAAACCTAATTATTCAACAGGTTGTTCCTGTAGTGGAAATGACATTCAACAAGTTGTTCCTGGAGTGGAAGAATCCTCTAAAGACCCCTGGTTTACTGAGATGTTTATCTCACCCTGTGTTGTGGGGACCCCCTTTCACGTACGGAGGGTGTAGGAGCATTCATTGTTAGGAGGCAACAATAGACCTAGATTGATGCAAGCTACTGTTGTTATTTTTGAGATGCATATATATATATATATATATATATATATATATATATATATATATATATATATATATAGGTAGGATCCTTTAACACCGGTGTCAAATTTGAAGTTTGACACCTCACCTGAGAGCCGTTAGATCAAAAAAAGATCAACGACTCTGATTTGTAAGCATATGATACCATTGATCTTTTTGATCTAATGGCTTTTATATGAGGTGTCAAATTTTAAATTTGACACCGGTGTCAAAGGATCTTGCCTCATATATATATATATATATGGTCAGGATCATTTTATACCAGTGTAAGTTACACTCTTAATCTTGTCATTTGATCCCACTTATATCTAAGGGCTCTAATTTTTTAGTAATGTGAGCCATTGGATACAAGTGAATCAATGGTCAATATTGAGTGTAAAACTTCTAACTCTTACACTGGTGTAAGAATATCCTCCTCCATATATATATATATATATATATATATATATATATATTGTGGAATTAGATGGTTAATAGTAGACTGGAAAGGAAAAGCATGTATCCATCGTTTGGAGTAGGAACTCAAACCACTCTAACCAATGCTGCATCAAATTTTCATACCCTGTGGAATTCTAATATATACCATTAACTAGAATAATCATGTTCATCACAAATTCAGCATATACTATTTCAAAAATTTACTTGTATAACATAAAAACATGGTAGGAGAGTCCCATCCAGATATATTGGCAGCTTCGGTGAGAGCATCTTTCCACTAAAGTACTTTTTCTTGGTGTGACCAGCTTCCCATCTAGATATATTTCCAGAGATCTCATACGTTTTGCAAATATATTGTTATAAAATTAAGGATTTAATGTTTATCATGTTGTAGAAGATAAATTTATCTCCTTCGCACATATAAAAGTATGTGAGACTTGTACTTTTTTATCTCTCTTTTCTTCACATGGGTCTCACACACTTTTATATGTGTATAAAAGATAATTTTATTTTCTATAACATGAGAAACATTAATCTCTAAAATTAATCTCTCATGTTTCACAAATCCTGTCTGGTGCCATACATCTGATGGATCTATTTTATAAAACACAGGTATAATTACCTGTCCATATTGTTTTCCGCACTCAGTATTTTGAGTTCTTTCAAGCACCATGTTGAGAAAACATAGATTTTTTAGAACACAGGTATGTAAGTCCTGTATTGCTTATCCAAGTGCAGGCTTGCCTCATCTCCCTTTTTAAGATAATAATCAATGAATGTTTCGATTTTGTTCTGGCAGAGAGCACTACGAAGATGGCTAGTGAAATTGGTTCGTGTATCTTCACCTCTGAAACTAATGAATACATCGTACTTTTTGGGAGTAGGACACATTCTGCGAGTGCAAAGGACCGACACAATTTCCTTCCTCTGATGGCTTGGAATTTATATAGAAGAAAACAGAACAGGAGTGGTTGCGTTATATCATATGCGCATCTTATGGGTTAACGCGATCTCAGGCATTGATCAATAACAAACATCAGATAAAACAATGCCCAAAATATGATTGGGACCCCTTCGATTTTGAATGGAGTTGTTGCGAAATTTTTAATATATTACCGTAGTACCTATATCCATCTAATAAAAATACAACACCTATACTAACATATTTCCTAAAATTTACGGATCCGCCCACAGCATTATGTATTTGACCCTAATTTATTAGGTCCTTTTATTCTAGGATTTTTTCTGAACCCTAACCCCAAAAATTAAGGCTTATCCGCAAGTCAATTTTTTTATCAGAATTTTCATATTTAAAAAATAATAAATTTAAATATTTATAGATATAAATTAAATTATAAACATAATATGATAATAAAAATATACTTTTAGATATATAAATCTATAGAATACATACATATAATAAAAATATTTTAATGAATAGTATCAGTGAATAATATTTTACCTAAATATATTTTAATTCTATTATGAATTTGACCTATATATTTGCATTTCCTTTCTTATATAATCAAAGAGAATGGAAAAGTTGGTGAAGGAACATGGTGCATAAAATTGGTCTAAACTTGCCGAGAAATTGGATGGAAGGGACGCAAGGCAGTGTCAAGATAGATGACTTTATCATCTGCTGGTATCAAAGTTTGTTACTCTTAGTCCTTCTTAATGAGCGCTAATTTATATTCATGCATGATTGATATATATACACTTATTATATGTCCTCGTTTGAAAAATCCCTTGTCCCTTGGGTTGATTGCAAGATCAATTCAAATATTTTCTCTACAAAGTTTAGAGCAATCAAATTGAAACAAGTAATTAGGGTTTAACAAAGATTTTTCAAGATATTGTGAGCATAAACAAATAGATTCACATTGTCAACAATCTATCTTTGCTATCTGCACGTTAATCATTGCAGATATTGCATGCATATCTTTATATTGATAGCATGAGGACTCGACCGTGATTTTTGGAGGAAAATAAGAAATTGTGACATGAAGCAAGATCTGAATTGTAAAATAGTAAACATGTAATGACTAATTAGGAATACATTAGGAAATTTAGATGCTAACTATTTAGAATATCAACATCAGCAATACCTCTATCCCAAACTAATTGGGGTCGGTCTAGAGAAACCCAAATAAAAGATACGAAGGGATTGAAAAAAGGTAAAAATGAAATTTAAGTATATATATATATATATATATATATATATATATATATAAGTAAACAATTGAAACCCAAATTAGGAATACATTAGGGAAAGCTAAACCCAAATATATATATATATATATATATATATATATATATATATATATATATATAAAGAGGTAAACAATTGAAAGGGAATGCTAACAATTCATAAGATATCGATAGGAAATATAAGAGGAATGATTAACATGCACATAGCAAAGATAGATCATTGACAATCTGAGTATATTTGTTTATGCTCTCACAATATCTTGGAAAATCTTTGTTAACCCCTAATTACTTGTTACAATTCGATTGCTGTAAACTTTGTAGAGAAAATATTTAAATTGATCTTGCAATCAACCCAAGGGACAGGGGATTTTTTAAACGGTGACATATAATAAGTGTATATATATCAAATGTGCATGAACATAAATTAGCACCCATTGAGAAGGACTAAGAGTAACAAACCTTGATACCAGGTTGCAGATGATAAAGCCATCTCTCTCGACACTGCTTCCATCCAATTTCTCAACAAGTTTAGACCAATTTTGTGTACCATGTTCCTTCACCAACTTTTCCAGTTCACTTTGATTATACACTTTTACATTTCCAATGAAGTGAATAGTATCAATGATTGTGACTAAATAAAAAGATCTCCGTGTTTTCCAGTCTTCAATCATCAGATGGACCAAGAGTTTTCTTTAGAATGCTGAAAGTTTCATCATCCTTCGACCAAAAATAATCAGTAAGAAATGCTTGTACCTATGTGAGTACATGAGCGTGTGAATCTGAGAGAGACAAGGTCAGAATGCTGCTGAAAATCTAGATCATGCTGCTTAGTATACCTGTTTCTTCTTTTTCAATGACTCTTCCAGTTGAGCAATTTTATCATTGCAGGTTTTTTCTTGTTCAGATATGATGACTCTTTCCTTCTTCCCTGAAATATTCATAATGTTGTAAAGATAAGGCTATAGCAAAATAAAATCATTGAATTCGGGTTGCAGTTTTTATATATCCATAAAGACGGATTAAATCGAATAGCTTACTCAGTTGTTCATATCTCATGAATAGCTTTTCCTTTTCCTCTTCAAATTTAGAGACAATATCTATCAATGGGCAGCACTAATTAGCATCTAACCAGCAAAGAGTACAATTATATCACAGAAAACAGATTAATTACCACTATATATTTCAAATGTAGCACTTTATTTCATAGGATTACTAGTTACTACTATATATTTCAGCTGCTGTCAAAAAATCATATTAAGATAACACCAGTAATCCATCAATGAAAATGTTACAAGGAGTACCTTCCAAGGCCTGCAGAGAAGTGGCTTTCTCCTTGGAAAATTTCTCATAAAGTGCTTGAAACTTGACAGATTCATTTTTGAACGAAATTTCACACTGCATGTTTGTAATCCCAAATTAGTAATTAACCAAGTTTTGGGTAACACTTAACTCTCTTCCTATTTATGACTCAGTTATCCATATCATACGTAAAACATTTTGTCATCTACAGACCTCTTTGGAACTCTTTGAAAGCGCCTTAGCAAAACTTTGCCTGACATTGGAAGAACAATCTACTTTTTAATACAGTGAATTAATAAAAAAAAAGGGACGTGCAGGATGCTATAGCACATTCTAAACTTGGGATTTGGACTTCAAATGTACCTGTCCTTCTCAAATTGGGACCTAAATTCATGAGTATATGCTCAAGTGTTGGTGTTTGAGCACAGTGGCCTTATCTCACAATCAGTCCTTCATGCCCGCACCAAGCATATGGAACTTGATATATTCTTTGTTCGTGAAAGGGTTCTAGCAAAAGAATTGATTGTCTCTCATGTTCCCTCTCAAGACCAAGTTGCGGATAGTCTCACTAAGGCTCTTCCATCTACCAGATTTTTTGAGTTGAGACACAAACTCAGAGTTTTGGATACTGCCCAAAATCTCTGAGTTTGAGGGGGTGTATTAGGAGTATATAGAATATTGCTCCTTAGCTTAGTTTAATTGTGTTGATGTACTGTTGATAGCCTACACCTGATGTATGTGATTATCTCTCTCTTTAATATTCTGTTAGACGTTACGTTTCCGTTACTGTTAGTAACGGTCTGTTAATTAGTCACTGAGTATAAATAGTAGTTCTCTGTAATCTCTCAATAATAAATTCCTAATCTCAAGATCTAGAATATTCTCAATGGCTTTTTCTCTCTTCTCTCTCTTCCTTTCTCTGAACGCTATTATTGGCTAAATTATTTTGTTTATTCCTAAGCATATGAGAAAGCTAAAAAGTATTTCTTTATGCTAGAGATATAAAATACTAGAATTAGTGAAATGATGAGATCCTTCCAATAGACCAACACACTTGTCAAAGAAAAACAGGACAGTGGAAGCCACATCTGAACGAGCAGATTCATGGTTACATAGGAATTTACTATGAAAAAAGACAATGTCAATCAATACCTGCAAAACTTTCTTTCCATGATATGGTACATACGTCCAGCTGCATAAAGCCTCCTTGGATCCCTAAGCTTTCTACCCTCAGGTATGAAGGTATCCCTCAGGCAAACCAAGAATATTAAGCAAGGCAAGCTGTTCAAATCATCAAGGCCTGGTTTAAGAAACTGCAATGATAATTTACTCAACTCATTCAACATAAAATAATTACACACACACACACACTGGAAACATGATGGTGATGCCCTTATTGCCATACTACAGAAAAGCGAGAACTAACCAGAAGATTGATTCGAATATATCTTCCAAGGGAGTTGCAGACTTGCAGTTCTTGGTAAGAAATCATCCTTCACAAAAATTGAAGCATATAATTTGGACCAGCACCATCAGCAAAACAACAAAAAAGGGGAGGAAACGACAAATACCCTCTGGTCAAATTGATTAAAGATCTCATACCACAGATATTATAACAACCAATGAAACAAGAGAAAACATGAAAACAATAAAAACAGAGAGAAGCAAGCAAAATTGTACTAGTTAACAATGACAAGTTCACCTACAGCACAACGGAATGTACAGTATCAGCATATTTGACAGCCAAATTGAGGGACATGCACCTTGCAGGTGCAATTGTGTAACACCGAATCAAATCCCTGGATATCCCTCCCAAATGTTCCCTATGATTCAAAACGAGTATGGTCAACAAGGACACCACACCCGAACCCAAAGAATGACCACAAAACAGAGAGAAGCACTAGCACCTAAAGTCTTTTAGGGTTAATACAAGTGACATGTGTGATTAAATCACCATTCATCTATCTACCTCCTATTTGTCTGAGTATAAATATTTACAGCTTGAAATCTAATGGGTTTATGGAAACTATCTAAAGAAGAAAAAAATGCCATAGACAATGGCACAGTTTCTAATCAACTACTTTGTCGTCAGAGCTTGTCCAACAGTAATCCAGATAGCAAAGAGTGATCAAAAGATGAAACAAAATGAAGAAATTTGATAATTAACACAACATTTCCCTCTACAAGTAATTTGTAGGCCAACCAGATGAATCATGAAAAAGTAAAAGTAAACAGAAAAATATAAAGAAATATACAAAGGTGTTATTATTCATTAGTGATGAATAAAACAGCAGATTAGATATAACAAGAGTTAAGATACATCATGAACAACTCAAAACATGGCAAGTAAGTAGCAGGCTAGCAGTACATAATTCTATGCTAATCATCACTAAAAGCTAATAAAAAATAAGAAGTAGCGTGACTGGTGTATGGAGAAGCTGAAGCAATTAGGGAACACTTAACACTTTAACAACTCCCAAAGAAACCCCACTTGCGAGGGTAGGCAAAGCAATTAGGGAACATGTCAAAGCAAAAAAGACTTAGCTCTACTCAGTACTTGTTACTCAATGCTCGAAGCAAAATGTGTTCTAACCACCAATACACAATGAAAGTCTAATTTATGAATTCCATAGAAAAAACTGTCTCTCTCTGGCACCCATGCTTCTTTCTAGCAACAAAAGGAAGAAGAATCGATACATTAAGAGCTCTGCTCCACTGTTCCAAGTATACTAAATCTTTTATTAACCAACACAAAGTTCTACATTTTACAAAAATTAATCATAAAGGTCCCAATAAGAAATATACAAAGGTGTTATTCGCGAGAGAGGCAACTTCACCAAAGAAAGCCCTAAACTAACAGAACGAAAGAATAAATCGCATGAGTGAAAACGAAACCACATAAGAAAAATGCGGAATCCCAATTAAGCGTACAAAAATATAAACTGAAATTGTTACAAAAAGAACTATTAAGTTTTGCAATTGAGACATGAATAAGAAGCATATTGAAGGTAAATGTAGTAATGAAATCGAAATTGAGGCAAATTATGATGAAGCTTCGCTACTTACTCAAGCTCAGAATGAATTAATACATGGTCTTGGACGAGGCAGCAACCTTCTTCCTCTTGGTGCGGTAAAGAAGCTGACAGATTCCTACAAGGAGGATGTTAATAACCAATTCCTTTTCGAGCCATGAAGAAGCATTTCTCTGGATTTAGTGGTTATTGAGTACCTAATCGAATCGCTCATTACATTTCTTACTTGCCAAGATACTATACTTCGGCATCTGGTACGAAACCGTTTGGATTGTGGCTACATGTGAAACCTAATTTTCTGCATTCAGTGAGGTGCATAAACAAACAACATAGATTATCACACTGATAAAGAGAGAGAGTGTACCAAAGAAAAGACGATACCACGAGAGGCGAAAGAATCAGGACGCTAGAGAAGACGATAACATATGAAGCAGTAAAACCTAGCTTCGTTGGGGTTTGGGCTGGGTTGGATTTTATGCCAAGTCCGATTTAAGGCATTCTAATTCTCATGTAATTTAGTCAAATCCGGTACTTTTTTTCAAACAAGGCCCACCTAAAAATGTTTGTTCCAGTGACCAAGACAAACGCAGACCACTAAAAAAAAGTGAATTGGTACATAGAAAACGAAATAACATAAATACTAAATTTATTTTTTATGAAGGATGGTATATTTATATTTTCAAATAATTTAAAATAACAAAAATTGTGACAGTTTAAAACCTGCCAAAAGTTATATAATTTATTGGGAGGAGGGGGTGTTATATCATTTATTTGGGGGGTGTTGTTCCAAAATTCACTCATCTATAGTATAAAAAAATTTCAAATGGTCAATCCATCTCACCTCGTCCATCACAATCCATATTTACGCAGGGCAAGATGAATAGAGTTGGTGAATTATAGAGTTAGGACTCGTTTAGATGAATTTTTTTAATTAAAAGTTTCTTTTAAAAAAAAAACACTTCCATTATAAAATGCATTTGGATATTTACTTTTAAAAAAAGCAGAAGTCATAAAAAATAAAAAAGTAAAAACATGTTTATTTCATAAGCCAAGAAATTTAGCTTATCAGAAAAGCAAAAGTCAAAAATCAATTTTTTTTTCAAAAAAATGAATATTCTTTTAAAAATCTAGATAATTTTAAGTTTTAAAATAAGCTCGACATAAAAGTTACTATCTTCCACAATAGAATAATGTTAGCTTCGTATTTTCCAAGAATTTAGCAAATTAGTTCTCAGAGTTTGCTTCTGTAACAAGTAGAATCAGTAGTATATGTATCAAAGATAGTATCGTTCCCCCGGCCCCAAGAAATAGTGTATTGGTTTCTTTTATTTAATTCTCTCATAGCTTCTTGAATTTTAAGCAATTCACTTTTCAACTAAAATTTAATGGATTTATCATCTATCATTTAACATGACCACAAAAAATTTCCTACAACACAACATTTTGTGGGACCCGCAGCAAAAAAAAAAAAAAAACTTCGGCACGCAAAATGAATCTCTATAACATAACACAATCACTTTTCCTACAACATAACTCTTATAAAACCCAAATTTAATTACCACAAACTAAATTCAGTATTGATCATATAAAAGTAGATCCGGATCCTCTTACGTGAAAAATCAACATGACATGGTAAAGTGGAAATCATAATCATACAAAGGTGGATCAATGATAATAAAAGAGGAGAGAGACTAAATAGTAAAATAGATAGTTACAAAATCATAATCATTGATTTAACTTTGTATGGTTGTGATCTTCTCACATGACCGTGTCATGTTTTTTCTCACAGAGGATCCATTTCCTATAAAAGTACTCTAATTACATCTACAATAATTAATAATTGAATATCAACAGCTGGAATTCTGGAATCATTGGTTTTCCCTTTATTATTGCATTCCCGTGTTTTACTTGCTATGGCATTTTTCTTGATGAAATTCGAGTGCTGTGCCTGTAACGTTTTCTGGAATTTTCCCAAACCCAGGATCAAATTGATTCAAACCTGTCCCCTGACATTAAACCAAATTTGTTTGTGTATAATCTCACCTATCACTTCAAATCATCCTTGATCTTAAAGCATTCAATTAACAACATGCTTGTATCTTAATTTCTCAATCAAGATTCACGAAAAACAATCTCAAAGATAATTTCCACAGCCTTAAAACAAAAAGAAATTGTTAACTGAAAATCAAGACTAATTAATGGGCATAAACCAATTCATCCAGATTCCATGAAAAGAATTAGAAATACATGATTGTAGAAGCCTACACAAACAAACTCACAACAAGGATATAAATTGTCATTGCATAACCAAATTCAGAAACAGAAGAGTAAAAGTTAAAGAGGTACAGACCACAAATTCGATAACAGAGTTCAGAATTCTAAATGCTAAACAGAATTAAGATTGAAGATTGAAGCTTTTCAGAATCTTGGATCCCTCCAAGAAATGAGTCTTTGCCACGTGCTTGTTGTCCATCCTTCTTGATCATATCCAACTTTCATTAGCTTGCCACATCAGCCCATTGTTCACACTTATGCCTTCCTATGATGACAAAGTAGAAGAAATGTGAGGAAAATCACGAGTTTGCCATCCACCTATTAAAACAGTTTAGTGGGCCTGTTTTGTACACTCTTAGGACTTTTTCACCTGTTGTAAATCTCTTTCCTTTTTGTAAGATAATTCAAAAACTGCAATTGATTTAATAAGGGAATAAAGAAAAAGCAAATAAGAATAATATGTATGGAAATGAATGAAAGAGAATAAAAAGTTGCATACCGCCCACTAAACCATCATAACTGGAAGATTGTTTATTGCTTTGCTTCTCATCAGATCTTGGATGTTAAGGTTAAGCTACTTCCTGATTCTTTCTCCAATCCCTTCTGCAAGTCCATTTTCTTATCTGAATCCAAGTCCAGTTCCGGTAAAACACTGAGCAATTCTGAAACACTTATGAGGTGTACCCCACACTCTTTAACACGGATGGAACCATCAACTTCCCCCTTATCATTTGCAACTCGGAAGTTAAAACGAACTTTTGGTTCATTAGAATTGAGAATACTGTCACAATGGAATGGATCATACCATACATAAACATGATCCGACTTCAATTCCGTGATATCAGTCTTTAACCATGTAACCTTTGTACCTTCTGCCATGGCGCATTCACATCTTATTTTAGCGCCATGCTTCTTCATTCCATGGGCTGGAGAAAGAACCACAGAGTAAATGAAGCCCTGCAAGTTGGAACGGTGAGGAAGATTGATGGTAATGGATGACTCTGTTGTTGTATTATTGACCTGCCTTGGGACACTGCTTCCTGGTAAACAAACCTCAACACTGTTATAGTTGAATCTGTGGACGTCCACCCGAAATGTTCTTACTATGACATTGTCCAATGCTGCACTCATCATTGTTAAATGGAGGTTTTCCACAATACATTTGAGTGAATGTCCATCCAATTTCAAGCTGTTCTTGAAAGAAATGTGTTTGGTCTTTCCTAACATCTTTTTTGCCAAAGTCTTTAAATTTGACACGAACACCAATGACTTGCAGTTAACGGCATATAACTGTTTGATGAGGGGTGGAAGCTCTGGTAGGCACGGAAGCTCCCTGCAATTATCCAAGGACAGAATTTCAAGCTCTTGAAGATCCTTCATGCTTTCAGGCAAGCTTATCACATTGCTTCCATCTAGCCTTAATTCCTGTAATTCTGACAAGAACTTGATGTTGTCAGGGATTTCAAATAAGTTATTAATACAACCCTTCAAATGTAGTATTTGTAGAGATCGTAAGCCATCAAACAGATGATGTAGCTTCTGTTTGTCAATTACCAGTCCACTGTCAGAAAGCTTCAGCTCCCTAAGACATTTCAAGCAAGATAACTCCGTTGGAAGATGCCCGAGTCTTAAACCCTCTAGGTTTAGCCATTTAAGATTCTTTGAAAGCCCAATTGATGTGTCCAGTCTTTGGATTCCTGTATTGCTTAGATCCAAGTTCTCTAGTAATTCCGAAGACACTGCAAATTCCTTCAGACTTAAGCAGCCATTGACACTGATTGTCTCCAGAGACTTTAAATGCTTCTTGCCTTTAACACTATATAGCCTTGTACACTTATCCAGTAACAAAGTAACAAGTGTATCGGCCGATAAAACAGAATCATGAAGATCACACAAACTCTCACAACCGGAGAGATTCACCCATTTAAGTCTTGAAGCCTTAGACAAATCCGGAAGGAATAAAAACTGTTTGCATTCACTTAGGTCAATTCCCTCCAAATTATCAAGTTCCTGTAACAATCCAATAGAAGACATCAAAATGAAAAATCCTTTTGAAAAAAAAAATTATGGTAAGCATAAGTACGTTTACATCTTTACCTGTGTCCCCTGCCAAAGTTGTTTAACATTACTGTGCGGCATGCGAATCTCCACAAGCAAATTAGCACGAAAAGGTGATGGAAGAGACTCAAATGGGTATCCAGTCCACTCAACATACCTCAGTTTGTCAGAAAATGGCTTAAGAACTGTAGGAAGGTCGATGTATGTATTATTAGAACGTATCTGACCCGAAGGAATATATAATTTAAGAAATCTTAAGGCTTCCATCTTTGTGAATGTGTCAATAGGCAAACGCAAATCTTTAATTTGAGACAAATCTAATGTTATGCCTTCAATTGCATCAGTCCCCTGACAAAACACCAAAAGTAAAAACGATATCAGGTTAGCTACTATTTCTATATAAAAACATGTCTTGAAAAAGGTCTGTGCTTCTTTTCCGTACCTTGTTTTTCTCAATTACTTCACGAGCTTCACTATCCCTCAATCGGCTACGTCTTCCGGGATTATTTTCATCTTCTTTGCGTACTATTTCCAAACCCATTATTTGTAGCAAGTTGTGCATTTGTATTCCATTGCTATGTGAAATAGTTATCAAAGCTTTGTCTTCAAGGACTTCTAATCCGCTACTTGCTTCGAAACCACAGGCATCTAGAATTGATTGGACATGATCTTTCTCTTTTCCTTGGAAAAAAAATGCTATGTCTCGAAAAATCTTCTTCTGTAGAGCATCTAATCCATCATCATAGCTCACTCTTAACACGCTTTGAATTTTCTTATCAGGATAATCGTTGAGTTTTCTGAGAGTACTTTTCCAAAATTTAGCACTTTTCAAATGAAGATATGAACCCAAAACTTCAAGAGCTAATGGAACTCCCCCTGCATAATCAACTGCCATTTTTGAGAGATCCTCAAAACCACTTTGGGGTTTGCTTTGTTTGAAGGCTTTTGAGCAAAAAAACTTCAGAGATTCTGTACGCTCCCATTCCTCGACCCCGTATATGAAATCAACTCTTCCATGAAGCAATTGCCGATCTCTTGTTGTTATAATGAGTCTACTATCGGGACTTAAGTAACGGTACTCTTTACACAAATATTCAATTTGGTCTAAATTATCCATGTCATCAAGTACTATGAAAACTTTTTTGCCAGTGAGCCTCCTCATGTTGAATGAGGATCCTACAACATTAGATGAGGAAATTTCTTCCTTGAATAGCTCAAAGTGAAGCTTACTAGGGGAAAATTCTCTTGCATTGTCCACAAAGCAGATATTGTCATATTGGGGAAAGAGTTTGGCAAACAAGACTTTAGCAATGGTCGTCTTACCTACCCCGCCCATGCCCCAAATTCCAATTTTTCGAATTATTTTCATTAATGATTCAACATTGCTACAATTTTTTTCAATTACAATGCCTTTCAGTTCTCTAGGTTTCCTCAATTCCAGTTTTTGCAATACATCATTGACAATGTTCTCGATGAGTTGAGGCTCTTCCCTAGCATATATGAACAAAAAATAGACAAGAGGAAATATTAATTAAATTTATCACGAACAAAACTCACTACAAAAATTATTAGGGAAAAGTTCAAAAATTTCATGGTGGTTTACTTTTTGGAAAATGATAGTCTCATGCTGCATAAGATATCTATAGATATCTCATGTCATACACCCATAGAATTTTGTGCTAATTTTTTTTCTTTTTTATTTTTATTTTAAATTATGGACCCCTTATATTTGTATCACTCACATGAGAGTACTATTTCATGTAATATGAGATTAGTAAACCCCTTATTTTTTTTTATCATTTATCCCTGTATGGTTTTTCTTATTACTTATCCTCTAATAATTTTTTTCATCCAAATCCACTTTTAACACCGTTAAAATTTAAATTAATTTGTCCATATTATCCCTCTCACCCCCAAGAAATCTCATTTACAACTCTGGAACTGTTCATCTAAACCTCCTACGTGGCAAGCACGTCCCTCCAAAGTTATGTAACAACATCCTATGTTCTTTTATCCTTTGTTTCGCTAACTAATTAACTGTTTTTATTGTGAATAGAAAGACGGAGATAGCAAAGCATAGCAAAGGGGAGAATAGATCACAATATAGGATTAAAAGGCGAAAATAGTATATCACAGCTAGCACAATTGTGTTAGGCACTTTTCCCTTCCTTTGTAATGGCTATAAATGCTACACAACTTCAACCATGAATGAGATAGTACATATTTTCTCTCTAATTCTTCTGCCTGTTGGATAGTTCTAACTTACCCTTAATTGTTCCTTAAGCTCAATGCATTTGTTTGAATGAATTTTTTTTAAAGTTCTAATACAGTTTTAACTAAAAGCAATATATGTTTTTGAGGCCTACTTTTAACAGAAGTTACGGTGCTTAATCAAAATTTGGTCTAAGCACAAATTACAATGGCTATTCTACCACAATTTGGCTTATAGACAGATGGAACAACTCACAGGAAGTTAAACAATCATTGATGCAATCTGAGTTGAAGATATGGGTGTAAATGACACTTTTAGGGGGTCAAATAGGGGTAAAATGGACAAATTAACTTAAATTTTAATGGTATTAAAGATGAACTTGGATAGAAAAAAATCATAAAAGATAAATGATAAAAGAGTAAATCACAAAGGTTTTTTTTTTGAACTTTTCTCAAACTAATATTATCTACTACCACACTACAAGAAGAATTTAATTTTAATGGACTTTACATAAAAAGAATTAAACATATTCTTTTTAGTACATCTTATTATCATATTTATTTGATAATAAAGTTTTTGTTTTTTTAAACTTGGGGAGAATGAGAAATGCATATTGAAGGACCAAATACCAATCACGTAACTACATTCCGTTGATCACAAGGGGAGATACACGTTGAACAACATTCTACCAGCTGTAACCATTTGTCAAAAAATTATTTATAATAAAAACTATTTCGAAGACTATGTTTTTTTATTGATTTTATTTTATCCTATTGGATAAGGATTCATGTTGGATCTGCAGATTAACGATGTTTATAAAAAAAACAACCGCGTGTGTGGTGACAAATCATTGTACGCTACAATAGGCTTCCCCCTTTTCATATGAACGTTTTTTCATTGTTATTTTTATTTTTATTATTTTAACCAATGTTATCGTTATTTCTTGTTCTCATTTGCTATTACTATTACTAACCTCTAACCAATCCAATATTCTCCCTTTTCATAACCATTACTTGACTAACCCCTCTCTCCATCTACTTCCCACTCTAAACGAATCAAATTCATTATTATTAATTTATTACTAATATTCTCCACCACTCATTTCAATTATATATCATTAACATTTCATCTACACATTTTATATAGGATAATATTTTTTTCAAGTTGGTGGATGTCCATTTAGAAATCATAACCATATAAAGGTAAGTGAAAGCATTAAATATGGGAGATAAATGAGAATCAACAATCAAGATTACTAGCTGGATATTCAACAACATCAGAAATGTTTTTACCTTTTATATAACTATGTTTAACTGGAAAATTTTATCCACAATTTTTATTCTAAAAGTATCCCACATTAAATTATTATTATTATTATTATTATTAATAACAAATATTTCATAACTCTAAAAATTCATAAATCAAATATGAATGCTTCCTTCTTTTTTGATAAACGAATGCTTCCTGTTTACCTCAAAAATAGGAAGTAATAATAACATAACAATAATCATAAGCCTTAATAAGCTAAAAGCTATCCATATGTAATTTTGATTTAAAATTTATTTTCATTTAAATTTGGTTTTAAAATCAATTTTTATTTGAAATTGATTTTGAACCATTAAGAGTGTGCATGACAACTATTATGTTTCCTGTTACTGTTTTTTAAAAGATACAATTCTTTTTTATTTCTGTGCTTTGGAATGATTTCAAAAAAAAATGTATTTGATAACATGTTTTATTTTTATTCCGAGACTGAGAATTGCATTTGATAACACAACAAATAATAGAATAAAAAATATTCATATTATGCATAATTTTTTTTCCTATTAAGCATAATTTTTTTTTTGGATTATCACTTTTCTTTTCACATGGTGTGGTGGTGGTGGTGGTTGTGACATGGTGGCAGCATTAGTGGTGGTAGTGGTAACGATGATGTTGACGATGGTGGGGGAATGACGACAGTGGCTGTAGGATGGTGACGGTGGTGGTGGTGGTGGTGGTGACAGTAGCATGGTGGTAGTGATGGTGGAGATGACATGGATGTGGTGGTAATGGTGGCAGTGACATGGAGGTGGTGGTCGTGGCAATGACAGTGGCGTGGTGGTGGTGGTGGTGATGGCAGTGGCTGCAGCGGTGATCGTTGTGGTTGGTGACGGTGGTGGTAGTGATAGTAGTGGTGACGGTGGTGGTGGTGGTGATGGCATAGTGGGAGTGGTGGTAGTGATGGCAGTGGCTGCGGCGATAGTAGTGGTGGTTAGTGACGATGGTGCTGACGGTGATAGTAGTGGTGGTGTGACGTAGCATAGTGGTAGTGAATAGTGATAGTGGTGATTACGACAGTGGTGGTACGACGACGGCGGCAACGATGGTGGCGGTGGTCGTGTCGAGATGGTGGTGGTGATGATGATAGTGGTGAAGGGTGATTGAGAAAGAAAAATATTTCTCATTTTGTGTATAGGAAAAAAAAAAAAAAAAAAAAATTTGTTCGCCAACACATAAATTAATTAATTTTGTCAAATACTATTTCTATCCGCTCCTATTTCAGGTAACAAAAATTGAAAAAAAAAAAATCTTGAAATGTTAACAAAATGTTTTTGAAACCGGTTTTAAACAACTTAGGAAAAAATAAAACTGAATTTGAAAAGAAGGAAACCTCCATTCCAAACACATCCCCACGTGTAAATGGATCAACCTCATCTCATACAGCGAAAACGGGGCCATTATATTGTTCCATAACAGATTTATTACGAGATAATTAAATGAAAATGCAAAATATATTATATTGGCTGCAAAAGTTAGATAGATAGAGAGAGAGAGAGAGAAAAAGACATTACATATAGTTTCGTGAGTCCCATCCAGATATATTGGCTGCTTCAGTGAGAGCAGTTCTCCACCTATGTACTCTTTGTTTGTTGGATTCCCTGTCTTTGTCCCCAAAATCTCGCTCATGTTTGGCGAATGCTATCTCGTAACTACCCTTCTGTTGCCTGACGTGTGATGGATCCGTGTGATAGAAAACAGGTAAAACAACTTGACCATGACATTTTCTCCATTGGAGTATTTTGTCGAGTTCTTCCAAGCACCATTTCGAGGTAGCATAATTTTCTGAGAAAATAACAACCGATATATGCGAGTCCTCGATTGCTTGGGAAAGCTTTGGCCAAACATCTTCTCCTCTTTGAAGATTATAATCTATGAATGTTCTGATTAGTTTGACCTTATTCAGAGCATTGTGAAGATGGCTAACGAAGGTGGTACGGATGTCCTCTCCTCTAAAGCTAAGAAATACGTCATGCATTTTGGTAGAGGAAGACATACCCAAATTATTGATGGCAAGTGCAAAGAATGAACATCATTTTCTTCTTTTATAGGCTTGGACTTGGAGTCGTCCACCTCTCTCGATCTGTTAAAGTTATAATAATTCAAAGTAGATGGAATAAATTAAAAGTAAATATCACGTATAAAAATAAAAATATTACAATATTGGTAAATATAATATTTGTTTTACATATACGAGGCAAAGATATTATTACCCAATAAGAAATATTACACATATTTATGATCTTTAATATTTTTACATAAAACTAACTTTTCAAGGATTATTAGGAAAATTATTACATTTTGATTACATTTAACTTATATTTTTGTGTATAAGTATCATCAAAGATTTATAAAAATATAGAATAAAAGAAATAAATTATGAAAGATTTATTTTGTATAGAATGTTTTATAAAAATATTAGATATTTGTTTTATAAAATAATTTTGAATACATTGAATCCAATTAAAAATAATTTCTTTTTTTTTTGGTATGCAAAAATAATTTCTTTTATTATAACTTTTCATTGTATGCAGGATAATTTTATTTTTTTTGTATAACAAAAAGTTTAGGTGGGGATAGACGCCGGTACCCCACCAGGGTCAAGGAAGACCCAACCTCTTTGAGAATTTTCGATAGGGATTACATATCACCCACCAAAGAGGCCCTCACATCAGCTAGCGGGGTTCGAATTGTCATCCTTTAACCCATGGTAAACAATAGAGTAAAATATTTTTTGGGTCCTCAACAAAGATCAAGGGATCTAATTTAATTCCTTAAAAAAAGTCGACTCGTGGTCCTTCTGAAAATCAAAATAGACTCATGTTAGTTCTTTTGAGAGAATAATATAGATCTTCTTTGAGTTTTAAAGGAACCATGATTTCGACTAACTTAATCTATTTTAAATTTCTGAGGGACCACGAGTCAAAAAAATTTTAAGGGATTAAAATGAGCCCTATAATTTTTGTTGAGGACCCATAAAATATTTACCTTAAATAATATTATTGTGAGCAAGAATTTTTACCCTATCCAACATGGGCTAAAGCTTAATGTTTTAGAGCTTTAATTATATAATTAAGGATGAGGGCTAAATAATGAGACGCCGTCATGTGATTTTGCTGTTTTATATTTTCTAGTGATTCATTTTAGTTTCTATTTATATCTCATCTTTCTTTCTAGAGAATACAATTCAGACTAGAGAATAGAATTCAAATAAATTGTAATTCTATATTCGATAGAATTATAGAAGATTTTTATAAATATTTGAATTCTATTAATATTTATTAAACATTAATATACCTCTTCTTATTAAGAAAAAGTAATTCGAATAAATTCTATTTTATATGTCTATGCGTTAATAATAGTATTTTGTACCTGAACTCGTGGGTGGTTGAATTAAAAAAAATTCTGGAGATGTTTATTTTTTTGGAGAGATGGATAAGATATACTGGCACAGTGCCATTTTGATACCACATGAAAAAAACATTTTTTTCAAAAAAAAAAATTTTAAAAAAAGAAGAAGGATATTGTAACAACCAAGTTGTGTTACTAGCATAAATCCATAATCTCCACTGCTACAGGAATATCATTTAGTTGACATGTACCTGTTTGAACAGCCTCAGCTAATCCTTTTTTTCTTTGATGAAGGTCTATCTATTTTATTTAGTTATTCAGTTAAACCAATTATTCGTTATTGGAGCAGATAGCAACAACCATCTCATCCGGGAAAACCAGGGAAAGACACATTTAAGGATGAGGAATTAACATACTGATTCACCATCTTGTCCTCTCTATACACCGGAGCCCTTTATTTAATCTTGATTTAATCAATGTTATTGTTAATTTGTACAGTTCACACTCTTTAGCTCTACCCATGTTACTACCAATCAATCTCACCGTTAGATCGATTATGTTGATCCAAGAGTTATATTTATTTTCATCTTTGTATGGTCATGATTTTCCAAATTTAATACTTTATATTTATTTTCACCTTTGTATGGTTATGACTTTCCATATTTAATGCTTTCACTTTAAATATGGAGAATCATAACCATACAAAGATGGAAATAAATGTAACCGTTGGATCAACATAATCGATCTAACGGTGAGATTGATTGGTAGTAACATAGTAGTGACACAACTTAGTTGTTACAATATCATTTCCCTTTAAAAAATGAACATTCTTTTATTTTAAATTTCGATTCATTGTGATAAATGATCTTTTGTGTTTTCATAAAAAGAAATAATTCCTTCAAATCTTTAAATATCAGAGTCAATGGTATGTATAAGTTCCAGCTACACCTTATCTACTCTTAGATTTGAACCAATAACTCCCACGAAAGCAATACTCTATCCACTGAGTTATTTTAAAATATTTTTTGAATTTTTAATTACTCATGATTCATAATCGTTTAATTTTTTTTTACGTAACTTTTGTCCGAACCTTATTGAAGTCTATAAATTTGATTTAGTCCAGTGAAAAAATAAAAATAATTTGTTGACTAAATCTCTAATGTCTCTGTATAATCATTTGTATAATTTTATTTCACTTTCATTGAAAACACGCGCGCCTGGTGGGCTTTTTAATATAAAAATGCTGTTTTTTATTATTTAACACGAAGGTAACTATTGAAATTTGATATTCAAAATACTATTTTTTATTAAAAAAAACTTTTTAGATATTAACCTTAATGCAAAAATAAATTTGACTTTTAAAAATAATGCATATTCTTTTTTTAACAATTTATCCAAGCGAGTTTTAACATATTATTATTTATGATTAACCTTTTTTTTTTAGTGTCATTTCTACACCTACTCCATATATATCTATTTTTCAAAATCAAATTAACTTTATTTTTCTCTTATTCTTTGTCATTTTAAATGACACAGTTTTCTGTCATTTTAAAAACCTGTTTGACACATTTATTTTTTAAGTTAAAAACTACTTTTAATCTAATATTAAGAAAAATTATTAAAAGATTAAACTAAAAATTATTTGATGATTATTAAAGTTGTTTCGATGATTTTAAAATAAGAAATATGAAATAATTTGTTATTATTATGGATTATTAGGATAAAGAATAAAATTTATAAATACAAATTTAGAATAAGAGTAAAACTATAAAAGAAATATAATAATTATAAAAATATGGTTTACATCATAAAAGAAGCTCCTAGTAGGAGTTTGGAACTTGATATTTTAGTTTTTTCCTTCGTTATAAAAAAAAGCTCTTTTTATAATAGAGTTTTTATAAAATTATTGGTTAAGCTTATGTTTTTAAGAAGAAGATAAGTTAAAAATAAGTCATGCCAAATAAACACTAACTAAAACCATCGTGTTTTGGTGTATTTCTGTTGACCTTTTCCATTCTTTCTCATTTACATTATAATATTTTCAATGAAACTTTTTTTTAATTTGTTTTTATATGAAAAACTATTTATTTCTTAGATTTATATTTTTTTTTTTTGGTGAAGGTCTTAGATTTCTATTTTGATTCTTATTGTTTATTAGTATTCTAACATTCTCTGTTAAAGTAATAATAATATAAAGTAGATTGCATAAATTTAAAAAATATTGCGTATATATAAAAACAAAATTATTACAATGTTGGTAGCGAAATTTATAAGTTCTATAAATATTATTTTTCAATTTAGTTTATATAATTTGTAATCACACCGTATTAATCTTTTTTTTTTTTGTAATACCGTATTAATCTCTTTTTGCTATAACAATGACGTCTAAGTGTAAGGACAAATTTTGTAAATAATTAAACTTATAGAACTAAATTAATAACTATTTTGTATAAAAATTAAATTATAAATAAGGGGAAGGATATTATAACAACCAAGTAGTGTTATTACCAATGTTACTACCAATCAATCTCACTGTTAGATTGATTATGTTGATCCAACAGTTATTTTTATTTTTATCTTTGTATGGTCATGATTTCTCAAATTTAATACTTTATATTTATTTACACCTTTTTCTGGTTATGATTTTTCATATTTAATGTTTTCCCTTTAAATATGGAAAATCATGATCATACAAAGATAGAAATAAATATAACTGTTGGATCGACATAATCGATCTAACAGTGAGATTGATTGGTAGTAATATTGATAATAATACAACTTGATTGTTACAATATCTTTTTCTTATAAATAGATGTTATATGTTTAAAACTTTTTCCTTATAAGTAACAAAAATATGTTTAAAACTTCTTTTACCAAAATAACACAGATGCAAATCGGGCATTTTTTCTTCTTTATACATATCAAATATATAGGTAAAAATCTCTGAATATTTATTAAAAAAGATGTAAGCGCAAAATTTTCATATGATAAAACTATGTGAAATTTTAACATTGAAAAGTATCATTCATGAAAAAAGAGTCTTCCCTTTTTCTTTTCTTTTTGAATGTGAAGCCTTGTGTCTTGCCTCTACTAATTTTATAAGTGTTGATCTTTTTCTTTTTTTTTCCTTTCTCCCCTTATTTTAGCATTCATATATCTAATCAAATTCATTTCAGTGTAATAGATAACAAAATTGGTGATTTGGATAATAGGCTGAATCCATTTATATAATATTAAAATGAAGGAAAGTGAATATAATTAAGCAAATAAATGAAAATGAACACATCAATGAGGAAGAAAACTAAAAAGATTAAAATCAGGTTTACCGAAAAAAAAAAGATTAAAATGGAACTAATACGAATGTTAGGAATAAAATAAAAAATAATAATTTTCAGAGAAAAAATAAATAAAAAAATGTACGAACAACATAATTTTTTCTCTTAATTATAAGCAGTGTTTTAAAACCTCACCTCGTCTCCCGGGTCAACCCTGACCCTTCCCCTTTGAGGGTTGGGGTCACAAGTTGGACCCTATGTGCATATCGACTCCTCCGACCCCCAAAATCCAGCCGTGTTTCAGTGATTCCCGGGTCAGAGGGGTCAAAAGAGGTCACTGCGTATTTTTTTTAAAAAAAAAATTCCATGAAACAACATTATTTTATTAAAAAATAAAATAAAAAATGATTGCAAATCTAAATCTAATCGCTCTCTTCTCTCCCACCAACGACCTATACGTCTTCAATCTTCACTTGGGTGCCGTGAATCTTCTAGAAAAAGGTAATAATTTTACTTATTCAAATGAAATCCTTACGGCCGTTGATAGAAAACGAAAATTTATTTTTATTTCCTTTAAATTTTCCCTTGTCGGGATTTTCTCAAAAGAGATAGAACCGGGTTAGCATAGTGACCCACTAGAATATGAGTTTTGTACTTTGGTATTTTAATACTTTAATTAGGTTGTGTAATATTGACTTGTGGTTGTAATTGGTGAATTATGTTAAGTATATTTTGAATCTTTGATGATTGGTGGTTTATTTTTTAATATTTCCGTATAGGATATATATATTTATATTTGTGTAATATATAAGATCGGGTCAGTACAGTGATCTCTTGACTCTTCGATTGAACCTGTTATCCCGTGATCCCTGACCTTGGCCGAGTCGATAGTCGAGCCGAGTTTTTAAACACTGCTTATAAGTATGTGGATGGGTGCAAAAACTTTTGTTTATTTTTTATTTTTTTTGAGAGTAGTCGTTGTTAGGAATGACAAAATATTTAACATTTATAATGATTATCAATAACGGAACGGAAAATGAATATTCATTTTATAAATAAGGATGAGGGCAGAACGGAAAGGTGTCATGCGATGTTACTGCTTTATTTATTTATTTAATAAATTTGAAAAATTATTTTAAAAGTTTTTAAGTACTCATGATGGTGATTCGTCCAAAATTAATGAAAATAATTTTGTCGGTGATTGGGAAGTAGTTGCGGAGAATAAATGGGATAATAGATGAAACGTTCAATAATTTGCTGTTGGAGCCCGAGACTCGTGCAAAACTAATCCTTAAATATAATTCGTTGCAACGGTTGTTTAATTTTGTTGACTTGACTTTGTTATTAGTTTATGGCAGAATCTTTTTGAAAACTAGCAATTTGATATATTATAATGAATAAAATCAATGATTCGTTTAGCAAATCTCTTGAAATTCAGCTCTAGTGGTCTGGCCTGGATCTGTATGTGCCAGTAAGCTTTTGTATTCAGTTTGATGGATCATAAGTTTGAAATTGGATGGAGTGACTAAGGGAAGAATTTTGGGACTACTGAACCACCATTAACTCACTAGTCTGAGAAAACAAAAGAGAGAAGAGAAAAAAAAAATTATTTTTTTATCTAAATATCAGCCCCTTGGGGGCGTTTGTTACGGAGTTTTTTTTTATTCCTCGAGAAAGCATGTTTATATAAATACTAAATTCATGTTTGGTAAAGCAAAAAAAAAAATTCCAGACAATAAATGTTTTCGGGAAAATCAAGTTATGTGCAATTTGTTGTACGGTATCCAAAAGTAAAATGTCATAAATTGGATGGAATGTTTTGTTGTCCGGGAAACTGGAAATTGAGGTGTCAATTTATAGACAAAATTAACCTTTATAAAAACAGTAAACAGATTGGTACAATTTAAAGTGGTGTTATTTTTGTAAAATAACCTCATAATTCTACTAATATTTCACAACCAACCAAACACACACTTAGTAAAGTAAATCATAGATTTTCGAGAAAATTTTAGTATAGCAAACATCTTTTACTAACATTTTAAACAAAATATATTTCATATTACATTTCAGTAATAATTATTTTTTAGATATAAAAAAATTTCTCCTAACGCCCTTTAGGTTGCAACGTAGGCTCGGAGTATTAAAAAAAATTTAAGTGAGTAGCCAATGGAATGAAAGATTGCAAACCATTAGATCAGGTTAAAGAGTGACTTTTTATTTTATCTGTTCTCGTTTTGCCGATTGAGGGAAACCGACCAAAATGTCACTCTTCATCAATTTTTTTATCTAAATGTCACGCGAACAATGTTATTTCTCAATCTGCCACGGGGACAAGTTCGTTACCTGGTGTAACAAATTTGGTTTGCTGACGTGTCACATTTCTAGTGAATAACAAGTACCGAGTTAAAAATAAAAATAAAAATAAAAATTTGAAGTTTGCTGCCCCGCAGAGAACTTGGTGTCCACCAGAAACGTGACACGTCAGCAAACCGAGTTCGCTACACCGGGTAGCGAATTTGCCCCCGTGGCAGATTGAAAAATAACACTGTTCGTGTGGCATTTAGGTAAAAGAGTGGGTGAATAGTGACATTTTAGCCACTGTTCCGCCGATTGACAGGCCAAGTAAGTTCCAAGAAGAAACCCCATCATACCATGGAAATTTCATAAGAAACGGACCAAGGAAGCACGGACACTTGTAAAAACAGGGAGAGTCGTGTCCGACACGCTCCGACACAGTGACACGCTCTGACACGGTGTCGGACACGCGGTCAACTTTTTCCGACACGTTGACCATTCCGACACGCAAATTTGATCGTGTCTGACACTGTCAAATGACACTTTCGTAATTTATTTTAATTTTTTTTTAAAAAATAATTTTTTAAAAAATCAAAATATATTAATAAAGCTTCCACCTAATCATATCAATTTTATTTTTTTGTCTTTTTTCTCCTTAAGTAGATAAGATATCATCTCAGCATCATTGTTGTCAATTCCTATTATGCTCTTGTTGTATCTCCTTCTCTCTAATATGATTTGATCTCTCTATCTGATATTATATCTCTCTCATTCCAGTTCTTTTTTTTTTATTAAAGCTTCCATCTTTATAATGCGTTGATGGACATTATTAATTTAGTTTCATTTTTTTGTTAAATTATTAAATCGTAAATAAAATATACACTATATAAATTAAAAATATTATTTAATATTAAAACGTGTCCCAACGTGTCAAAATTTATAATTTTTTAAGATTAACGTGTCAAAATATCGTATCATGTCGTGTCACGTGTCGTATCGGTGCTACATAGAAACAGACATTGCACGATTGCCAAGTCATTGCCAATTGTGAAATGTGAATGCACATGTACAGGTCATTCCATGTCAGAGAGGTCATTCCATGTCAGAGCAGTCATTCACATTAAATGATTCCTTTTTCTAAAGTATTCTAATATATATTATTTCTATCTAATTTTATTTACATTATCTTGGGTTCGACGACTTTTTTTGGTCAATGGTTGGGCGAATTAAAATATTCTTTCAGCAACAATTACCGGGTTGGATGCATTCAAATATGGGATTTGTTTTTCTTAGAATTCCTTTCCTACACACACACAAATATAGAGAGGACAGAAAAAAGAGTGATCAGAGAAAATAAAAAAAGCAGACTCATATGCTTTTATGTGTATGTAGAAAAATGATACTTTTCCTATAATATGATACTTGTTTTTCTCTTCATATATATATATATATATATATATATATATATATATATATATATAGGATCCTTTGACATTAGTATCAAATTTTAAATTTGACACTTTATCTGATAGCCGTTAGATAAAAAAAGATCAATGGTATTAGATGCTTACAAATCAGAATCGTTAATCTTTTTTGATCAATAGCTCTTAGATGAGGTGTCAAAGGATCCTACCCCATATATATATATATATATATATATATATATATATATATATATATATATATATATATGGAAAAAATATTTCTACAGCCATTTTAGATAAGGTTATTTACTACTATCCCAGAAATTACGTCGTTTTGATTAATGAAGGGTGTTTATGTAATTTTAGGAGAATTAATAAAGGATGTTTCCGTAATTTTTTATTTTTTTATCATATACATTTTACTGAAACACCCTTCATTAATCAAAAAGACGTAGTTTTTGGATAGCTGTAAATAACCTTATCTAAAGTGACTGTAGAAGTGTTTACCCCTATATATATATATGGGGAATGATATTATAACAACCAAGTTGTGCTACTACTAATCAATCTCACCGTTAGATCGATTATATTGATCCAACCTAAACCCTAAACCCTAAACCATATTTATTTTCATCTTTGTATGGTTATGATTTCCCAAATTTAATATTTTATATTTATTTTCACCTTTGTATAGTTATGATTTTTCATATTTAATGCTTTTACTGTAAATATGGAGAATCATAACTATACAAATATGAAAATAAATATAACTGTTAGATCAATATAATCGATCTAATGATAGTAATATTAGTAGTAACACAACTTAGTTATTACAATATTCTTTCCACACATATATATATATATATATATATATATATATATATATATATATATAGAAAATATTATCTTATGTTGTAGGATAGTATTTTTCTCTCCTACACATACATCGACTTCCGAGTTGCTTTTTTTTCTTTTTTTCTTTTTCTTTAAGTGTGTGAGTCCCACTCATAACTATCTCTATGACATAAGAGAGCTTCTCTTATGTCGCATGAGATTAATAAAGCCCATATATATATATATATATTCAGATGTGGTGACACTGGTGAGCTGGATTGAATCATTAACTTGTTGGTTTTGTTTTCAGTTGATGATGATTGAGTTTGAAGTTTTTGGATGGTAATATAATATTTGCTATCATAGAGAATTAGTTTATTTTTTGAAGTTGTGTTGATAGTTTTTTTATGTAAAATTTTAAGATAAATAATATCTTTATATCTTTTTCTATGTGAACATTAAATTTGATTTAACTCAATTAAACTAATTATCTAGTACTTCAATCGAGTTGATAACCGATCCGAAATTTAAAACACTAATATAAACAATGTTAAAAAGTACTAGACTTGTCTTGTATTATATATCTTTTTTAAATTTCTGTACATATGGACCTGTCTCACCGTGCCCACTTTCACAATAGCTCAATTGGTTTCGGCCTGAATCTTCTTCGGGAAAAAAAAATAAAAATCGAGATGATTGACAATTTTATGTTTTTCCTTTTTTTTTTTGTAATGAAAATCTTATATTCAGTTATATGGATTTTTCATTTTTTAAAAAAAAATCAGTTAGAGGATAATAGCTTTTTCTTCTTCTTTAAATTATGTATATAAATTAATGAATGCCAATATTGTTTTAAATGCCTAGCTGTCAAAATTTAAAAGTGGTCATTTATGTGATGTAGCTTACATGTAGTTAAATCAAATAGATTTTAAAATAAAATTACATTAAATTTATTTCAATTGAAAATCATGTTTCGCTTAAAAATTATATTTTTAATAAGTGAAAAGTAATTAATGAAGTATTATAAAGAAATTATAAAACAATTTTATTTAAAACTGTAAAACAATGTTTTAAAATATAATTAATATTGAGTAAAAATATTTTGTTAAAAAATAAAGATTAATAATTATATAAATATTCCATTTTACAAGAAGCTTACTTAATATATTAAAATCAATTGTAACGATCTTAATTTTTTATCTTTAAATTATGTAAAGCAAAAGAAAGAAGAAGTTAAGAAGTGGGCTTTTTGAGCCTTTTACCCTTAATTAATTAATTAATAATCAATTTGCCCTCGCCCAGAACTATCCACCAATCTGCCCATCTTTAATCGATTAACTTGAAGATTTAATCGATTAAACGGTCAAAATACAAAATAAACATTGATCCAAAATTTAGTCGATTAAATATCCCTCTTAATCGATTAAATTTCAGGACATTTAATCGATTAAGACACAATATTTAATCGATTAAATGTCGACAGAAACCCTATATTTGGCCCTTTCTCGGTCTCATTTCAAATATTATCATTTTGTAAACCAATATCTCACTTGTATGTTATCTGTAATCCTTGCAATCACGATTCTATTTCATCCCACCATCTTTAAAGCCTTAATATTGTGAAATCATTGTCTCTGCACTTATATTTTCATTTGTTGCCCCCAAAATCCGAACCCAAACCCCCAAAATACGAACCCTACTCCCAAATTCGTGTGAAAGATGAGCACAAGTCCAAACATGTATGTTACAATGATCTACTACGATGGAAAGCATTATGAAGGCCCCAATGGTGTTCAATTTGAAGGAAAAACGAAAATGTTAAAAATCAAACGGGGCACTATATACAATGAGCTGAAGGGGAGAATTCACCAAAAATTGGGGCTACAAGGCAGCCAATGCGTTCAGCGGATAATGGCCAGGGTAGAGACTACAGTTGGTAAGGATGTTGTATACTTCATTGGTAACGATATATGTGATGATAAAGATGTGACGTGTCATAGATGCAATTGTTGACCGAAAATTTCAAAATTTTATTGAGATATATGTTGAAATAGATTGTGGTCAATCTTCATCTGCACCCATGCATACAAGCAGTGAACAATATTTTGGTCAACAAAACAGAGTCATCGATTTATCTGCACCTACACCTGTCCTAAGTCAGATAACACTGAGGAAAATTGATGAGGATGAGCACAAGGTGGATATGGACAGTGATGAGGACGGTGAACCTGAGAGTGTTATTTCGCTAGGTGAACATTGGAAATACCATAAATCCACCATTCCGTACGTCAAGTAATGATCATCGAAAGCAACATAAAGCAACATAAATCCATAAACAAAATAGTAACTTCATTACATCAAATAGTTCGGGAAATAAAGAAAATACATGAACTAAACCATAAACACATGAACTAAAAACTAAACCCTAAATCTAATCCTCGCCCTCGTCGGACTCTGTCTCCTCGTCCTCCTCATCTGACACATGAGCCCCTCCCTTTCTGCCCCCTCAACCTCTTGTCCTTGTGCAAGCTCCAGACGAGCAAGCCTATCTTCCACACCCTTGAACTTTCCTTGTATGTGTCTAAACCTTTCATTCTCTTTCTGGATGTGACTCTTCCTCCATTTTTTTTGTTTCAGCACCATCTTTCCTATCTTCTTAAGTGTGGCATTTATGCCTTTTATGACATCACACAATGAAAATCCACCCTTAGGCTCAGCTATATCCTGCAAGTCAGCCTCATCATCATCGTCATTATCATCCTCCACCTCGGGCTCAACCATGTGTGCATCAAGGGCAACATCAGAAACCTCAACCTCAACCGTACCTGAGAACTGCCACACACCCGCCCTGTTCTTGGAGATCTTGCATTGCTCCAGTAGGCGCTTTCCAAACTTGGTAGTATAGCCTGTGGGCCTCTTCAGCTGCTCAGTGTCCATGGGAACACCAAAGTGAACCAATATCCTCTGTACCAGACAAGCGAATGGAAGTGCACCCTTATGTTTGGCCTTAAACATCATTCAACAGATATAGTGCCTCCAGTTCACCAGTACATCATGTCAGATAGCCCACATGATAGGAATGTCATGTTCCAGCACCCTAGAATGATTGAAAGCTCGCGAAAACAGTATGTGGGTGATGACATAGTGTAATATACGGGCCTCAACACTAAGCAACCCCACTGTGTAATGAATGGTCTGCCCACGTCTAATATCAGGCCTCCTGGCCTCCTCCACAGCATCACCTCGGGCATATTCAGGAAGTGATACACCGCTATCTGCGTCATACTCCACAGTGGGTGAAGCATCAAAGTCATAGCCTAGTATCTCCAACCATACCGGAGCCGTCATGATGATGTCCACACCGCATACCCTCGACCTCAACTCACCTTGTATGTAGCTGAGGTTATGGTAGAAGGCCCTCACCATCACCTCTGAATACGGACATAGCATCTCAGTCAACACCCTCAGATGTGCTGCCTCCAACACCGCCACAATCTGAAATCCCTCCGCAAAAAAGAATGTTGTATCCAATGATTTTGGAGGACATAAGGGTCTGTTGACATGGTCACGTACAAATTCAGCGTGAACCGAGGGGTCATCCTCAAACAGGTATCCAAATAGGAGGTCGACGTTATCAGGCTCTTCGTCTTGTGGCCTTGAGGAAGAAGGTCGGTCTTGTCGTTGCTTCGTGCGTCTCTCACCGTCGGCATTGCTTGGTCTTATGCGGCCGACCATTGTAACAGAATACCTACAATGACAAAATAATTAATCAACAACCAATAACTCAATGGCAAACAGCATACATGTTAAAACAAAAACCAATGGCAAACAAAATACATAAACAAAATAAAAAACCAACAGCATAAATTGCTCGCTTTTCTAAACTATAACTCAATGGTAAACAAAATAAAACCAGCACATCAAATCGTTAAAACACAAAGCAACACTGGCTATTTGACTATTTTACCCCTCATTAATTAATTAATAACCATTTTGCCCCTGATTCGAAACTATCTACCAATCTGCCCTCTTTAATCGACTACCTTGCATTTTTAATCGACTAAATGGTTGTTTGGAGATTAACGACTAAATCTCCCTACTTAATCGATTAAAAAATCATACTGACTTGTTTTCCTTTGTTGTCTGTTGGGAGATTTAGTCGACTAAATAGGGAGATTTAGTTGACTAAATCTCCCAACAGCCATTTTTGCTTGTTTTGGCCATTTAGTCGATTAAAAATGCAAGGTAGTCGATTAAAGAGGGACAGATTGGTAGATAGTTTCGAATCAGGGGCAAAATGGTTGTTAATTAATTAATAAGGGGCAAAATGGTGAAAAAGCCAAGCAACTCTGCCCTAAAAAAATTAAAAAACTGTAAATAATCTTGTGGGCAGGAAGAGAATCAAATAACAAAACCAAAACCAAAACCTATATCCACCGACCACCAAAACCAAAACCACCAAAAATAACAAAAAAAAATACCAAAATCCGAAGATCTCTCACCGTGGAGGATGAAGAAGTTTGAAGTAGCCTTGGGGACGCAATCCACACGCCTTTGGAACGACTTCTACAGCTGTGTTCAGACCGTTTTTTCGAGTCGACGTTTTTTTTTCTGTATTTTGACTGTTTAATCGATTAAATCTTCAAGTTAATCGATTAAATAGGGGCAGGTTGGGGGATAGTTCTGGGAGAGGGACAAATTGATTATAATTAATTAATGAAAGGCAAAAGGGTCAAAAAGCCTTAAGAAGTGTGTGTAAACATTATTTTAAACAAACAAAGGAAAAATCGAGTTGCTTAACTATTAATATGTTAATATATTATATATATATATATATATATATATATATATATAAAATATTTTAAAAAATAAGGCATACAATTTTTAAATTTTAAATATGAATATTTCTGTTATACTTTATAATATTATAAGTATTTCTAAAGTAATTTGTTTTGAACTAAAAATTTATAAATAAATATTCAATATTTTAAAATTTTTAATTGAAACATAGTGTCGGACGTTGCAAATGTTTTTGAAATGGAAACTGTAACCAATGACCAATGACGTGTAGTTATCAGCATATAGAGATGCGAAAAACTATTCTAATACTAAATGAGATAAGTTTTTCTTTCTATACATCCTTGGATGACTATATAATTTTTTTTTAATTTTTTTTTCAGATGATGGAGCCCACAAATTTATCTCTATGGCATGAGATAACTTATCTCCTTTAATGTAAAATTAATAAAACCCTATACAGATTATCGCCAGTGGGATGGAGAATAAAAACTCATATTATAAATAAAGATGGGGCCAGAAAGTATAATATTTGTCACATGTAAATAAGTAAAATATTTTTTTATTATTTCATATATATATGATATTTTTTAATTTTGAAATATGAATCAAATTTGAATTGGACCCAAGATCTCATAATTGTTAAAATTTAGAGTAAATATTATTTTTGGTCCTCATAAAATTTTACGATACCCGCTTTAGTCCTTAGCAAATAAAAAAGGCTATTCGTGGTCCCTAAGAAATTCAAAATGGACTCACTTTAGTCCTTTTGAGGGACTAATGTGAGTCTTTTTTGAATTTGTGAGGGACCACGATCGATTTCAACTAAATGGGTCTATTTTGAATTTCTTAGGGACTACGAATAGCTTTTTTATTTGTTAGGGACTATAGCGGGCATCCTAAAATTTGCTGAAGACCAAAAATGGTATTTACTCTAAAATTTAAACATTATGCATACTTAAGTTATATAATTGTAGAAGTAAAAAATTAAAACTAATGAATGCTTTATAATATAAATTTGAAATAAATTATATAAATAAAGGTAGATCCTTTGACACCAGTGTCAAATTTGAAGTTTGACACCTCATCTAAGAGTCATTAGATCAAAAAAGATCAATGGTGTCACATGCTTACAAATCAGAGTCGTTGATCTTTTTTGATCTAATGACTCTTAGATGAGGTGTCAAATTTTAAATTTGACATTGGTGTCAAAGGATCCTACCTCATATAAATATACATATATTATCGACATTGTACCAAAAAACATTGTACAAAAGACATCAATTCAAATCAAGAAATTTTATTATTTATCTCTAATTATAAATAAATTATATTTTAAATAATTTGTGGTCAAAATATGACCGACACAAATGATATTTTGACGTTAAAAAGTAGGGAAAAGTGTGTATGATTTTAAAGGATGTAAAGTTGTGTCATTTTAAATGAGAGAAAAAGATAGATAAAGGAGGAGAGAGAGTGGACAAAAAAATATAAAGGTGTGGGTCTCACCCTCTTTGTGAGAGTGAAATGATATAAGTTGTGTCATTTAAAAGGACAAACACTTTTTTCTAAAAAGTATTCGTGTTACGAAAATCACATGAGCGACGTTCGTAAGGTGTGTGTATATATATACGTGTGTGTGGAATATTATATTTACAAATTTTTTGTTTTCAAACTACACTAAGTATGACCGATTATACTTCAATCAAGAGTGTATGACCGGTCGTACTTAGTGTAATTTGTAAAAAAAAGTTTGTAAACAGATCATTCCCCTATATGTGTGTGAGTGTATGTGTATTAAATGATGGTAGCTCAGTTGACAGTAAAAGAGCTGAGTAAGTGGAATTGGTTCAATCCCCACATGTCATCCTTGGGTGGGATTTAAATATTTCTACTCCTGACTCGTCTCGCATTTCGAGTTAGTCCCATAGCCAGCTCAAAGAATCAAAATTTGTGAAAATATCAATCAACTCGTTTAAAAAGAGATAATTAGGATTGGATAACTAAAAAGAAGAAGGATATATATGTGTGTGTGTGTGTGTGTTCATATCAATCTAAAAACCCAACCCAAAATTCTAGGATAATCTATCATTTCAATCATTTTTTTTTTTGGTACAAGATAGGGGCATTGCCCCAAAAACAAAGAAAACAAGAACAACAACAAAAGAATCTAAAAAGAGGTAGCAAGAGAAGGATCTCCAGGGTCAAGGCAGTTTGATGGGATAAGAATTCGTTCCCATCTGATATGATTTTCAGTGCGGGACGTTAGTCGTTCCACCTCTTTTTAGTAGGTTCAGCATAAATATTAGTATAAGTACAATAAACCAGTGTTTAAAAATCCGGCCCGACCATTGACCCAGTCGAGGTCAGGGGTCACGAGTTCAACCGAGGGGTCAAGGGATCACTACGCTCACCCAATTTTATATATTAAAAAAATATAAATATATATATCCTATATGAAAATATTAAAAAATAAACCACCAATCATCAAAGATTCAAAATATACTTAACATAATTCATCAATTACAACTACAAGTCAATATTACACAACCTAATTAAAGTATCAAGATACCAAAGTACAAAACTCATATTCTAACGGGGTCACTACGCTAACCCGGTTCTGTCTCTTTTGAGATGGTCCCTGGCAAAAGAAAATTTAAAGGAAGTAAGAATGAGTTTTTGTTTTCAATCGACGGCCGTAAGGATTTCATTTAAATGGGTAAAATTCTTACCTTTTCTAGAAGATTAACGACAACGAGGAAAAGATTGAAGACGTCTAGGTCGCTGGGAGAGAAGAGAACAATTAGATTTAGGTTTGCAAGAATTATATTTTATTTTTTTAATAAAATGATGTTGTTTAATGGAATTTAAAAAAAAAAGTGCAGTGACCCCCTTTGACCCCTTTGACTCGGGAGTCACTGAAACCCGGCCGAGTTTTGAGGGTCGGAGGGGTCGATATGCACATAGGATCTAACTTTTAACCCCAACCCTCAAAGGATAGGGGTCAGGGTTGACCCGTGTCAACTCGGGGGAGCGGGATGAGGTTGTAAAACACTGCAATAAACAATGTCTTGAATGAGGGAACGATCATAAAAGAAGAAAGTAGGAAAAGGGGGAAAGAATATGCGAGTGTATTGTAATTTATTTAAACATTTCCCTGATCCAAATGCACAAACAAATTAAAAATAATTGGGATGAATTATTATTGAAATTAATTTAAACTACTCAATATAGATCGGAGATGAAGTATACTCTAGCTACATTTTTATTCTTGATTTTAAAACCTATTTTTATTAGCTTTTTACTTAATTTTTTCTACTGTCATTTATATTTAAATTTTAATTAAATATTAATTACTTATGAAATCATCTTTAGAATTTTCTAACTTATATAAAAACAATAAAATTATTGCTTGTAATTAGTCCGCGGAATGATACTCTACCCCTTCACTTTATTACTTATATATGACCTGCAGTATTCGCAACACAGGTCTCATATGGACCTTGCTACAAAACTCATTGAAGAAAGAAACGTGAACAATTCAAATACATCATCAATTTGCATCTAATTGAATTCAATACCTTTTCATCATATTACTACTTCCGTGAGTCTGTCACAGAGGTATGAACACTTGCGCTTTGTTTCTATTTTATTTTTCTTCTTTACTTTTTACCATTTACTTCTCAATCAAGAAACAGAGGAAGAAAAGTCCAGATATTTCCAAGTTTCTTTTCTGCTTTGACACCAAGTCACCAACTAAGTTCTGACCAATCTCCATAATTGCTTCAATAAGAGACCTGATCAAGAGCAATATTATTCTTACTTTTCAGCATACAATTTTGCAAATAATGGATTTTACCGCTACATTCTTTGTTTTCTTATAATGCAAGGTGGCCTATAGTGTTGTTTAATGCCCTAATTAATAATATTTTGAAACCAATGAATCAACAAGTTACATCTTTATGATCCAAAATTTGTGTCTTTTCAATCTTGCACAAGTCAAGTCGGCAAAAAAGCTCCGATTATTATACTTTCCAATGGTGAAAAATTGTTATTCATTTGCAAAGGAAATAGAGAAGAAAAAAGGAAACACAATTAAGAGCTACAGATATTAGATCAGATAGAGAATAAGAGTAAGTTCCATACCGATTAAGCAATCACATGAGTCTTTATCTTGATTCTGCATCTGAGTTTTGAGGTCATTACTTTCTGTCTCATCTGAGCTTTCAACCCCCATTGCAATCTCTCTAGCTCCATCTTCTACCTTCTGATCGATTTCTATGTGGTTTATGAAACTGTAATATTCTGAGGCATATATTGGACAGACACCACACTCTTTGATTCCAATCAAGCCAATCTGTTTGGGCTCGCAAAGCTTATGAGTTTCAACATAGAATCCAAATGAAATGTTTAGATCATCAACGATGCACTCATCATCATTGCCTTGGCTTTCTTTAACAGCCTCAATTATCTTGTCACAGGATGGCTCGTACCACAGATAAACATGATCTGAATTCAAGACCGTGACATTTTTGTAATACCACCTACTTGTGTATCCAATCCTTTTACCATCTTCCAAGCTCCATTGACATACCATCCTATGATACTCATACTTACCATTTGAGCGATTCTGAGAAAGAACAACACAAAAGACGAAACCCAATAAATGGGAAGGTGGAAGAAGTTCAAGAGTTATGGAAGCTTGTCTTGTCCTATTTTCAAACCATTCTGGCACCTTGTTTCCTGGCAAACAAACAACACTCTAACAGCCCCAAACCCTGTAGCAAGATATTGTCCGCTTTGCCCCGCGCACAAGCACCGTCGAGCTCACGGTTTTACGTTTTGGGTTACCCCAAAAGGCCTCCTCCAAGGAAAGGTATCCACACCCTTATTTAAGGCATTCTTCGTTTCCCTCTCCAACCGATGTGAGACATTACATCCTCCACTGGGAATACAGCGTCCCCGCTGTACACACCGGTCCAGGGCCAGGCTCTGATACCAATTGTTAGTCCCTGTGACACTCAAGAAGGGGGGTTGAATTGAGTGATAGAAGATTTTAACAATTACGTGAAAATATATTTTTAATTTTCTTTGCGAAAATTAAAAATAAAAATAAAAGGCACAGAAAATTAACGTGAAAAACCTCCTGAACTCACAGGAGTAAAACAACCACGATCTCAATAATTTCAAGTACAAATTAACCCCAATTTACTCTTGAAATCTAAACCCCAATCTCACAATAGAGATTGCTATTTCAACCTAACCCCTTAGGTCTAAGTTCCCCAATTGTGCCAAGACAATTGCTCCCCTATTGTTAACTCTAACAATAGCTAGAATAACACACACAAAAAAACTTTACTAATACTTCTCAAAAGAATAAAAGATGACACTTTAAATTTTTTTTTAAACTAAGTGCAATCCTCTATAAAAGCCCCTGAGAGAAGTGTCTCTTTTGATCAGCAGAGGTCTTGTATATATAGATAACTTTTGTTTGACCCATTCTTATCTTCTTCCATCAATTTGAAATATCCCACTTTTAGTTGCCTATTTTTTTTCTCTCTTCATATCATCAGCCATAAAATCTGGGAGCATATCTTGATATTTAAAATCTTGTTGTCAAAGCTGCAACCTTATCTTAATATTCCCTTTCTTCAAATATTATCTTTTAGAATTCAAAATCCAATCCTTTCATCTCAACAATAGATTGTTATCTTTCAACTGTCTTGATTCTTTATCCTCATTCTTTCAACCTTCAAGTGTTTGACTTGGTCCTTCCCAATCGTTGCTGCTGCACACGTAAAAATAGCAAACATTAATCATTATGGTTTCAATTGTTTGTTAGCATCAGAACAACCCAATGCAATAGCCAACAAATTCCCCCTTTTTGATGATGACAAGCAATTGATGTTATAAGGATAAAGTGACAAAATATGGAGTAGCTAGTGATGGTAATGGGAACTGCAAATGGAGTGCTAACATATGAACCATTTTCAATGCAAAAAGAATTTTCTGTCATGCTAAAAATAATTTATAAAACAGAACCAATTTGGCATGAAATCAGCTAGTGTATATGGATAATACTAATTGTGCAGTACTAGTATTATTCAGCAACTAATGTGCAAAATAAATCAGCAAACTAATGCAGCAACCTCATTTAATCTACTTAGGCATAGGCATAGGCATAGGCATAGGCATAGGCATCATATTATTTTCCCCCTCTTGGCATCATCAAAAGAATAGAAAGAATAGGTATGAATATAATGAGGCTGTGAAATAGTAAGTGTAGAAAAGAAAATTGCTTAATTGAGAGGAAAATAGCAAAAAAAATTCAAATTTTGAAACACTATCAAGAGACCAAGTGAAGTCAAGACACTATTAAAGTATCAATGGAGAGATATATGAGTAGGCTAAATAGAAAGTTCATAGCAGCATAAAACAATAATTTGGCAAATCAGGCTTCTTTTCACTGAAAAGTGCTCTCTCAAGTGTTTTACAGTTAACACACAGAGTTTCTCCATAAGCTTGTATATCATGACCACTTATCAATATCTTAAGATGTAGAAATTCCAAGCAGAATTGAAAACCATAGCGGTTAAAGGGAGGATTTTTTATTTTTGTTGGTAAAGGAAGACAAGGTGTGAAAAGTATGGAGGCAATTGGAGTGGGTTAGCCAAAGGGTACACACTACAAGTCAAAACTAGGCAAAACTATAACTGTTAAGATCCTTTGGTGATGACTTCCTTTCATCAATGGGGCTTTGTCATTGTATTCTTCATATTGACTTATCCGTAGAAACCTTTCAAGCTGCCAAAAGCTCACATATTTGAATTGATCATTAAATCTATGAGCAATTAATACCTTCCTTTCTAGGTGTTCCCCTTGTTTTTTTTTTAATTTGCTCCCGCTTCTTTTTTTCTTTTCTTTTTTTTTGAGTGTACAGCTTTGCAGTACCCTGTACATGACTTCAAATAGAACATTTTCCACCAATGCAGTACCCTTTGAGAGTTAGAGAATGGTTCATCAGTGGGACAAGTACCGGAGGAAATGAGATAACAGGGAAAAAATATGGTAGAAATTTTATTTTATTTTTTTTTTTTTTGGGGGGGGGGGAAGGGGTTAAAGAATGGCTAGAGATGTTCAAAAGAGTAAGGCTCAGTCTCTGAGTTTCAATTCAAACAAGAAATTTCTCAACCATAAGATGTAAGCATCAATTACACAAGTTCTAGATTACTCCATTCTCTCATAGAGGTGTTTCTCTCTTCTCATATACTCACATGATACACATGACTAACCAAATAAATTGAGTTATACTCCAATGAATCTCCATTTAGCCAACTAGGGTGGCTGCAAGATACCATGAATACGAATTATAAGCATCTGATACAGACAGAAACAACAATATGGATAAGGAACCACAATGAACATAATGATCAGTTGTGATAAAAAAGATATATAGGGTTGAGAAGAGATATGAATATGTACTGATCTCAGTGCACAAATATTTAGTAAAAAATCTAAAGGACCATTGAAGTCAATGTTCAGGCATTCAAGGTAAACCAACAATATGAAATTTATCCTTTTCTAGCCAATCATCGGGGTTGCAAGATATGAACTTATGCATAGCTAATCAATCCTAGTTCCAATCTCAACTTTTCAAATCTATCCCTACTCAATGGTTTAGTAAAAATATCAGCAAGTTGATTTTCAGTGGAACAAAAATTCATCTGAATTAATCCTTTTTCAACACAATCCCTTAAAAAATGATGCCTTATGTGAATGTGTTTGGTTCTAGAATGCAGGATAGGATCTTTGGAGATACTTATGGCACTAGAATTATCACAATAAATGGGCATACAACCAACATTAATACCAAAATCAACCAATTGTTGCTTGATCCATAATAATTGAGTGCAACAAAGAGCAGCTGAAACATACTCAGCTTCTGTAGTAGACAAGGCAACAGAATTTTGTTTTTTAGAACCCCAAGTCACCAAGCAAGGACCAAGGAATTGAGCCATACCTGAAGTGCTTTTCCTATGGACAAGATCCCCTGCAAAATCCGCATCACTATATGCTACAAGATCAAAATTAGCACCCCTTGGATACCATAAACTTAATTTATCAGTTCCTTTTAGATATCTTAAGATCCTTTTGACAGATTTCAAATGAGATTCTTTAGGATTGGATTGAAATCTTGCACACAATCCTACACTAAAGACAATGTCAGGCCTACTTGCAGTTAGATACAAAAGGGATCCTATCATACCTCTATACATTTTCTCATCCACATCCTTACCATCTTTGTCGTCAGTCAATCTATTACCAGTGGCCATTGGAGTGTAATGAGGTTTAGAGTCCACCATTCCGTACTTCTTCAAGAGTTCTTTGAGATATTTTTGTTGATGAATCAAGGTTCCTTTTTCTGTTTGGGAAATCTGCAGACCTAGAAAAAATGTTAATTCACCTATTAAACTCATCTCAAATTCTTGTTTCATCAAACCTGCAAATTCATCACACAAAAGGTCATTAGTTGCACCAAAAATTATGTCATCAACATATATTTGTACAACCAAAAGATCTTTTCCTTTAGTTTTAAAAAACAAAGTCCTATCAACTTTCCCACGTGTGAAACTATTTTCAAGAAGAAATGTAGAAAGTCTTTCATACCAAGCTCTAGGAGCCTGTTTCAAACCATAAAGAGCCCTATCGAGTTTATAGACATAATCTTTAAGGATAGGATCCTCAAAACCAGGTGGTTGTTCTACAAAGACTTCTTCTTGAAGAATACCATTCAAAAATGCAGTCTTGACATCCATTTGGTGCAATTTAAAACCCATGAATGCAGCAAATGCAATTAAGATTCTTATTGCTTCCATCCTTGCAACTGGTGCAAAGGTTTCACCATAGTCAATTCCCTCTTGTTGATTGTAACCCTTGGCTACAAGTCTTGCTTTGTTCCTAGTTATAGAACCATGTTCATCAAATTTGTTTCTAAATACCCACTTAAGTCCAATGATGGTTCTATCCTCGGGTCTAGGTACTAAATGCCAAACCTTGTTCCTCTCAAATTGAAGTAATTCATCTTGCATAGCTAAAACCCAATCTGGATCATTAAGAGCATCAAGATAGTTAGAGGGTTCAATTAAAGATAAATATGCATGAAAAGCACAAAAATTCTTCATTTGAGATCTGGTTTGCACTCCCTTTTCTAAGTTACTCATTCTTTCAACCTTCAAGTGTTTGACTTGGTCCTTCCCAATCGTTGCTGCTGCACACGTAAAAATAGCAAACATTAATCATTATGGTTTCAATTGTTTGTTAGCATCAGAACAACCCAATGCAATAGCCAACAAACACCACTTATATTCTGATAGTGTGGAAGAGTTACATTTGCATACGCAGCTCGCTTCAATGTGAAATTGGCATATTCCATAATACCAGATCGTGAATGTTCATCCAATTTCACACAATTTTCGAATGAAATGCTAATGTCCTTTCCCCTGAGTTGTCTTGAAATCATTAAAGGCAACACTGTCTCCAACGACGTGCAGTTGATGACATCTAAATGTCCAACAGATGGTGGAAGTTCAGGTAGAGATCTAAGCCTCATGCAATCCCTTAAAGACAGATATTCAAGGCATGAAAGATGCTTGATATTGTAGGGTACTTCAGACAAGTTACAACACTCATCCAAAATCAGCTTTTGCACAGAACGTGAAGCATCAAGTAGGATATGCAAATTTGACACATCAAGTTGTTTGCAGTTACGAAGATCCAGTTCCATAAGACATGTCAGTGAAGGTAACTCCTTTGGAACATTTTTAAGTGACGGGCTGACATAGAACTTTTCAAGTTTGCTTAGATGCCCGATGGACGTGTCTAATGTTTCGATTGCTGTCCCTCTTGAATCCAACGTGCTCATTTCTCCTGAGGTCACCGAAAATTCCTTCATATTCAAGCAACCATTGACATTGAGGTACTTGACAGATCTTAAATGAAGACTATTGAGTTTTTTGCAACCATATACAACCAAATCAACAAGCGTGTTGAGTGATAAAATAGATGGATGAACATGACTCAAATTTACACAGTAGGAGACATTTACTATTTCAAGCTTTGATGCCTTAGATAAATCTGGGAGCTCCATCAACTGTGTGGAAGCAGTAAATTCTATTTCCTTTAAATTGACAAAATCCTGTAAGCCATTTAAAGAGAAACATCAATTCAGAAATACTCAAATATTAATCAAAAGACTAGCATACATGCATGTATAATTGTAAATATACCTGCACTCCATCCCAAAGTTTCTTTACATGGCTATTCCGCATGCGAAGCTCAACCAGCATCTCAGGGCAAAAAGTTAATGGAAGGGACATTAAAGGGTATTCAATCCAATGAAGGTACCTTAACTTTTGTGGAAATGACTCAAGACCTGTCGGAAGGTGCACATTACATGATCTCTCATTGAAGGGAGAATAGAATATGAGCAATCTTAGATTAGCCATCTTTTTGAAGATGTCAGCACTCAAATACAGTTCCCTTATTTGAGACACGTCTAACATTATGCCTTCAATTACATCACTTCCCTATCAAAATGAAAATTGAAATAATGGTTAGGAAACAATAACAAAATAAATAAATAAAAAACATGTGCAACAAAAGTATAACCATCTTCCACTTACTCTGTTATTTTTCAATACATCATAGACTTCTTCAGTTTCTCTCAATCGGCTACGTCTTCCAGCGTCTTTAATAGATTCTTGACGAACTATTTCCCAACCCATTTCTTGAATCAGGTCATGCATTTGTATTCTATTGTCTTTTGAAATAGTTACAAGAGCTTTATCTTGAAGGGTTTCTATTCCACTAGTTGCATAAAAATCACAGGCATCTAGTAGCCTTATGACATGATCTTTATCTTCTCCAACAAAAAAGAATGCTATGTCTAGAAATATGGCCTTCTCTGCATCATCTAATCCATCATAACTCAATTTTAACACATTATGGATCTGTACGCTCGGATATTTCTTGAGTTTTCTAAGTGCACTTTCCCATATTTCTATTCTTTTAGAATGAAAAAGTGAACCCAAAACTTTCAAAGCTAATGGATTGCCCTTGCTATGCACAACTGCCCTTTCTGATAGTTCTTTATATTTCACATGAGGATTGCTGTCTTTGAATGCATGTAAGCTGAAAAGCTCAAGGGAATCTTGAAAATTCAACTCCTTGACTTCATATATTTCATTAACTCTTCCAATAAGCAAATGCTTATCTCTTGTTGTTATAATAACTCTACTACCTGGTCCCAAGCAAACAAATTCTCTAGCCAGATAATCAAATTGCTCAAAACCATTCACATCATCAAGCACAATGAGAACTTTTTTACTTTCAAGCCTTCTCATAACAAATTTGGATCCTATTACTTCATCTGTGCTATTTTGGGGATGTTCCTCCTTTAGCAGCTCAAAGAGAAGCTTATCATGTAAATAGTTTAATCCATGCTTTTGTGATTGTTCTCTTACATTTTCCAAGAAGCAGCAATTTTCATACTGGGAACATAGTTTGGCAAATACAACCTTAGCAACAGTTGTCTTACCTATACCACCCATGCCCCAAATTCCAATTATTGGGACCTTTTCCAGTAGTGATTCAATAGATTTGCAATTTTCATCAACTCCTACTAGGTCTCTTATTTTACTTGGGTACTGATGATATAATTTTCGCAAAACATCATTGACAATGTCCTTGATAAGTTCAGATTCGTCCCTGGCATAAATAAAAAAAAAAAAAAAAAAAAAAAACTCATTTATTACAAGTAAATAAAACTAATAAAAAATGGAAATATTAAATATAGTCATGTCAATGTTAAGTAGACAAGAGTTTTATAAATATAGAAGTATTACTTTGATACAGTGTAGTCACTAGTCAGTGGATTTTATCTCGATTCATGTATAAAAATGCAAAGACAAAAACTCTATTGATCTATCCCTGTTTTTTATTTTCTCAATTAAATTTTTGAAATCTATCTTTAATTAAAATTCATTTTAATTTGCTCCCTCTGCAAACCCAGTCGTAAATGATCAAACTGAAATAGCTTATATCCAAGTTAGCAGGGATGGCAATTTGGGTTAACCCGCCCCGACCCGTCATCAACCCGCCAAAAACCAGACAAGACGGGTGGGCCCACCATTAAATATGGCTGAAAAAATAAACCCAGTCCGTTTTATGATGGGTTGACGGGTCAACCCACCAACCCGCCAATTAAAAATAATTAATTAAAATTCAAAAATAAATTATATTTTACGAATTTTTCTAATATTATTTATTTTATTTCACATTTCTCTTAATTTTTGTTAGTCTCAATCTTAGATGTATACTAATATTTATCAAACATTCTTTAAGAACTCATTTGTCTTCATATATAGATAACATTTGTCATAAATAAAATTGTTATTCTTTATTTTTTCTAGGAAGTACTAAGATAATTTTTTTTTTTGAATATCACTAAATTTAATGACAAATGAAATACTACCTAATTGTAAAAAAAAATAAAAAATTATAACTCGACGGATCAACCCGTCGCGGAACCCGTTTTGACCCACTTTTAGACGGGGTAAATTGAAGTGAATTTGTGGGATGAAAACCTCAACCCAATCTACCCTGTTTTGGCAGATTGACGGGTTGATCCGCTGGGCTCAATCCATATTGCCACCTCTACGAGTTAAAATCGTATTTGTCATCACAAATAGCGTAAAACCTATAAATGTGACCCAATTCAGTAATTTATCAACAAAATGCAACCACATTTAACCTCTAATAGATAGTCTGAACAGTCATTTCAAAATTAAATTTAACACCGTTTTATATTGATATATATATATATATATATATATATATATATATATATATATATATATATAGAGGTAGGATCCTTTGACACCAGTGTCAAAATTCAAATTTGACACTTCATCTGAGAGTCGTTAGATCAAAAAAGATTAACGATTCTGATTTGCAAGCATGTGACACCATTGATCTTTTTTGATTCAACGGCTCTCAGATGAGGTGTCAAATTTAAATTTTGACACTGGTGTCAAAGGATCCTACCTCATATATATATATATAGGGTTCGCTTTTTCTGCAGTTACTGCAGATAAGTTATCTGCAGTAAGTCCAATACGACGTCGTTTTAGGACGGAAATCGTGATGTTTTTGTAATTTTAATTTATTTCAGGGTTATAATAGTCTTTATATTTATAATTTTTTAAGATTTCAATACCAAAATGACGTCGTTTTGAGAATAAATGTAGATAACTTATCTTCAGTAACTGCAGAAACATTTTTCCCATATATATATATATATATATATATATATATATATATATATATATATATATATTTGAAAAAAAACTCTCATGTTGTAGATAATTTCTAATCTCATGTCATAAATATAAAAAGTTACCTCTATATTTAACTAATTGAGTCATAATATTAACCTAGATTTTTCACTTTATATATATAGTAGTGGTAAATGTTGTTGGGCATGTTATATTTGAAAGAATTTATATTGCTGTTAAACTGTATTTTCTAAACCATGTTGTACCTGTTTGTTTGCTATTGGGCCTAAAATATATCCTACTGTGTTTATTGGTAAGGCCCACATACATTGATATTTGTTATATCAGCTGCATTGCAAATACGCTGCCGTTTTTGGTTAAGTTGAAATTGGTTGATATTATAATACCTATGCTTTCATTTAACGCTGAGGCTCAGATTTTTCAGGCATAACGTGGCATTCAATTTGTGATTCCTTGATCTCTCTCTCTCTCTCTCTCTCGGTTCTTTCTTTTTCTCTGAACAAGAAAGGGAAACTTAGGGTTTGTGTCAAAAACCTGTGAGGACGATTTGAGTGTGAAAACTTGTGAATCTCATCACAAGGCTGTTGAGAAAGTTGTTCCTATTACAAAGATACATAGTTTAATCGGTTTACTTTCTGGAGATTCTTGCAAACGTTGGTGAGGAGGTGTTGCATCGTGGAGCTTTTCTTGGTTGCAGAAGAGGTTGTGAGCTCCCATGGAGTAATCCACGGTTTTGGTGGAGCTGGATGCATGATCGGTGAAACCTTTCCTTTACACGTCTTTAGTTTGCAAGTTCTTGTTTTTATATGTACTGTGATAGTGTACATGTGATGTATCTTTGTAGTTATGTTTTTCTTTCTCTGTTATATGCCTTGTATATGCTGTATTGTTAGAGTTACAAGTTTAGTATCTTGAACTCTTTGTACCTATTATCTGTTTCTGAATAAGAGTGCATGCTAGAGGGCGTTTGACCCTCACTGGCCAACTTGGATGTAGGAAATTCTTTTACAAGAATTTCTGAACCAAGTATAAATTTCTGGTGTTGTTCTTTATGTTTTCCGTTTCTGTGTGTCGGTTTTCTGGGGTGATTCTTGGTAGCTCTATACCAAGAATTGTAACAAGTGGTATCAAGAGCTTAGGTTCTTGGTTCCTTTTTTCTTCTGGTCAGTATCTGTTTCTGTTTCGTGTTCTCTGTCTTTTTCCCTCTGGTCCTCGTGCTATCTGCTGTTGGAAGCTAAAGAGGATGGGTATCACCAAGGTTGAGGTAGAGAAGTTTGATGGGAGGGGTGACTTTAACATGTGGAAGATCAAGATGATGGCTGTCTTGGTCCAACAGAAGTGTGAGGATGTTGTTGGTCCTGAAAAGGATCTTCCTAATTCCCTGACACCCAAGGAACTAAAAGACTTAATGGCTTTAGCTCATAGTCTAATTGTTGTAAATCTGTCTGATAGTGTCCTTAGGCGTGTTTGTAAGATAACTAATCCTAGAGAGCTTTGGGAAAAGCTTAAGGCTCTCTATCAAACTAAATTTGCCCCAAACAAGATGTTTTTGAAGGAGAAATTCTTTTCCTTCAAGATGGATCCTTCCAAGTGCCTGGAGGACAATCTTGATGAGTTTAACAAACTCACCTTAGATCTGGATAATGCTGGGGCAACTGCCTCAAATGAGGATCAAATTTTGATCCTCTTGAATTCTGTTCCAGATTCTTATAGGGGTGTAAAAGATGCTATAAAATATAGCAAAGGGGGAATGGACTTAGATGAGATAACTGAAGCTTTGAAAGCAAGGGAGGTTGAAATACTCTCCCATAAAAAGTCTCATGCTGAGGGGCTGGTTGTGAAGGGAAAAGGGAACAAGAAAGGGAAATTTAAAAATAAATGGAAGGGAAACAATAATGTATCCCAACCTAACCAGAACACACAAGGTAATAAAAATAAGGAGCAGCCAAAAGGTAAACTTACCTGCTGGTTGTGTCATAAAGAAGGGCATATTAAGAAGAATTGCCCTGAAAATAATAAGGGAGCTGAAAAGGCAGCAACTAAAACTGAGTATGCAAATTTACTTAGTGGGTGTGAGGGTGCTGAAGTCCTTATGGTGTCTAATAAGGGCTTTGAGGCTGAATGGGTTATGGATTCAGGTTGCACATTTCACATTACTCCTAGGAAGGAGTGGCTTGCTGGTTTAAGGTTCCAAAAGGGTGGAAAGGTCCTTATGGGGAATGACCAGATCTGTCAAATAGAAGGGATTCGGGCTGTCAAGTTTCTAATGGCTGATGGCAGCCATAAAATCCTCAAAGAAGTGAGGTGTGTCCCTGACTTGAGGAGAAATTTAATTTCTCTAGGTATGCTTGACTCAAGTGGGCTGTTATTCAAGAGTGAGCAAGGTTCACTCACTGTTCTTAATTAAGGGTAGTGAGATTCTAATGGAAGGAAGGTTAATTAATGGCATGTACATATTACAGGGTCATGCTGTTTCATCCTAAAGCTGTATAACAGCAGCCAAGGATGATGAATCTGTTCTCTGGCATAAGAGAATGGGTCATATCAGCAACCAGGGTCTGTCTGAATTATGTAAACAAGGTATTTTAAGTCCTAAGAAAGTAACTTGTGTTGATTTCTGTGAAAATTGCATTTTAGGGAAAACACACAAGTTACCCTTTCCTAGTTCTTCAAATTTTTCTAAATCAGTCCTTGATTACATACACTCTGATTTGTGGGGATCTCCTAATGTTCCCCCTTCTCTCTCTGGTTGCCATTACTTCCTTTCTATTGTGGATTCATATTCTAGAAGAGTATGGACCATGTTCTTGAAGCAAAAGGATCAAGCCTTTGATAGCTTCAAGAATTGGAAGACCCTTGTAGAGAATGAAACTGATAAGAAAGTCAAGGTCCTAAGGACTGATAATGGGCTTGAGTTTTGCAATAATCAATTTTTTGATTTTTGCAATGAGCATGGTATTAAGAGGCCCAGAACCTGTGCTGAAACACCCCAACAAAATGGGGTGGCTGAAAGGATGAATAGAACCATCCTAAATAAGGTCAGATGTATGCTGGCTGAATCTGGTCTCCCAAAATCTTTTTGGGCTGAGGCTGTTTCCACAGCCTGTTACCTTATAAATAGGAGCCCATCCACAGTTATAGGTCTTAAAACCCCTATGGAGCTTTGGTCTAGTAAGCCACCAAGTCTAGGACACTTAAAACCATTTGGTTGTCTTGCATACATGCATGTAAAACAAGATAAGTTGAGTCCTAGAGCTGTTAAATCTGTCTTTGTTGGTTATCCTTCAGGTGTTAAGGGATATAAGCTATGGCTCATAGCTGAAAGGAAGTGTGTCATAAGTAGAGATGTGATTTTCGAAGAAAACACATTCTATAAAGACATATCCAAACTGAGTGACAAAGAGCATCCTCCTAGGACTGTTGAGTTGGAGGTGGAGCTGCCCAACAACACTGGGCAGCAACCTAATGTGGCTGAAAATGAACTACAGCACACTGTTGCTGAAGTTCAAGATGATGGGAATGACATTCCCATTGAGGAGCATGATGTGGAACTGGATAGAGATAATCTAGAGGATTATTTTCTATCCAGAGATAGGACTAGGAGGAATATAAGACCTCCAAGTCGTTTTGCACATGCAGATGTCATAGCATTTGCACTCCAAGTTGGAGATGTGCTGGAGTTTAATGAACCCAGCTCATACCAAGAGGCTATGAGGCTGGATTCTAAAATTCATTGGCTAAAAGCCATGAAGGAAGAGATGGAGTCTCTTGAGAAAAATAAGACTTGGGTTTTGGTGGAGCATCCAAAGAACAAGAAGGTGATTGGATGCAAATGGATTTTTAAAAGGAAGCCAGAAATCCCAGGTGTTGAAGCTGACAGGTTTAAGGCAAGGGTTGTTGCTAAGGGTTTTTCACAAGTTGAGGGGGTTGATTACAATGAAATATTCTCCCCTGTTGTGAAACATGTTTCAATTAGGCTCATACTTTCAGTTGTTGCAATTCATGATTTAGAATTGGAACAATTGGATGTCAAGACTGCCTTCTTGCATGGCAGCCTTGAAGAGCTCATATTCATGGAGCAACCCGAAGGGTTTATAAAAAAGGGGGCTGAGAACAAAGTGTGCCTTTTGAAAAGGTCCCTTTATGGGTTAAAACAAGCCCCTAGGCAGTGGTATAAGAGATTCGATGACTTTGTTTTGTCCAAAGGCTTTAATAGGAGTAGTTTTGATCATTGTGTGTACTTTAAACAACTGCATGATGACTGTTTTATCTACTTGTTGATTTATGTTGATGACATGTTAATTGCATCTAAGGACATAAATGAAATTAATAATCTGAAATCATTGTTGAAAAAGGAATTTGAGATGAAGTTCCTTGGTCCAGCCAAAAGGATACTTGGCATGGACATTACAAGGAAAAGAGATGAGAGGATATTGACTCTCTCTCAATCTGAGTATGTGAAAAAGGTCTTAAAGACCTTTGACATGTACCTGGCAAAACCTGTAAGTGTTCCCCTTGCTGGTCACTTCAGGTTAAAAGCTGTAGATGGTGAGTTAGCCTCGGATGAGGCTACTTTTATGTGCAACATTCCATATTCTAATGTTGTTGGATGCCTAATGTATGCCATGATAGGATCTAGGCTTGATATTGCTTATGGTGTTAGTGTAGTAAGTAGATACATGAGTAAACCATCTAAGGAACATTGGAATGCTGTGAAATGGTTGCTTAGATACCTTAGTGGCTCTGTTGATTGCTGCATTCATTATACTGCTCAAAACTCAGTTAATTGTGATATTACTGGTTATTGTGATTCTGACTATGCTGCTGATCTTGACAAAAGAAGATCTCTAACTGGTTTTGTTTTCTGTGTGGGAGGAAATGTGGTGAGCTGGAAAGCAAGCTTGCAACACATTGTGGCACTCTCCACAACTGAAGCAGAGTATGTGGCTCTCACAGAAGCTGTCAAGGAGGCAATGTGGCTACATGGAATTGTCTCTGAGTTGGGTCTAGGTAAGGACCCTCCTAAGGTATTTTCTGATTCTCAATCTGCCATGCACCTGTCCAAAAATGGTGCATACCATGAAAGGACCAAGCATATAGATGTTAGGTTGCATTTCATAAGGGAAATAATTAGTAATGGTCAGGTTAGTGTAAATAAAATACCAACTGAAATTAATCCTGCAGATATTTTGACTAAGACTGTTCCTCTTAGTAAATTTAGGGAGGCTCTAAATTTGTTAAAAATAAAACCTCCCTAAATTGCATGCATAGCATAGGCCTTGGGTTAAACGTCAGAAAACTCTGGTGTGCACTGTGTTCTGCTGTATGTTTAGTAAATAGGTGGAGATTTGTTAAACTGTATTTTCTAAACCATGTGGTACCTGTTTGTTTGCTATTGGGCCTAAAATATATCCTACTGTGTTTATTGGTAAGGCCCACATACATTGATATTTGTTATATCAGCTGCATTGCAAATACGCTGCCGTTTTTGGTTAAGTTGAAATTGGTTGATATTATAATACCTATGCTTTCATTTAACGCTGAGGCTCAGATTTTTCAGGCATAACGTGGCATTCAATTTGTGATTCCTCTCTCTCTCTCTCTCTCTCTCTCTCTCTCTCTCGGTTCTTTCTTTTTCTCTGAACAAGAAAGGGAAACTTAGGGTTTGTGTCAAAAACCTGTGAGGACGATTTGAGTGTGAAAACTTGTGAATCTCATCACAAGGTTGTTGAGAAAGTTGTTCCTATTACAAAGATACATAGTTTGATCGGTTTACTTTCTGGAGATTCTTGCAAACGTTGGTGAGGAGGTGTTGCATCGTGGAGCTTTTCTTGGTTGCAGAAGAGGTTGTGAGCTCCCATGGAGTAATCCACGGTTTTGGTGGAGCTGGATGCATGATCGGTGAAACCTTTCCTTTACACGTCTTTAGTTTGCAAGTTCTTGTTTTTATATGTACTGTGATAGTGTACATGTGATGTATCTTTGTAGTTCTGTTTTTCTTTCTCTGTTATATGCCTTGTATATGCTGTATTGTTAGAGTTACAAGTTTAGTATCTTGAACTCTTTGTACCTATTATCTGTTTCTGAATAAGAGTGCATGCTAGAGGGCGTTTGACCCTCACTGGCCAACTTGGATGTAGGAAATTCTTTTACAAGAATTTCTGAACCAAGTATAAATTTCTGGTGTTGTTCTTTATGTTTTCCGTTTCTGTGTGTCGGTTTTCTGGGGTGATTCTTGGTAGCTCTATACCAAGAATTGTAACAATTGCCTTTTTGATTTATCTATGTTAAAATACAACTGCCATCGATCATGTGAACAGTAATAGTATTTTGGAAATCGACACTAATATATGGCAACTAGTAACATATATAGGTTTGAAAAAAAAAATTAAATACGCATAATTATCTTTGAGAAGTTTTAGTTTTTCATTATTTTGAGAAAGGTATATATACTTACCTATAGGTCCGGGAGTCCCAGCCAGCTAAATTGGCTGCTTCAGTGAGAGAAGCCTTCCACTTGTTCACTTTGAGAGCAGCTGAATCTTGCTCATGTTTTGCGAATGCTTGCTTCATAGTATGCTTTCGGACATGTGAAGGGTCAACTTTATAGAACACAGGTATAACAACTTGTCCCTGATTCCTCTTACATTCGAGTATCTTGGTGAGTTCCTCCAAGCACCATTTTGAGGAAGCAAAGTTTTCTGAGAAGACAATCAGGGACACATTTGAGTCCTCAATTGCATCGGTGAGTGCTTGTGAAATCTCCTCTCCTCTCTCAAGCTTGTAGTCTACGAAGGTTTTGATTGATCTTTGACACAAGGCAGTGATAAGATGACTAGTGAAATTGCTGCGTGTGTCCTCTCCTCTAAAGCTTACAAAAACATCATACTTTTTGGGAGAAAATGCAACAAATGAAGAGGAACAAACAGCACTACTTGCCATATCCTTGTTAGTTGTTGCGAATGCACAAGAACCGAGGAGGACAATATACACACTATTGCATGTAGTCACTAATCAAGGTTATGTGTAGCGTTTTAACAACTAATCAAGATCCATGAACCCAACCGATTTTAAAGGCATAACTAGGTTTAGTTTAATTGGATCACATTAAAATTAGAAAAAAGTTTAAACTTTTTATTGTCACTAGGTTGATTATATTGACTAATTTTAAGTATGTGATAAAAAATATATTCTACAATTAAATTGAAAAAAAGGAAAAAAGTTTGTCCTTTTAAAGGACACAAGTTGTGTCTTTTTAATTTTTAATACTATATACTACACGCAGTATATAGTTATAATATGAAGAAAAAAAAATCTCTCTCCTCAGTCACTTCAATTGACATGGAGAAAAAAAGAGAGTAACTTTTCATATTATAATTATGTACTACCCGTAATACATAGTTCAAAAAATTAAAAGGACACACTCAACCCTTGAAAAAAATATTATAGAAAAAAGTATGTATTATGAACATAGTTATTAGTCTTATACGATACGATAGCGATACGATACAATTCACAAGCTTAGCAATACATATCAAGGGATGTATCGAAAAGGGAGTTGTATCGAACGATACGATATTGTATCATACGATACGGTACTGTATAGTGTATCGTACTATACGAAAATCAATTAAAAAATTATAATTTTTAATATAAAAAAATAAAGATTTGATTCGTGATATAAATTCAAAATAAAATCTACAAAAATTATTATTAATAAGGAAAAGAAAATACAGATTTGGTTTGTAATTTAAATTCAAAAATCAATCTAAAAAAATTATATTAATAAAGAAAATAATTAAATAAATATATATTTTGTTATGTATATTTTTATTTTTTAATTCCTCAAAATATTAAAGCCAACATGAATGATAAAAATAAAGGCAGCATCATACAAACGTAAGATGATGTCAACTGGCTTGATAAATGAAATGATATTGCTAACAAGAATAATAAGAGAAAAAGACCTCATATTGTAATATAAATTTTTTTTGGAATTTGAATTTATATGATATTAATTATTAAGTATATTATATATTTTAAAATTATTTTTTAATATATTTTGTATCTTATAATTATTTACGATTCATAATTTATGATACAAAAAATTGGCTAAATAATACACTATACGTATTGTATTCAAATTTTGAATATCTTACGCTCTACTTTACATATATATCATCCAATTTGATTTATTGAACTGATTTTAGTTATAAATCACAACCATCTACAGTTTTTTTCTTTTTTTAAAAAAATAGTAGTCATATTTACAAATCTGATATCAACTACAAATTTGAGAAAAGTTTACTTACAGTATATATACTGCACGAGATACAAAAGAAAAAAAATTAAAATTAAATAAATGAAACAAATGAGCATTCTCTTATATTTCCCTCTTTAAGGTTTTGGACATGAGCAGTGTGTGTTTTCAGCATTTGACATAGTGGACGACTTTTTTATTGCGAGCGTGCAGCACTAGCCGACGTATCTTTAGTTTGATGGGAAATAAAAGGGATCCATAAACAAAAGGACAAGAGTCTTAAAAAAAATGGGTAATTCATTAAGATTCTACACACAAAGTGATACATTCACGCATGATATCATTGAATTATATCCACTAATCATGGAAATATTATATACCTTTCCAATTGTAAATCTAAACCGTACAAAAAAATATTTTTTTTTAACGGTCAAGATCATATTATATTAGTATAAATTACATATTCAATTTTGGTTATTGATTTTATTTATATTTAACGGTCTAATTGTTGAATTATATAAACTATTAGATATAAATGGATCAGTAATTAAGAATAAGTGTAAGAATAATCTGTTTTTCTAATTTTTTTTATATAATACTAACTAAACATGAACTAGCCTGCATTTTTAACACTACAATTTTTAATAAAACAGGTGTCCAACTAAAGCTTGTAATAATTAATTGGATGGCTAGGAAGCTCTCCGCAGTTCCACCCAGTTGTTGGGAATTGGGATATACATTACACCTACCATCATCAATATAACAAACTGAAAAAGCTGTATATAGAAGTGCAAGATAGAGGGAGGTAGGGATTAACTCTCTCACATTTAGAGATGTTAATGAAAATTATTTGCACCCATACTAGAGGTAACTCTCAACAATTATTTTGTTTCACTAAACTCAACATCTCTAAATAAGGAGAACAAATTCCTTAAACCAGTGGTTGTTTGTTAAGATTGCTTCTTTCTTTTTATGCCATAGATAACTATTGTATTCTTGTAATTTTATTTCAAAAAACAATCCTTAATACAAAATGCCTAATTATAAAATAAGAATGATTATTCATTTCAATCCCCAATGAACTTATTACTTGGTTTAGGGTGTGCATGACAACCTTCCCGGAATGAGTTTTTTTTTTTAATTTCTGTTCCCGGGAACAAAAATGGATGAGAATTGCGTTTGATAAAATCGGTTTATTTTTTTGTTCCAGGGATGAACCGTTTTTTTTTTTATGCTGGGGAACAAAAAAAAAATCAATTTTTTTTTGCTTTTCTAATTCTGAGCACAAAAAGAGAATCAGTTTTCTCTCACACTCTCACCCACTCACTGACTATGGCAGCGTACCAGAACAACCCCTTTTGAATGGTTATTCTGTCTCCCACTTGGTATTCGTCCCTCTGGTCTTCTTTTGGTCCTATGTTTTTTCTATCTCTCTTGTTTTCTCCATCTGTTCTCAAGGCGTGTGGTGACCTTTTGGTTTATGAATTGGGTAGGAAGGTTCATGCTTTGGTGTTGGTTGATGGGTTGGAGTCAGATATTTATGTGGGCAATTCTCTCCTTTCAATGTATTCTATGTTTGGTGATATGGGAACTGCCAGGATGCTGTTTGATAAAATGCCTGTGAGGAATTTAACTTCTTGGAACACTGTTTCCTAATGAAGTAACTGTTATTGCTGTTTTTGCAGGTTTATGGGTACCCATTTTGGACAGAAATTGAGTTACCTAGGTAATCCTTTTCGTTCACCGTGAATTGCCAGATGTTGTTATTGGTAAACAATTCCAAACCTGCAATTTCTTATAATACAGCAACCCAATACAAATGAAATTCTAATTCTCAGAATGAAAAAAGAAATTGTGTTAACAAACGTAATTTTAATTCTCGGAGGAAAAATAAAATATGTTAACAAACGTAATTCTAATTCTCAGAACTCTTCCAAAGCACAAAAATAGAAAAAAATCATTTTTTTCAGAAACAGTACCAGAAATTAGAATGGTTGTCATGCGCAGCCTTAAAGTCTCATCCCTATAATCCTACACATGTGACCGAGCAATTCTTTTTCTTTCCATTTGGGCCATTTTAATGTGTTTTGCGCAGCAACGAACAAAGGTCCACAACAAGGCAGAGTGCAAGTGTCAAAGCCCAGTAATCTAAACATTACTTTATATGGTCGGAAATCATTGGGGAAAAAAATCTATCCTACAAAAAATAAATAAATTATATATTATAAATAGTACATAATTATAATATTAAAGTTATTTTTCTTTCTTTCTCCTCAGATTTTCTCGGCTGAGGTGGCGGTGAGAAAAAAAATAATTTTACCATTATAACTTAGGAAAAAGTGTTTATCATTTTAAATGATATAAAATTATATCATTTTAAGAGAGAGATAGACACAAGAAAATTTTTTTTATTTAAAATTTAAATTAAAAAAAAATTACCCACTTTCTCTCCCCCATAATTTTTATTTCTTGTGTCTATCTCTCTCTTAAAATGACATAACTTATGTCATTTAAAATGACAAATACCAAACCCTATAACTTATAAGTATATATTACTCGTAATATATAGTGATTTTTTTTTTTGCATAAAATAATTTCTTTCCGACAATACGAGAAAAATGGGACCCTTATATAATTTAGAAGAACTTTCAATTTTTATCAAAAACAAAGGTGACATTTCTATTTTTTTATTAATTAATATAATAAGGAAAGAAATTTCTCAAGAGTTTGCAGTGAAAAAACAGAAATTTTTCTTTCAAGACTATGCCATCTTTAAAAAAATAGATTTCAAATCCTATCTTTGCGAAAATTAAATATTTTTGTTATATGATTTATTCTAATAAAAAACCCGACAAGGTTTTTAATTTTTTAAAAAGGCAAAAAGATTTGCTTGTTCTTTCCTTCTTTTTGAGCCACGCCATTTATAAATTAGAGCACATTCAACTTGAAATTTGTTTTTGAAAAGGAAAGAACATAGAGACTACACTAGAGAGAACTGTCAGATGTGGACATATGATAGGTTGTCAATAATGAGTGGAACCCATGATCCACTTAACGTATTACAAAAGTTATGACGGAGACTCTCTATTATTGCAAAGGGGGAGAACACAATTTCGTTGCACCTTTATTTCTTATTAACTAAGTTAGACGCTTGAATGCAAACAACATTGTCCAATCCTTTTGTCGCAAAGCGTTCCTGGATGCTGCTTTCGTTAGGATTACTATGTCCTAGACAAAGATAGAAACAATTGGTACAAGAGTACGTGCAGCATGATCACTAACATTATAAATATATATAATGTCAAGATTTGCGTCTCAATAAATAAATAAATGCGATACTATTCCTCATTCACATTTATTAATACTAATTCTACAATTATCAGTAATTTATCACTATTATCTAAATCCATACTCGACAAACTAATCAACTTTTTATTTTCAAATCGATTAATGGAATTAATTAAGTCTTCATTATAAATCATGTTCTAATTTAACAGGATAGAGTACAATGATACAACGTACCACACACTTCTTTTTTCCTATAAACTCGCTTCTTTTTTGCTTTTGGATCACAATGTTGGATTTGATTAGAACTAGTTGACGTCGGGTAAATTTCTTACTCTCCCTTTAATCCTTAAACAATACGCTAGTCTCAGAATGACAAAAAGTACTTTAAGATTGATGATATTATATATTGTTAAAAAAGTGGCTTCGAATAAGGTGAATTAAGTTTTATAAAAAAAAATTCATAAAATGTCTATTTTAATATTTTGAAAAATTATTTCTTCAATTTATTGATTTAACACAAATAGTTCTAAGTGAAGATGCTAGTGTGTGATCAATATAAGAGCTATTAAACAAACGAATACAATCAAGTAATGCAATTTAGAGATAAATGTAAAGAGTTGATAATGGATAGGTGCTCTTAAAGTACAAATGATACAAATTGAAGCTCAAATGGTAGTGATAAAATCTCAAGAATAAAGCTCAAAGTGATATATGGTGAAGATGATGAAATAAATGAATGTAGAAAGAGTAAGGGCAATGAAATCAGTCAATTAAGGCTTAATAACCAATGGAATAGTGATCAAAATCAGTTGGAGAATAAATAAATGAGTATATATGAGTTTTGTTGGGTCAAGTCGGACCCTCAAGTTCAGAATCCACGCGACACTAGTTCAGAATCAAACTTCCATTATAAAAATAATGGGTTACAATAGTCAAACTTCTTTAGCCTTTCACTGGAAGTACAATCAAGCTTCACCAAACATGGTGGTGACATCAAACGTCCCTAAAGAGGTCTAACACTCAAACATCTCTTTAGAGGTACTCTCAAATAATCATTCATCACCTATAATGATGGTAATCTCAAACTTCCCTAGAGAGGTCTCACTCAAACTTCTCCCCAGAGGTATTCAGTCGGGTTCTTTATCTCATGTTCTTTATCTCATGAAGAATTTCTTCACCTTACTTGTTGATCTAATCTCTTCCTCTATTTATAGATGCCTAAGAGGGATATCTTCAATGCTCTAGATTCTTCTTCATTTAATGTGGAGGATTTCAATACAACTCTTCATTCTCCCATGAAGTCCATTCATTTTCCCATGAAGCCTTTTCATTCTTCCATGCATTGGAACTTGTATCTAATTAAGGAGAAATAATCTAACAAGTTTCTCCACAAAAATAGTTGTTACTAGCCTTACTAGCTAGTAGGGATCCAAATTCTTTTCGTGAGTGATTCAAATCCCTTTAATCAACATTGAAGAATTTGAATCCTTCATTAATGGATTCAAATCTGTTCCACGAAGGTAGGATTCGAATGCTAAACACGAGGGATTTGAATCCTATCTTATCAAAGGCAGAAAGTGCAATTCAAAATAGTTCTAACTTAGATAATCAATGCCTCCAACCTTTCGAAGTGCATGTCATTGACTTGGAAGAAATATTTCAAGGTTCTAAAAACATGTCAAGAACATTTTCTATTGGTTTTTCAAATAATCTTTTAAGAATTTAAAGTTATGAATTATGCTATTTGAAAAACCATTATCACTTTGAGCTCATTCATGCAATTTTGATCAACTTAAGTCCTATAAGTACACTACTTGAGGATTCTTGAACTTAGGTTCTTCCTTTGTAGCTAGAGTATTGATCTTCTTTGAGCTTTGTCAATTTCTTGATGGACTTCACATATATTGCCTTGGATGGTTGTCCTCTTAGACCCCTTTTTTATTGTTGCTAGTTGTAATTTTTTGAAGTCTTCTTTCCATGTTTTATTTGTTAGGGAAAATTGTTTGTCATTTTAAATGACATAACTTGTCATTTCACTCTTACAAAGAGGTGAGACCTCATCTTTATTTTTTTTTGTACACTCTCTCTTTCCACCTTTATCTATCTCTTTCTCTTACTTAAAATGACACAACTTTACATCCTTTAAAATAATACACACTTTTTCCTATTTGTTATTATCAAAACTCTTGCATTTTGTATATTCTTCATCAAAACTTTATAATTTAATAAGCAATTGTAAATACACGAAAAAAAAAGACAACTGCAATATTTTAATGATTTGGGTGATAAGGTGATGAAACCTCAGGACACATGATCCAAACACAAACTATATAATACAAGAATAATAATGTGACTATTTCTTTTTCTTTTTGAAAGCATGTCTCTTGTTTTGGCATTAATCCTCGTTGCATTTGCAATATGTGAAAAGATTTCCAAGGAATCACTATGGTCATGTTGGAGTTCAGCTAAAAAAGTCATGTTTGAGTTATCCATATATTTCCCTTCGAAAATTCCCCACGGGTAATGAATTCTATAGAAGGGGTCGCATTCTCAATGCATCCGTTAGCTAAGTTCTAACTTTTCCAGTGGGATGTATGGTTGTGAGTTCTAACTTGCACATTCTCATTCTTAATGAAGGTCAATTTTCAGTTTGAGTGTTTAAGGCCATGCCAGAATTTCACATGGCAATGTTATGAAATGGGGAGTGGGGGTCCTCACCTTGAGTGGGTCCTCTTCATCCAATTATTATTATTATTATTATTATTATTATTTCCGATCGATCAGTTGAAAATTCACCAAGTGTATCATCTTATAATTAATCATTATTAAATACTGTACTTGTTCTGTCTTCTACTGACACAACGTAATCTACAAATATTTTCAAATTTCAAATCAAATTCGAACAGCACAATTTTCGTATGACTCATTCAAATTGAAGCATAGTTTAATGGTAACCATGTTCCTCTCTACAACATTACTAGAAGACAAATTTTCTTTCTTGATAAATTTCTGATGTTTTTTGTTTCAGTCTACTAAAATATATATATATATATATATATATATATATATATATATATATATATATATATATTGTTTTGTATTGAATATACTAATTAAACATTTAAAAGGAAATATTGTACAGTCCGTGATACTAAAATTTGACATGAACATTTTATAAAACTTGTTGTATTTAATTTTTTGAACATCTTTATGTTTCTTGAAATTGAAATTTCACATTTACAAATATATAAAGCAATATGATTATATTTTTTTTATAAGAGGTGTTTTTGTAACTTAAAATTTTGGATTGTACAATCCCTTCTGGATTTAATTCTTTATTTTTCATTTAATATCGATAGCATATCTTTATTTTATATAATGTATATGAAATATTAATGAGATGTTAAATTAAAAATAAATAAATGCAAATTTATTTCCATTAAAAGAATTTTCATCATGTTAAATGCCTAATTTAATTTTACTAGATTCTTATATAATGGTGATAAAAACATTTTTGTGTTAATGATGGAAGTCCTATTTTAATTTACTATCGATGCATAGAATTTATATAAATACAAAAAGTTGTCTTTGAGCCTAAATTTGAAAGCCATCAATGATGTTCTGATTTTGTTTACATATTTATCTACTTTTTTCGGAATTTATTTTTTGTATTAATAGAAGTAATTTATAGATTACCAAAAAAAAAAAAGAGTAATTTATATATGATTATTGAAAATTTGCATTTTATCTATTTTCTTAACTACTAAAAATTAGTTAATGAGGTGAAATTTCAATTATTTACAAATACCTAATTAATGATTAAGCATAACTAGAGTGAAGGTTTTCTTCCCCAGTTGATACCTAGAATCGACAGAACGACTTATACACATCCACAAAAAAGATTAAAATTGCCAACCCATTCGATTATCATGGTATTAACTTCATTAAATTAAGGCTAATTTGCTTTTGATAAAAATAGACAAGGCTGTTTATATATTCTTCTCTAACTACTGAATAATATATAATATAATATAATAAAAAATAATAATGAAAGACGTGGTCGTTGTAAACTAAAAATTCATAAATAAGAAGACACAACTATATATATATATATAACTAATGAGGAAGGTTATACTTATAACTTTTTTTTTACAACCTCTTACAACCATATCTTAACACCGTTAATTTCCGCCAATCAACGGTTATGATTTCGCAAATTAAACTTATTAATTAATTATTAATTTACAATAAATGATAACCGTTGATTGGCGGAAATCAACGATGTTAAGATATGGTTGTAAAATGTTGTAAAAAAAAGTTGTAAGTATAACTTTCCTCATAACTAATAATTATTATTTTTCTCAAATTAAAGTTAGTTATTGTTTTTTTTTTATTTTTTATAACAAGTTAGTTATTGTTTTAATTACTGTGTTTTTTCGTCAGTTGCAACCCTAAACATTTCTTATTTAACATGAAATAATTAATAACAAAAATACCCAATATATATATATATAGGGAAAAGTGTTTATCATCTTAAATGACATAAAATTATGTCATTTTAGGAGAGAGATAGACACAGAATAAATTTTTTTATTTAAATTTTAAATTAAAAAAAAAACCACCCACTTTCTCTCTCCAATGATTTTCATTTTCTGTGTCTATCTCTTCCTAAAATGACATAACTTATGTCATTTAAAATGACAAACACCAAGCCCATATATATATATATAGGGTTTAAGTTTTCTTATGTTGTAGGATTGTAGGAGAGAAAAAAAGTAGAGAGAAGTTAAATGTGGATCCCATATTTTATATTAAAAAAAAGAAAAATTAATTGGCACGAAAAACGAATTTGTGTAGAAAAATAATGTAATCTCATGTGACATGAGAGTATTATTTCCCATATATATATATATATATATATATATTAATTAGCTTAAATAGAGGCCAGCAAACATACTTTTTTTTTCTTCTTTTGATAACAAGCAAACATACTTTATACAATGAACGATTCGGTTGTACGAATAACGATGCCTATTCAACAATTATAATATTATCATAGTGATAATTATTTAAAAATAACTTTATAAGTAATCAATTTTTATTGATACTAGCTAAATTATCACTTTAATCTGCATATACCTGAAAATGTTTTTGTATATACACCTTCAACATCTTCGATCAATAATATGCGTACTCAATATGGTGATAAGCAAGAGCATGCATAAACAATTTATTATCAAAAAGTTAAATCAAGTAATAATATTATAATTAAGGATTTGATGTTTGTCATTTCAAATGACATAAGTTATGTCATTTTAAGAGAGATAGACACAAAAAATGAAAATCATGGGAGAAAGACAGTGGATAATTTTTTTTAATTTAAATTTTAAATAATTTTTTTTCTTATGTCTATCTTTATATTTAAATGACATAACTTTATGTCATTTAAAATGATAAACACTTTTATCTATAATTAAATTAACCTAATTAATACAAAATAAGTAACTTACATAGTTTTTTTTGAAATGCACTAAATATATAATTTGTTTGAAATTAGTCTATGACTATTGTGTTACAAAATAAGTAACATTATATTCACACTAGCTCTCCTTTATCATTATATACACTTGTGTAGGCTGCACCTAAATTTCTGCGATGATAACCGCTTGTGACCTACGTGGCACTCACTGGCTCCACCATGATAGGGACTGCCACGTGGGACAGCATTGGGTCCATACTTTCACTCTGCCAGATCATTAAGTCAATAACAATAGCTAATCACAAAAAAAGTAAAAAAAAAAAAAAAAAAGAATTTCTATTTTCTATTTTTGTTCGTAACACACATCACAGATTCACAGTCACACCCAAAAAAAGCTCGAAAGAAACTGAAAAGCAAATTATGAGCGAAAATAACTGCAATTTTTGGAAAAATTCAAAAAAAGAAAAGAAAATATAAATGTTGAAAGAGGGCCCCGGAAATTGCTGGCATCTGAGAAGGGGAAGGGAGAGGAAGAAGAGAGAGAGGGTGAGAGTCTCTCTCTCTCTTTCTCCTTAAACCCTCTCCTCTCTCTCTCTCTATTTTTTTTTTTCTTCTTTCGATTTCATGCACTATTCTCTCTCTCTTTCTCTCTCTACGCTTTGTCTCCTTTCTCGATCTGCAACCTGCAACACGCGTAACGTAACACTGCTCTTTCTTCTCTTACTTTCTCTCTCTCTCTTTCATTCCTATTTGCCACATTGCTACGTTCCTCAACATGAACGGGGTCCCTCCCTTTTGGTGCGTTTCACTTTTTCCTCCTTAATATTTGTGTTTTTTAAATTTTAAATTTTTTAGTTTATTTTCTATCTGCTTTGTTTTATGAAAACTATTTTTCTTTTCAATTTGGTGGATTTGGTTACGACGAAACTTCCCTGTCATTGATTGATTAGTTAACACCTCTAGCTGGATCATCATTATTGTTATTGTTCTTTTTTTAAAAAAATAAAAATAAAAATCCGTAAAAAGAGGTTGGTTTCTTTCAGCTGTTTTGAACGCTTACTTCGGGTTTGAGACATTGTGATTTGTGAAATTGCATAAGCTCCTCGATTTGAATTCTCGGACTTCTCATATATGGGAATGGGTCACATGATCTCGGTAGTTGGTGTCGGGATTTTCATAACCTTCGTTTTCTTAATATTATTCTCGTTTTAATCTTCAGATTATTTTTCAAAATTTATGATGTCGGGGTATTCCTGGAATTTGTGGCTTACATTTGGATGTTTATGAGTATTTACGCATGAATTTAGATTTATGGGGTCGAAAGTTATATGCAGTATTGATAAATTATGAAGATTCAGTAGTATGCATACGAATGATCATCGTGTTTATGTGCTGAAGTTAAATCATTTTCGTGCATAGGTTTTAGAAGAACAAATTGGGGCAATGGGGCAGCTTTAATGGCTCACTAGATGCTAGATTTGGGTTTTGTTCATGGTGGATCTGTGCTAAATATAACTCTACATTGAGCTGAATTACTGCCAAATGGCACATGGGAGGATAAGGGCAAAGCTCCGGAGGAGCCATCTTTACACATTTGGTTGCCTTCGGCCTAGTGCCACCGATGAGGAGCCTCATCCACTTCAAGGTCCTGGGTATTCAAGAACTGTGTATTGCAACCAGCCTCAGCTTCATGAAAAAAGACCTCTATATTACTGCAGGAATGATATATCCACAACCAAATACAATGTTATTACATTTTTCCCCAAGGCACTTTTTGAACAATTCCGAAGGGTTGCTAATATATACTTCCTTTTGGCTGCGTGCCTCTCAGCCTCTCCAATTTCACCTTTCAGCCCACTGAGCATGATTGCTCCTTTGGCATTTGTTGTGGGACTTAGTATGGCAAAGGAAGCATTGGAAGATTCGCGCAGGTTCCTTCAGGATGTCAAAGTTAATCATCGGAAAGTTAATCACCATAAAGGCAATGGTGCTTTTGGTCCCAGGTCATGGCAGAACATTATGGTTGGGGATGTGGTGAAAGTAGAAAAGGATCAGTTTTTTCCAGCTGATTTGCTTCTCTTGTCGTCAAGTTATGAGGATGGGATATGCTATGTGGAGACAATGAATTTAGATGGTGAGACCAACTTGAAGGTGAAAAGATCTTTGGAGTCTACCTTGAGTCTAGATAATGATGAAGCTTTTAAGGATTTCACAGGAACAATACGTTGTGAAGACCCAAACCCCAATCTTTACACTTTTGTTGGAAACTTCGAGTATGAGCGCCTAGTTTATCCTCTTGATCCTAGTCAAATTCTCCTCCGAGATTCTAAGCTCAGGAACACTGATTACATCTATGGGGTGGTTATTTTTACTGGTCATGACAGCAAAGTCATGCAGAATGGCACAAGATCCCCTTCCAAAAGGAGCACAATAGAAAAGAAGATGGATTATATCATATACACTCTCTTTACTGTCCTTATTTTGATATCCGTTATAAGTTCCATAGGATTTATGGTCAAGACTAAGTACCAAAGCACAAAGTGGTGGTACTTACGGCCAGACAATATTGAATACCAGTATGATCCCCAGAAAATTGGAGTGGCTGGGATGAGTCATCTGATTACTGCACTCATTCTCTATGGATATTTGATACCCATCTCACTTTATGTTTCCATTGAGGTTGTGAAGGTGTTACAGGCAACCTTCATTAACCAAGACATTCAAATGTATGATGAAGAAACTGGGACTCCAGCTGAAGCACGGACCTCAAATTTGAATGAAGAGTTGGGTCAGGTAGACACCATCCTCTCTGACAAAACTGGCACTTTAACCTGCAATCAGATGGACTTTTTGAAGTGCTCCATTGCTGGTATTGCATATGGCATGCGTTCCAGTGAAGTTGAACTTGCTGCAGCAAAGCAGATGGCTTCTGATATTGAGGACCAGAATTCAGATCTCTCCAATTTCCCCATGCCTAAGCCCAAAGCGCAAGTTTCATGGGAACATGTTGGAACAGCTGAAGAAATTGAACTGGAGACTGTCGTTACTTCCAAAGGCGATGAGCATCAAAGGCGTGCCATAAAGGGATTTGGTTTTGAAGACAACCGCCTCATGAATTGTAATTGGTTGAAAGAGCCCAATGCTGATGACCTTCTGTTGTTTTTCCGAATATTAGCAGTTTGCCATACTGCCATTCCTGAGCTGAATGAGGAGACTGGCACTTTTACATATGAAGCTGAGTCACCTGATGAAGGGTCTTTTCTTGTAGCAGCAAGAGAATTTGGCTTTGAGTTTTGTAGAAGGACTCAGTCAAGTATTTTCATACGTGAAAGATTTTCTGCTTCAGGACAAGTGGTTGAAAGGTAAGCATTCATGAAAACTCATACTCATCCATATTTTCCCCTTTTCAGGGGGTCCGGAAATTTGCTTTCACCTTTTAATTCTTTCAATTCTTGTGTCCTTGTCTTTATTGGTGTATTTATTTTTTAATTTATGTGCTTTTGGGTGAATTGTACAGAGAATACAAACTCTTGAATCTGTTGGATTTCACTAGTAAAAGAAAACGAATGTCCGTGATTGTGCGTGATGAGGAGGGAAAAATTTTTCTTCTTTGCAAAGGGGCTGACAGGTTGGCTTACTGAATCTGTTATTCTTACCTATAGTGCTCATTACTAACAGCAGAATATATGGTGTTAATGACCAATAAAACCTTCTCTCAGATTTTATATTGGAATAAAGGAAATTGAACCATTCAAGCTTGTGGAGTTTAAAATCATTATACCACTAATATACATCATAATCACAGCAGCTCCCTGCTTCCAAAGAAGCTTGCAAAAACTTGCATGTATGCTCTCGTAGAGAGATTTTCAACACTCTCTTTAAACTTTGACATCCATTCTTTACTTGCTTGGTTATGCAGTATCATATTTGATCGGTTGTCAAAGAATGGGAAAATGTATTTGGAGGCTACTACCAGACATTTAAATGAATATGGAGAAGCTGGTTTGCGAACGCTAGCCCTCGCTTATAGAATGCTTGATGAGCAAGAGTACTTTGCTTGGAACAATGAATTTCAGAAAGCCAGAGCAGCTGTGGGGGCTGACAGAGAGGCAATGCTTGAGCGGGTATCGGAGATAATGGAAAGAGAGTTGATTCTTGTTGGCGCTACTGCTGTGGAAGACAAACTGCAGAAAGGGGTAGGCTTTATCAATCTTTATAGTCAATATATAATGCTGTTTTCTCTAATTCAACTCTTAAACTAAATTCAACCTTTTCTCCTCAGGTGCCCCAATGTATTGATAAACTTGCTCAAGCTGGTCTCAAGATCTGGGTGTTGACAGGGGATAAGATGGAAACTGCAATCAACATTGGGTCTGCCTACCCAAATTTATTTAACCTCATAACACTATTTTGTTTCTCTTCTAAATAATCATGGTTGAAGTTACTCAAAATTGCCTCTGTAAAAAAGTATGATGGAACTGTTTTTTCTCTGGTACAGATTTTCTTGCAGTTTGCTTCGACAGGGCATGAAGCAGATCTGTATAACTGCTACAAATTCAGATTCAGTAACCAATGATGTCAAAGAGGTACCTTTTTCATTGAGAAATATTAGAGGAGCTTATTTTTTGGACTTGAGTTTCATCTGATATTAGGCCTAGTTCTTTTATTCAACACCCCAGGTCATCAAGGACAACATTTTGAATCAAATCACCAATGCTATACAAATGATAAAGCTGGAGAAGGATCCTCATGCTGCGTTTGCATTAATTATTGATGGGAAAACTCTGACATATGCTTTAGAAGATGATATGAAGCACCTATTTTTGGGATTGGCAGTTGATTGTGCATCTGTCATCTGCTGTCGTGTCTCTCCCAAGCAAAAGGCATTGGTAGGACCTTTTTTTTCCCTTTTCAGTTGTGACTTTTTTTATTATTGGAGTTAACTGTGTGCATGACTGACTGCTCACGTGGATCCATCTTATTTAGATAGGAAGAGTTAGGTCCAGTTAAATTCATATGGATCCGTGAGTTCATTCGTGCACATTAGTTATTGCAATATTTCTGTAGGTAGCATTTCTCTAATGTCTCTCTGTATCAACTGTGAGATATAAAGTTGTTTGCTGTTTTATAGTGTCCTAATTCCTTAATCTTTTGGAGTCAGGTAACAAGGTTAGTAAAAGAAGGGACTGGAAAGACCACTCTAGCAATAGGTGATGGTGCAAATGATGTCGGCATGATTCAAGAAGCAGATATTGGTGTTGGAATCAGTGGGGTTGAAGGTATGCAGGTCAGTGGCATACATGACTGGCTCTTTAAGAATAATTATATCACACAAAACCTTTAATGTTGCAAGTTGCAATGTCATATGCATTATATTTCAGAAACAACACCAAATTGTAGTTTTATATAGTTTTAATATTTTCAAAATTAAGACTCTGGTTAGAGAGAGAGAATATTTCTTGTTTGTTTTTGCATGTTTGGGCTCCATTTTCAAGCTGGACACTGGACCAAACTACTTGTCAAGCCTTTCTGGAAGCTGTCTTGTGATTAGTGCTGATCCAATGCAGCAGAGAAGTGAACTTCTCTCTGCATCATCAAAAATTATTTGCAGAAATTTCTTCTATTAAATGAGGAAAAGGTGTCATTTATTTGGTTCAAATGAAACTTACTACCATTCTGGTGTTTTCTTAATTCTTTTTGTCATTATAATCTGAATATAGCTATTTATGATCAGTTTTCAATGTCATATGGGCGATGAATTGCAACCTTCTTCTGTTCATTCCATTGATCCTATGAATGCTAGAAATTCATGCTAACTAATGTTAATTGTGATTAATTTAGACATCGATTATTATATGTTAAATTTAAGTATATACTAGCTTTGTTCACTCTGACTTACAGTTTTTCTTTTGAATATGAGCTTGAAATAGGAATTTTCAGCTGATCATATTTAAATATACAAAATTAGTTGCTTTCCTTCATAGAAACAATTGACTAAATTGTCTGATTGCATTTTCAGATTTAGATGGTTAATCTCATGTAGAATAGTTCAATTAAATACTATGATTGGCTCATGTACTAGTTAATTGACATTCTCATACTTGCAAGTCAAGAAAATGCACGTATCCGTTTTTCTGTTTGGAATCATGTAAGATTTCTTCAAGTTGTGGACTCAGGCCAGTAACTTACTTGCAGGCGGTGATGGCTAGTGACTTTGCGATTGCCCAATTTCGATTTTTGGAGCGGCTTCTGGTTGTCCATGGACACTGGTGTTACAAGAGAATTGCGCAAATGGTAATTGATTAATAATCATCTTCATCATTATTCTCACAAGTTGGATCTCTTGCCTTTAATGTCTCGTTTGCTTTGCGTTCTTTACAGGGATAGAGAAGCATGTCATAGTTTGAACATTTTGTATCTTTCTATCATGACTTGATTCCTTTATTTCTCTTCTAAACTGATCTGTTAACGCGTGCAGATCTGTTATTTCTTCTACAAGAATATAGCATTCGGCCTCACCATCTTCTATTTTGAGGCCTTTACAGGCTTCTCTGGTCAATCGGTTTATGATGACTGGTACATGATTTTGTTCAATGTTGTTCTGACATCATTACCTGTCATTTCACTTGGCGTTTTTGAGCAAGATGTTCCATCGGAAGTTTGTTTACAGGTTTGATTCTCTTGAAATGTCTTCAATGTGTTTCATCAATGTTAGAATAATCCCAACCTATTTACGAGCTGTTGGCTGTTGCCCTCTGCAGTTTCCTGCACTGTATCAACAAGGACCCAAAAACTTGTTCTTTGACTGGTATAGAATATTGGGATGGATGGCCAATGGTTTCTATTCCTCCCTCATCATCTTCTTCCTTAACATCACCATCTTCTACGACCAAGCATTCCGCATCGATGGCCAGACTGCTGATATGGCTGCTGTTGGGACCACAATGTTCACTTGCATCATCTGGGCGGTTAACTGCCAGATTGCGCTGACAATGAGCCATTTTACATGGATTCAGCACCTGTTTGTATGGGGAAGCATAACCGCTTGGTACCTGTTTCTTGTGTTATATGGCATGTTTTCTCCTGTATATTCCAAGAATGCCTACCAAATACTGGTTGAAGCTCTTGGTCCTGCCCCTATTTATTGGACAGCAACCCTTTTAGTTACAGTTACATGCAATCTTCCTTATCTTGCCCACATATCCTTCCAAAGATGTTTCAATCCCATGGATCATCACATTATCCAAGAAATCAAGTACTACAAGAAGGACATTGAAGATCAACACATGTGGACAAGGGAGCGTTCTAAAGCCAGACAGGACACCAAGATTGGGTTCACGGCAAGAGTGGAAGCAAAGATCAGGCATTTGAAAGGAAGGTTACAGAAGAAGCACTCTTCTTTGGGTATTTTGTCCCCAACGTGACACTATTATACATAATTTAACAGTTTTGGGTATTTATAGGGTTTGCCGATTTTTTTATTTTTTAAATTTTGCCCCTTTTAAATTCTTTGCATGCTTGTATTGTTTGATTAAACGGGGTGCATTGAAGTCCCATTCACTACGTAAAGTCTTGGGAGTTGTTGTATCTTGTATGTAACATATTTACCTAGAAGAGTATCAGTGTGTAATTCTCATACCAAATGGTTATATGATTGAAGTGACACTGAAGAAAGATGAACTAGCTAATTTGTATTACTTTTTTATTTTGTTTTTTCTTGGTCTTGGGATTTTAAAGAAATTTTATTTGGGCACAACTTTCAGTTCGCAAATTTTCTTCCAGAATGGATGAAATACGCTATTACTAAATTGAATTAAGTATTCCATAATTTATGAAGTCGTGGTCGAACTTGAATTTGTAGGATAATATTTCTGTGTATTTATAAAAAATCTCATTAAGAAGTCCAATATTGCATGGTGAATTAACTTGTAGACGCGTGAAAACCTTACTTTCCTATTTTAAACTGGAGCAAATGTAGACTGAAATTGTGTAAGACTAGTAATACAAGATGCTCATAAACATTAAAATAATCATGCTGATATAACAAGCATAATAATTACCGTAAGCATCCGAATAATAATAAGCAGTTTTCGTTTGTTAAAATTTTCAATTTCGTAACTTGAATAATAAGGAAGCAAAAACAACGTCGTTTTAACTTTGAATTGGTTCCGTCTGAAAAAGCCAAAAAAGAAAAAAAAAAAACTGGTAGGTCGATGAATGAAAGCGCGAGGAGGGTGAGCGCGTGACGACGATCATTTCTTTCTTTCTCTCTTTGTTTTCAATAACTTTTTTATTTTCCAATTTTGTCCTCTGCTTTTTCCCCATTTCACAAATTTATCCTCTTCTTCTACCATGACCTACATGAGGTCGTAGCTCAAGTCTTCTTCAGCTTGTGTTTGATTTTTCCAAATTCCCAATTTCAATTTGCCAAACCTTTTAGGGTTTTGGTTGAATGGAAGCTCGAGTTGGGAACAAGTTCCGACTTGGTCGGAAGATTGGTAGCGGATCTTTCGGGGAGATCTATCTTGGTACGCTCTGCTTCCACGCTGTTTTCATTTTATTTTGCATATTTACTGTGATATTTCTGATTTTTCATTAATTATATTTATTTTTTGGTTATCTTGGTGAAGGTACAAATATTCAGACAAATGAAGAGGTTGCGGTTAAGCTTGTGAGTTCTCTGAACCTACCATAATTTCGAAAATTGTGTAACCTCTTTTTTTTTTTGGTGTTTTCAAAATTCAAATACTTTGTTGTTACTGAGAAAATTTAAGGAGTTGCAGAAATTAGGAAATGTTTTAATTGACGTAGGTCTTCTTGGGATATTGAATTTCATTCGGTTTTCTTTCAATTTGTTTTCAACACTGGACTCGTTGGTTGATTTTTGATGAAGTGCCTGGTAGTTGAAGTTCTTGGCATCTTAGATTTGTTTAATTGAGTATTTTTTTTCTTATTTTATTTTCCTTTTGATTCAGGAAAGTGTGAAAACCAAGCACCCTCAATTGTTGTATGAATCAAAGCTGTATAAAATACTGCAAGGAGGAAGTAAGCTCCCATCTCGGTGGATTTTGTGTCTTTTGAAACTCTTTGCTTATCATTGACTTCGTATTACTCGCTCCGCTTTAATTTTTTTTGGTTGGCTACCTATTATTTGGCAGATGGGATCCCGAATTTGAAATGGTTTGGCGTTGAAGGAGAATACAATGTCCTTGTGATGGATTTACTGGGACCTAGTCTTGAGGATTTATTCAATTTCTGTAATCGGAAATTGTCCCTCAAAACTGTTCTCATGCTTGCTGATCAGATGGTAATGTTTTTCTGTATCACTTAGACATCTTCTAATTTACATTCACTGATTTTATTAAAATGTCTCAATCCTTAACTGTTTGCAGATAAATCGAGTCGAATATGTTCATTCCAAATCTTTTTTACATAGAGACATTAAGCCAGACAACTTCCTCATGGGTTTAGGGAGGCGTGCAAATCAAGTATCTGTTTGATTCTTGCTTTTTCAATTTTATTTATTTATTTGTGTTCTCCTATGTAAATGTATCCCTTTCAATTTTTCCTCTTTTGCAGGTGTATATCATTGACTTTGGTCTTGCTAAGAAATACAGAGACTCCTCTACACATCAGCATATTCCTTACAGGTACTTTTATGTCATCTTATTCTGATTTTATGCACCAAGGTTGCACAGTGCAACTTCAAAATAGTTTCAACTTTTAGGAATTAGGTCTGGTATCTATTATTATGGCAAATCCTATATCTGGATGTTACAATTTGATTAATTATTTATGTGAGTAACTGACTATTTAGTGGGAAAGTTTTTTTGTAAAAGAGTAGCAACTTCAAAAGTGGCTACATCAAAAGATGTAAACTGGAACTATTCATGCTTTGTTGTTCCGGTCATTGGTTCTATTTTATGCACTTGTGATTTGTGAATATATGTTTCTTCAATCAGTGCATGACTCAATATTGTTACTTACACAAGTTCTTTAAGTAGTTTCTATCTGATGATTGTGTAATTAGCCTTTGTTTTATTTTAATTTTTTTTAATTTTTTTATTATCACTTGACATTATCTTTAAATTATTTATTTAAAGATCAAGATAGTACTTGATTTTTGTGGCTCTAAGTTGTCAATGTACTTTTGTGCGTTTTCTGTGAATTTGACTTGCTTGTAATCCTTTGCAGAGAGAATAAGAATTTGACGGGAACTGCTAGGTATGCCAGTATGAATACTCATCTTGGAATTGGTATGCCCTTAATTTCTCTCGTGATCTCTTACCATTTCTTATTTCTGTATTGATAACCATTGATTCTGACCTGTGAATGTTTTTCATGCTTTAACAGAGCAAAGCCGTAGGGATGATTTAGAGTCACTTGGATATGTTCTTATGTATTTCTTAAGAGGAAGGTAATTAGCTTCTGATCTTTGTTCTTTGGTATTTCTTATATTTCTCTATCCCCTACTATTTTTTTATTTGGTATTTCTGCAGTCTGCCATGGCAGGGATTGAAAGCGGGTACTAAGAAGCAGAAGTATGAGAAAATCAGTGAGAAGAAAGTTTCTACTTCTATTGAGGTATGATTATGAAATAAAAGAGTTTTGTTTCATATTATGTGTGTGTTTTTTTAGTTTCAAAAAATTTAACTGATTATGGATTGCTTCTTTGTTAGTCTCTCTGTCGTGGCTATCCCTCAGAATTTGCGTCATACTTCCATTACTGTCGGTCACTGAGGTTTGATGATAAACCAGATTATGCTTATTTGAAAAGACTTTTGCGTGACCTTTTCATTCGTGAAGGTTTGAGCCTTGCTTTCCTTTTTATATTTATATTGTGGGATGTATTATATAGTCCTTGATAACAATATCTTAATATCATAGAGACCAGATTGCCTCGTTTTAATGTGTCATTTCTCTTTTTTTGGCTGTTGTTTTCTTCTTGCTTCAGGTTTCCAGTTTGATTATGTCTTTGATTGGACCATTTTGAAATATCAGCAATCTCAAATTGCCACTCCTCCTGCCCATGCTATTGTAAGTGATGGTGTGCTGTTTCATTGCATTAACTGTTAGATTGTTGAGATTAGGTTATAACAGTGGAAGAAGTGACACTTGTAGGGTCCTGCTGCTGGGCCAAGTTCTGGTTTGCCACCAGCTGCTGCAAATGCTGATGGACAGTCAGGTAGACTTTTTCTTTTAACTTCACATCCCTGAACTATCATTTGACTACCTTGATTGATACGTTTACAGACAGATTGTTAAAGAGTGTGGTTTCATGCCATTCAATAATGTGTTAGTTATTTTGAGATGCTTTTTTCCTTTTTATTTTGTCATTTGACCTATCCTTTTCATACTTTTTTTATTTGTAACTCTTGCATTTTTTTTAATGTGGTAACTTCTGTAGGTGGGGAAGATGGTAGGCGTACTGGTTGGTCTTCATCAGATCCTACTCGTAGGAGAAACTCTGGACCTATTGTTAATGATGGAATCTTATCTAGACAAAAAGCCCCAATTACAAATGATTCAACTGGATCTAAAGATGTTATGGTACGTATATCTATTTGTGGTGGGTCAGTTTTTGCCTGTGAAGTCAGCATATTTCTTACAGAAAGTTCATAGATGATGGTTTCTTTATGCATTAATTTTCATAGTTCCTAAATACACATTATTATACCTGTCAAATCATTTCTGATTAAGGAAAGGAATATTTGTTAGGAGTATAGGATCGTTTTAGAGGGAAAAAAATATATGAATACTGTTTCCCATTTATCAAAGAAAAAAGAATATGAAGCTTCGTTTTGTTGCTTCTGGTGTCTTTTGGTCATGACCGGATTACAAAGTTTTGGCTGTATGTATCACTTGTTTTTATGTGCACAGCTGAAGCATAAGATAAGCAGGTAATGTAAATATTCCTCAGAACAAAGCTTTATGTACGACCTGTTATATATCATTCCCCGGACTTCACTTCATACCTGTATTAAGAGTTTTGTGGTGTGAATATATTCATACAGTGCATGTTATTCTCAGCAAAGAAAATGAATGTGGACCATGTGTAGTATTTATTCATGATTTTCTTTGTAATTGCCTTATTGGTTCAAATTCTTATCATGTTTGACATTTCCTACTCGTTAAGGTTATACTAGGTTATCTGTTTATATGGCAGTTAGTTTTCATGTTATGAATTCTTGTGCATGGTTTATGCAGTTGTCAAATTCTAATTTCTTCCGGTCAAGTGGATCTGCAAGGCGAGGCCCTGTCTCAGGCAGCCGTGATGCAGTTGTTGGCAGTGAGACTGAGCCCTCTCGTGCTACCACCCTGGATTCAAGTCAGGGAGCACTTCGTAAAATCTCTGGTGCTCAGAGAAGTTCACCTATCATGTCATCCGAGCACAACCGAGCGTCCTCTGGCAGAAACACATCAAACATAAAGAATTTGGAGTCAACTCTTAGAGGTATTGAGAGCCTGCATTTCAATGACGAGAGGGTACAGTATTAGCAGCTGCCACTCTCGATCACCTTTCTACTTTGTAAATTCTGAAAAGTTTATACCCATTTTCACAAACTACTGAGTGGAGTGTTGTCTGTGCATTGTGTTGAAGAAAAGTTGCAAACAAGTTGGGAATTATCCGCTTAAGTATACAATAAAGATATGTTTAGGTGGTTTCCTGACAAAACTAGCCTCGTAAAAGGCTTATGTTCATAAAATTTGTGTTGTACTGACAAATGTTTTGCTTCGCCTGTACTATCGTTTTCTCTTTTATTTATTTCATATTTAGTCATCTTTATGCTTTTTCTACCCCTTTTTTTTGGAAGGGGGTGGGGGTGTGAGGGATAAAGCACATCATTGTAAAATTATATATAAGATTTTGTGAGGAAGACGTGAACCTGAGTTGTGGCGTTATAATATAATTTTATCGATCGAAGCTTTCTTGTATGATGGTGCAGTAGAGTGAGTTCAAGGTTTTAAATTATCGCTTTGGATAACTAATGGCTCTTGATTGCTCTTACCCTATGGAGATATTGTTGTTTGTGTATTTGAAGTGATGGCACTACGAGAAAAAAGAAATGAAAAGAAAGAAAAACACCTTGTATGAGAGACACCCTGAATTGTGTGTAAATAAGAGAAGAGAATCAAAATATGCTCTGCATGCTGGTGATTTTTTTATTTTTCTTTTGGGTATAAGATATTAAAGGGCGTTTAAGGATTTGTTTGCTATACATGATATAGGATAATAACTGATAATATGAGGGCGGATAAAATTTTAATGCTATTAGTGGTGTGACGTCATCTAAGATATTATATTGAATGAAATAATGCCATATATGTTTGAGGATGCATGGATAACAGTAAAGAGGATAAAAATTAATTTTTTTATAAAAATATCATTTACTTCATTAATATATTTTATTTATCCAAATTTGTCTTCTTGTACTAATTTTTGAAGAAAACCTATAAAAATCTGTTAACCACTCAAAGTGATAATTCAAGTTGACACGGTACGAATTTGATATGAACATAAATACATTCAATACAAATATGATATAAATTTAAAATCAGGTTAAAACCTTCAACACGAATACGATTCGCTTTTTTTGCTGGTTACAAGACATGACATGACATGAATAATCTATTAACCACAAATTTTGTTACTTATTATTCTGATGAACACACATGATAAGTAACAAATAACCTGTTTACAACACAACACGAATATTCTATAAGAAAATTAATGCGGGTTAATTTTGGGTTCCCAAATTGACACGCGACACAATACGAAATTTTTTCGAGTCAATTTTTACCAATCTAAACACGATACGAATTTGAAAATGGTCTGACCCAAACAATTTTTTTTGTATCAACAGGTCGTGTTGAAAATTGACACCTATATTAACCATAATATATATCTAATAAAAAATAAATAGGTTTGCGTACAGAGATTAAGAAATTTTAAATAAAAATTCTAGATTTAATAGACAGTGATAAACTTAGGAGGGCCTTACAGGAGCTATTGAACAGAGGAAGCTCACGATAAACTAAATTTATATTTACATATGTGCGTTAGTAGTTTTATTTAAAAAAATAAAAATCATATGCACTATTTTTTTCTACTTTCTTAACTTTATATGCATTATTATATGAATAGGTATTATATTTAAATTTTTCTCTTGTATTGTATATTGTTTATATGTACAGATTAATTTGGAAAAGAATATTATGATTTTTTTTGGACAATAATTCAATTAAGATATATATTTGAAACTATAACCCTAAATGTGCAAGACAGTTTTAAATTTTAATAGAATATTCAAATTTTGTTATTTCACATAAATCGTGTCCTTTTTAGTGCTTAGTATGCAAATGAAGTAGTTATTGATGTTGCTTACCAAAAAAAAAATGAAAAAAAGAAGTAGTTATTGATGTGATCTGATTGCAGTCACAAATATAATAACATGGTAGTTAGGGTCAGTAAGCATAGTGTGATCAGGTATTACTGTACACTTATTCATTTTAGTTCACATAGATCTTCTTGATGTGTAAGTTTTGTCTTAACTCTTGTTTGTGTTGGGATCACATGACAGAATGACTCACAACGAATTATTTCTTTATCTAAGTGCCTTTGTTGATGTCTCTGTCTTATTCCTTACCTGAAATTATAGTATGCTTTCCATTCACCCATAATAGAAAAAGGGTTTACGTTTATCATTTAACATAATATAACTTCACTTTTCTACACACACATTAAAGAGGTGGAGTCCATATATTTTTCTTTCTCTTTCATCATTCCACTTTCTCTCTTCCTTTTGATGTGAAAGTTGGAAACAACACTTACATTATGTTACATACATAACACTAATAAAAACCATAGAAAAAAGCATAAAGGATATCTCCGGCAAAGTGTTTGTAATAGTGACTTAAATTGATTCTAATAGCTGCTAGGGGGATAAAATAGGGTACTTCGTGGAGGGCTATAATCAAATAAAATTTCTTAATAATAATAATAATAAGGGTTTTATAATTCTCATGTTGAAGGAGAATTGAAATCTCATGTTGTAGAGATAAAAAGCATGTGGGACTCATGTGTTAGAAAAAATTATATGTAAGACCCATGTCAGCACGGAAATCGAAGGGTGTGTAGAAAAATTGTAATTCTCATGTTAAATGAGAATTATAAAACCCTAATAATAATAATAAAATCTGTCAATACAATCTCATCAATTTTAAACTAATCTAATTGCATCTTATACGTTGAATATGCTTTTTTTTTTTTCTTATTATTGAGCACAAACATTCTGGTTTAACAGGTTGGATAAGTTTATCTAAACATCAAACATAAGATGGAAAAATGTCTATTTATCCAGAAATTTGGTATCCTCTGAATGCATTGTAGAACGTTTGGTGAGTACCATACAGGGCTGGGATTCAACTTTTCTAAGGATAGGGAATTTAATTTAAATAGATATAGAATCCAAATTAAAATAAGTAAATCACATCCCTGAAACAAAAAACATAAAAAAACAATAGTATATTACTATATAGTATATAACCAATAATCACCACCATCCATGAATAGCTTGGGTGTATGTGTTCTTGATCCACCTTAAACTCTTCCTCAGAGACCCTTTCATTTTCCCTTCCACAGAATATATTTTATAGCCAGCTACTCTTTTCTTTCTTTGCAACTCAGGGTCATTGAAGCTCCAATTTTTTGATGCTTTACCAATTGTGCTTTTCCCTTTATCAATCTTCACTTCCTTACCTATTTGGTGTGGATAAGCAGCATAATTTGCACTGTGAGACCTCAGATCTTGCATGCTTGTTGGGGCCACCCTGCCTCCAGTATAGCTTTCAATCTGCATATTCTCACCCTTGCATGATTTGGATCTGAATTCCATGATTGGAACAAGACTACCCAAGGATGAAAAACTGAGGATGTGTTGTTTTAAGGTTGAGAAAGAATGAAGTTAAAAGATTATGGTTGCTGGGTTTGCTTTTTCTAAATGTATTTTATTGGTATTGTTTATTACTTCTCTTTTTAATAACTTTATATAATAAATCTTTGATTGAATAGAAGACAGTTGAAGATGACCATGTTATTGATTATTTTGTCTTTTACTTTAATGGAGTCAGTGGGGCCAGCGAAGATTTCAACTTTGCTTAACACAGAAGAATTGGATGAGGTTTTTGGGTTTGACTGGCTTTCATAAGTGCAAGTGTTAAAATTGGTTATTATTTATATAAAAATAAAAATAAAAATTGGTTATTGAATCACAAAATGCAAATTAATGTAACCAACCTCTTGGCTAAACTTGAAATCTATCTAAGAAAAAATAGCAAACTTGTCATAATTGTTGGAGTTACTAATGACCTTTACAAAAATATTACAAAGTGAGATGAAGAAGTGGACTTTACTATTTCAACAGATTAATAGTGCTTTTAAATGCATATGGGTTCTATTTTCTGCCAATAATTGTAGCTCTAAAGTATTCTGCATTAATTGAGTAACTTGAGATTGAATTTCTCATTTGTCACAAAAATTTCATAGCATGTGAATTTGATGTTATGCGAGTAAATGGATAAAAAAAAACATAGTTGATTAAGAGATAAGAAATTCAAGTAGGTGAAACAGAGGAACGTCCCCCTCACAGCTGTTATATTTTTAACAAAACTCTTTAAGACCAATCTCAGTTCATAAAAAAGTAAACACTCTAATTTATAGTTAATTGTATCTACGTCGTGAATAGTACCCCAATGGTTTCACGCCACATGTCTGAGTCTTTGGCGTCAGCAATCTAGAAGGTGATAATTTTGACTTGTTTCCCCTCTTCGCTGCCATCTATCACTATATATATATATATATATATATATATATATATATATATATATATATAAGGGTTTTATTAGTGTTATGTAACATAATGTAAGTGTTGTTTCCAACTCTCACATCAAAAGGGAGAGAGAAAGTGGAATAATGAAAGAGAAAGAAAAATATGTGGACCCCACCTCTTTAATGTGTGTGTAGGAAAGTGAAGCTATATTATGTTAAATAATAAACATAAAATCCTTTATATAAACGAGAAAAAAATCTTGAAAATAGCCACATGTTTTTTTTTTTTAGTGCCAAGTACCATTTTCAAATGAAGAAAAATGACTTAAGTATGGTCTATTTATATAGCCAACAAAAATAAAATTATTGCATCAGCCAAAGGAAATTCGTACACAAAACTAATATATTGCCGGGGATTATGTCCTTTTCATAGCGCCAAGTGTCGAGACAAGAGACTGATTTCAATGCCAGAAGTTGCAAACAATTTTATTGGAAAGATTGCTTTCAGAATTTTGTACAAGCTTTGTTTCCAAGTTTTGGTAGAAAGTGCACAGTAACATTTGTTATTAGTATTAGCAGTGCGAGTACACTATTGAAGCAATCATCTTCAAACTAATTGCAACGGTCCGTCCCACTTGAAGATCTAAATGATAAGGAATTCGGCATACGTCTTTCTCAACCATACTTCAATGATTCAGCACCGAGGGCAATTTACACTGTAGATCTTGTTTTTTACTATGTTAGGTTGATAATCTATATGATGACTTGTTTCAGGGTTGGCGACTGAAAAAAGGCTAGAAGAGCTTGGTCAAAGAAAGCGAAAGAGCACTACTTCTTCTAAGTTGAAATTTGAAGCAAAACGTAAAGAGGAATTTGGCACATAGATGTTACATATTTTATATATTTATATATCAGTATGCTTGAATCGCATATGTATTTAGATAAGAATCCTGTTTAACCATGGAAGATGTTTATATTTAGTATAATATTTTTATGCTTAGACATGTGTGATCATCTCCTTATTTGATGCATCTAGTAATTTTAGACATCTAAACGTTAAAAAAAAAAAAAAAAGTAATCTTTGATATCTAATTGAATTTTCCAACAATATCTTTTAAATTTATATAACAAAATTAGTGTTTATCCTTTTAAAGAATATAGAATTGTGTCATTTTAGTCAAAACTACTGCATTTTATGACGAGAAAAACAAAAATCATGGTAAAAAAAAAGTGAAAAGTTTTTTTCAATTTAAATATTAAATAAAAATATTATTTTTAATTAAAATAACTCTCATTTAAAAGGATAAATATTTCCCTTATATCACATAAGTATACTTCAAGTTTAATTAATTTTAAATAATATAATAATGTATAGAGTATATTTAACAAATATATCAGTAAACATGACCAAGCTTTACAGTCAGACATATTCGATTCACCTGAATTTGAAAGATAAATGTGCATGCGTACAAATATTTGACACGTTAGCCGAATAAAAAAAAAAGTTAAAATTCCCATGCCACGGATCAAATTAATATATCGCATCTAGTCTGCATATCAAAACACTCTGAACCTTTAGCCCTTCTATTCATTTAAAAAATATGGTTAATGATCTCCCAGATAGGTTCTATTCATAAAGCAGTTAATTGAAATCTATTTTAAAATTAGTTCTTTATTCATAACAATATTTATAGGGATTTGATTTTCTCATGTTGCATGAGAATTCAATTCTCATATTGTGACGCAATTAGTGGTGGACCCCATATTTATTAAAAAAAGAAAAAGAAAAGAAAAGTTTTGCACGCAAATCGAAGGGTCACTAACATGAGAGTTGAATTCTCATGCAACATGAGAAAAAGTTTTCCCATATTTATAACCAGGGGATATGTTAAAACAGTTTTAAGTGGTTAGAAATTAAAGTGGACATACAGACTAAGACAAGAAAATAAAAGCAGGCTTGAACAGCAACCTGCTAATTAATTAATTAAACAAAATTTATAGAATCCATTACAAAAAGCATCATATCAGACGTCTTTTGATCTCTAATGGGTAAAAACAAAAAAAGAAAAAAGAAAAAAGAGAGAGCATAAGATAGTACTTGTCAAAAACAAAAAGGCCTGATGACTTAACAGAGAACACAAAATTAACTCATCAGAGCAAATCAGCAACATTTGATGGAAGCTCCTCTACACTCACATTGTAGAACTTCTGAATATCAGACAGCATTCTAGCATCATCCAATGTCACAAAGTTTATAGCAACACCTTTTCTTCCAAAACGGCCACTACGGCCTATACGATGGAGATAGTTTTCAGGTTGGGTTGGAAGGTCATAGTTTATGACCAGAGATACTTGCTGTACATCTATACCACGAGCCAAAAGATCAGTGGTAATGAGAACTCGTGAAGAGCCAGACCTGAACTCACGCATGATGATATCACGAGTGTTTTGGTCCATGTCACCATGGGTGGCAGAGACTGTGTGATCATTGCTTCTCATCTTGTCAGTGAGCCAGTCCACCTTGCGCCTGGTATTCACAAAGATGACACTCTGGGTGATAGCAAGAGTCTCATAAAGGTCGCATAATGTCTCTAGCTTCCACTCTTCCTTATCAACATTGACATAAAATTGCTTGATACCCTCGAGGGTCAGTTCATCACGCTTTACCAGGATTCTCACTGGCTTATTCATGAACTTCCTTGTAATCTCAAGAGCTTCTGGTGGCATTGTAGCAGAGAACACCCCAACCTGAATTTTGCCTGGCAGTAGCTGGAAGATGTCATAGATCTGCAACACCAACCAAAATATTCATAACCTCGTGCATGAAGCAACATAACACTTTTACCGGTTTAACAGAAGATGACTTTTATCTATATATTATGCGTGATCTTGGATTGAAGGAAAAGGAGGAAATTTCTGTATCCTGTCCATAGAAATATCGTATTTTTTTTTTCTTATAACTCCCCTCTCCTATCTATCTCATGCATGAAAATTAAACTAGACTGGATGTAATCAAAACATGATACCATATTAGAGACTCCTATAGAAGATCATGTTAACACTAAGTAGGCATGACTGCATAAAGATCTTGGCCAGTGAAATTTATTTCTTTGTGCTTTATAAACAAAAGGATATTCATGCTTCAAACTGCCAGGATGTTTACAAACAACAGAATTAGGACAGATAATGAGTACAGGACAGGCACAGCCAATGACAAATATAGCCTACTCAATTTAAACAAGTGGAAACTAAGCAAACCAACAAACCTGATCCTTGAAACCACGTGAAAGCATTTCATCAGCCTCATCCAAAACAAACATCCTTATGTGATCTGGGCGAAGAGACTGCCTACGCAGCATGTCAAACACACGCCCCGGAGTGCCAACAACAGTATGGACACCAGCTTGGAGAATGCGCTGATCCTCACGAACACTTGTCCCACCGACACAAGCATGAACCTTAACACCAAGGTAATCACCAAGAGCTCGCATAACCTTCTCAATCTGCTGTGCTAGCTCCCTTGTTGGTGCCAAAACCAAAGCCTGACACTGAACCAATCCATAATCAAGCTGCTGCAAAATTCCAGAACAGAATGTTGCTGTCTTCCCAGTTCCAGACTGAGCCTGTTGAATCACATCCAGACCTTTGCAGAAAGGAACAATTCCCCTTTGCTGGATTGCAGAAGGCCTCTCAAAACCTTCAGAACAAGAATACAATGTCACACACAAGATCTTGCAAAAAAGTGAGGCAAGAGTAACATTTATTCATTTAAAAGTATACTAGTAAAGCCCTCATGAAACATGTATTCAATTTCAGAACAATAAAAAAAATTAGAAAATAGATTCATTTCAATTCAATCCCAGTGGTCCACTTCGTTTAGTCCTTTTCTAGTATGTAATAGTTTTGAAACACCGGTAAATTTAAAATACAAAAACTGCAGGTATATATGTAATGAAAAAAGTTGATGCCGAATTTTATTATATTTTTGGTAGATACCAACTAGTGTCGAAGACCCTAACAGACTTTACTAATCTGGTTTCGATTTGAGCCTCTTCACCCTCTCCAAGAGTCGTAACTCTCAAAAATCAAACCCACGACCCTATGGACAGGTCAAATACTAAGGTCTAGTTGGGTCGTCGCTAAACCAACAATTTTTATTTGTACATTATCATACATGTCGTAAACTGTCCCCATTTGATACTTTTTAACCGAATTGGTATTTAATTTGTAACCTGATATGGTGATTGCACCGATAAAGGGTAGGAACTTTATAATTCCAACAAGGTAAATACAATAAACAACAATGTAAAAAATCAAAATGCATTGGATCTAACCCTGACTCCTTAGTATAGTTGCTTAATGAGCAAATGGCACCGTAACAGATATTAATAAGCACTTCAAATAAGTGGATCAATCTGCAAGTACATACCATAAGCATATATGCCTCGCAAAAGATTTTCTTGTAATCCCATTGCATCAAAGCTATCATAGACTTCGTCATATGAGGTGAAGAATTCTTGCCCATCAGTGGAAAGCCTGTATAGTTGATTTGCAAGACATCAAATTACATAAAAGTTACATGAATAAAGAATTCAAGCATTACGACAAGTTAAGAACCTACAGTTCATTCATCTTAGCATCATATTGACGAGCATCAAACTGAGTTCCTTCCGCAGCCAAACCTGCCATCACTGCAATAGGCAAAACTTCTGTTTAAAAAATAAAAAGAAAACCCATTCGTTCAAATACTCCAGCAAAATAGAAACATATAACAATGGGTAGTCCCAAAAATAATTCAGAAACAACAAAGGCAATGAATAATGATAAAAAATAATAGAAACAAGAGTGCCTACATTATAAATTTCCACTTTCCAAGAACATCAGTAGTTTGGGAGAGATATTACACTTATACATGCATAAGAAAAGCACATCTTCAACAAAGATATATGTAACAGAAGAGCCAAACTTGCAATCCACGCAGGAAGAAGTGCAAGCATTAAACTTCTGTTTTTCTTTGATATATGGAGAAGACATTCTAAAGGGCATAGAGGATACATACCATACCAAAAAATTAAAATCTTTCAATATCAAATACCCACTTTGCCCACTCGTCCAAGATTCATAGAAACAGTGCCGAAATCAAAGAGAAACAAAAAAAAAATGACTATTCAAATCTTAAGCTCATAACACTTAAGTAAACAAAAACAAATCAATCTATCAAAAATGCAGAACACAACAAACCCAAACAATCTAAAAATATGAACTTTTTGCCTGAAAACTGAACAGACCATCGAATACAAATCAAAATCTAATGGGTTGATTCGAAGATAATAACTTTGAAGGGAAAATAATCAGATCAACCTCAGATTCATAACAAAGATTAACTGATTAATGAACTGAACAGAGAGAAAATTGAGCGATTCAAAAAAACAGAAAGAAAGAGAAAAAAAAAACAGCAATACCTGGTACAACGTTGAAGGATTGGTAGTAAAATAAGGAAAAAGAGAAACAAAGGAAGATAACGATTGCAAAGTGAAACTCCTCGGATCTGCGCCGTGGAGTTGAATTGAAGGGGCGAATAGAGAGGGAGAGTGAGTGCTATATTCGAATCGACACGACAGGGTAAAAGCAAAAGCAAGAGAGATAATATTTAACTGATTTCCACTTTTGACCTTTCACATGCCTTCTAGTTGTGTGGTATAAATACATAGGGATTTATGAATATTATGTTACGTGATGAAATTTATATCATGTTACATTCACAATGCAAGTGGGTCTCACTTTTTTCTTATTTTTTGTTTTTTGATAAAAACTTGTGGGACTCACTTGCATTGTGAGTGTAACATGATGTAAATTTCATCATGTAACATAATATTCATAAATCTCAAATACATAATACATAAGTAAACAAAAACAAATCAATCTATCAAATATGCAATACACAACAATATCCTCTGAGTATTTTGATGTGATTGTGATCTATGTAGCATCGATACTAACACGGGACACGTGATACGATATGACACACGTTAATTCTAAAAAATGTTAGATTTCGACATGTTAGGACACATTTTGATATTAAATAAGTTTTTTAATTTATGTAGTGTATATTATATTTAATATTCAATAATTTAACAAAAAAATAAAACTAAACTTATAATATTCTCAATTTTGCAAAGAAACATAAGATATCCCAAATATTTATATTAAACTCAATAAAATGATAATCGTAATCCAACGAATCTAATAGTTGGAACTGAAAACTCAACGCAACGCAACCTTTGAACGTTTTTTTGAATTTCTATAACGCGTGTTGAAGTGTCGAGGAGTGTCGGGAAGTGTCGGACACGACACATCAAAATTGATTTTTTAAGTGTCGATGCTTCATAGATTGTGATCTTCTGGAAATCAAATGTTTTACAATAATTTTTTTTTTTTGGTAATCTAATGTTTTAGGATAAATTTAACTGATTTGGTCACGTTAAATTTTGGTGTTTACCAAAATCTTTATAGACATTAAAAAGATAAGATTCTATAAAAAAAAAAGAGAGTTGTTAATATATTTAAAGAAATAAATAAATACGAAATCTTTACGTGACAAATTTATATAAAACTTTTTAATGAGAGAATCTATTTTGATAATTTGTTAAATATAATTTCTAAGAAGCTAAGAATATTTATTTTTCTTAGTAGACAAGTTAAGCAAATTTAATTAGTAGTTTTTAAACTAATTTCCTTTTTTAATTGTCGAAAAATAAAATCTTTAACTAAATTTACTCATATTTCAGTATGAATTGCTTTTATTAATTAAATTCCAAATTTATTTAGCTAATAGTTTGTTTATGATTAATCATTGAACTGCATATAATTATCTAATCATGGTTCGTAGCAATTCCTTAATTAAGTATAAATATATTGATAATCGGGTGATATTTAATTTGAACGTGGCGTAAAATAATGTATTCAAATCAAGTGTAGAATTGTGAATTATTAAAAATTCATTTAAGATTTGGTTTAAAAATTCGAATAATTTCTTTGAAAAATATAGGGCTCATGTCAGAATAAAGAAGATAAAAATATTTTTTGTTTACAAGAAATTGAACTCAAAGAAATAAGAGTAAATACCATTTTGGGTCCCTAACAAAAATTACGGTCCCCACTTTAGTCCCTTACAAAAATAAATTAGTCAGTTAGTCCTTAACAAATTCAAAGTGGACCCATTTTAGTCCTTTTGAGAGACTAATATGCGTAGGGGTGGTAATCGAGACAGGGGCCTTGGGCTCGGCTCGTAAAGGCCTGAGCATAAAAGCTCGTGTTGGAACCAGGTTTGGACTTGTATAAAAGCTCGTTTAATAAAAAAGCCTCAGGCTCTAATTCAGAAGCTCGGCCTTAGAGCCTCCCAGGCTAGCCTATAAATATTTATTTATACTTTTTATACTACTTGTAATAACTCTCTCATCAATTTATTTCACTCCATTTTATTGGTTTAACAGATTTTTTGAATGATTTTGTTCTATATTATGCTATTTGGATATATATTGAATTTATATATATTTATGGAATTACTAGTGTTGTTCTATATTATCCTTCATCCTCCTTCACACAAACAAACTCACAAAAACTCATTCGTTCCACTGTGCACTGCTCGTTTGTGTCAATTTATTTTTTATTTTATTTTTATTTTTGTTGGCACTTTTTTTATAATATGCTAAGATAATATAACCTGTTATCTACCTTCTCTCACTTTAATTTTATTTATTTATTGTAGACTTTGTAAATTATTGCTGCAAATTGGAAGCTAAGGTTTCTATCTGGAAATTGATTTTTTGTGGAATTCTGTTCTCTTATTTTTATTCTTTAATATGCTAACAGGCTAAGACAGGCTTCACACAGACTTTTATTTTTTGTAAATAAATCAGGCCACAGGCCAATATTATATTCGTAACAGGTAACAGGCTAAGGCCAGTCGGACACGTTTAAATACAGGCTTGGCCCGTTAAGATCAAAGCTCGGCTCGGCTCGGCCCGTTAACATCCCTAAATATGGGTCTTTTTTGAATTTGTGAGGGATCACGATTTTAACTAAATGGGTCCACTTTAAATTTGTTAGGGACTAACTGACTAATTTATTTTTGTAAGAGACTAAAGTGGGGACCGTATTTTTTGTTAGGGACCAAAAATGATATTTACTCAAGAAATAATCAAAGACAAAAATATAACACTCGATCAAGGACCTTTTGCTTAAATGGAATAAAGTATGTATCATTTGAACCAATTCATTTGATTGATAAACCTATTTCTTGTCATATGTTTGATGCACATGAGATAAATAATTTAATAGAATAATTATATATTATCAGGTGTTTGAGGCAAATCATATATTGAAATAATATGATATAAATATAAAAAAATAGTCTACTCTGAATCTAATTACATTCAATGGGCATTTGGTAGAAGATTTCTTTTAGAATTCCCGGGGATTAAGGGTGATAATCTTATTTATCCATATTTGGTACGAGATTTTTAAAATTTTCTCGAAAATCTGTTTTTTTCGGGATTTTATTTTGTGTATAAAATTTTCTGAAAATATCATCCAGAATACCACCCAGGGGTTGGTATTCTAGAATTTCCATAGAAAGAAAAAATTTAACATAACCAAATATAGCATCAAGTAAATTAACCTAATATTCTCAGGAATATTTTGACCTACCAAATAATATTTTGATAATATTTTCAAAAAATTTATTTTTTCACTATATTTCTGAAAATTATAATTTTCAGGGTGAATTTTTTTTTTTTGCCAAACAGCAAAACTTATAAATGGGTCGTTTATAAGTTATACGCGTTAAGATAGGTCCATGCACTGAAGGACGCGGCCCAAAATCCAACAACACCTCTTTGTCTCTCTGTGTGAGCATTGGATCTCACGAAATCGAGTTAAAAGGAAGGAGCTAAGACTGAGAGGGAGGGTTTGCTATTTGCGCTAAACTGTATTCATCGCCATTCGCAGGTAAATTCAATCATAAAAACACAATCTTTTACTTCCATTTTGTGTTTTCGATCGAAACCCTTCTTTCATTCCCTTTGTTTCCCCTGAAAAACCATGGAAAATAGAAAACAAGTTGCTTAGATATTAGGTGCCATAATTATTACTAGTGGATCTGTGGATTCTCTCGTTTTCACCTCTCTTTTTAACCATTTTATGATGTTTGATGGACTTGTTTTGTGTTTCAATAGGTTCAATCCCCTTCCTCGTAACCTGTTCTAATACTATATATATATATAGTTAAACGGAAAATTTAAAGTACATAGGGTTACACACTGCCATCTAGACATGGAAATCCCACCATTCACAATTCATGGGGGAAAGGTTTATCAATTAGGAGATACTATGCTTCCCCCTTTTTAGTTGTAGCAGCTAACTATTGTGAATGATAAGCATTTTATTTTCTTGTGTGGTTATCCAACAAAATTTCACATCTTGTGCCTGATCCAGGGGGGATATGAAGATACTTAATTCTAAATATCAGTTTTGGTTTTATATGATACAGTACAGGTTTCTTCCCATTGATTTGAATAGAAGAAGATAATAGTTAACCAGAACCAGAACACATTGATCAAGGAATGGCTGAACATGGCAGGATTAGCATTAGTGTCGTTTTGTTTGATAAGAAAATTAAGCTTTAGTTGTCTAGTGTTAAGGGAAAACTTTGCTTTCTTCTATCAAATCTTTTTATTGAAAATATTTATTTTGTCTTACAGACTGCCTTTCTGAAAGCATTTCAAATGGTTGATAGCAATACTTCCTCTGGATCACCTGAAGAAACTCAAAATCCCAACCCAGATGGGAATGCACCTTCTGATAGTGATCTTGCATTGGATAATCTAGCGCAAAAAGTTCAAGAATCTCTTTCTCTGGAAAAAAAACATAAGTTTTGGGAAACCCAACCTGTTGGGCAATTCAAGGATATAGGGGATACCAGTTTGCCAGAAGGCCCTATTGAACCTCCGACCCCCTTATCTGAGGTCAAACAAGAACCATACAACCTTCCTAACCTCTATGAATGGGTTACATGTGACATCAACTCCGAGAGTATGTGCGATGAGATATACAACCTTCTTGCTCATAATTATGTTGAGGATGATGAGAACATGTTTAGATTTAACTACTCAAAGGAATTTCTGCGCTGGGCTCTACAACCCCCTGGTTATTTCAGGAGTTGGCATATTGGTGTCCGTGTTAAAAGTTCCAAGAAGATGGTTGCCTTTATATCAGGTGTTCCTGCTAGAATCCGAGTTCGTGATGAGGTAGTGAATATGTCAGAGATAAATTTTCTTTGTGTTCATAAGAAGCTTCGAACAAAGAGGCTTGCTCCGGTCATGATCAAAGAGGTGACCAGGAGGGTACACTTGGAGAATATGTGGCAGGCAGCCTACACTGCGGGAGTGATTCTTCCTACACCAATAGCAACTTGCCAATACTGGCACAGATCGTTGAATCCCAAGAAGCTAATTGATGTTGGTTTCTCCCGGCTTGGTGCACGGATGACAATGAGTCGAACCATCAAGCTTTACAAGCTACCGGAATCAACAGTCACCCCAGGGTTCAGAAAGATGGAAATACATGATGTTCCTGCGGTTACAAGGCTAATTAGGAATTATTTGAGCAATTTTGTTGTTGCACCTGATTTTGATGAAAATGATGTGGAGCATTGGCTTCTTCCAAGGGAGAATGTTGTTGATAGTTACCTGGTTGAAAGTCCTGAAACTAATGAGGTCACTGACTTTTGTAGTTTTTACACACTTCCTTCCACTATCCTTGGCAACCAAAATTATTCAATTTTGAAAGCAGCATATTCATTTTATAACGTTTCGATAGTGACGCCGTTGCTTCAGCTAATGAATGATGCTCTCATTGTGGCAAAGCAGAAGGATTATGATGTTTTCAATGCATTGGATGTCATGCAGAATGAAACCTTCTTGAAGGAACTGAAGTTTGGACCAGGTGACGGGAAACTTCATTATTATCTTTACAACTACAGAATAAAGCATGCATTGAAGCCATCAGAACTTGGTCTTGTGCTTCTGTAGTTTAAATTTTGGAAATTTATCTATGGATGAATTCGGAATCATAATGATTTTCCTAGCAGATGGTTGCATGTTCTGTGGTGATCCACATGGTTAGACCTTAAATTTTGCTTTACTTTTTAAACAAACAAAATTTTTAAAGCCTTTGGAGGCAGTTATGGTGTGTCAGTAACGCACTGGTATAACTTAAGAATAGCCAAATTCCTGTTTGCAATCTTTTTATGCTGCTGCTGATGATGTCTTTTCTTAAATTTAAATGCACTGGTTTAACATTCCTTTTAGCAAAGCATGTGATTATGTGCTCCTGGACTTTTATATCAGTGGTTATTACTGCATGTTTCAGCCATATGGCTGAAACTACGGGTGCTAAACGAGCCAGGGCCTTTGGCTCGGCTCGTGAAGGCCTGAGCTTACATGTCTAAAATTGATTGTTGGACCCAGGCTTGGACTTGTATAAAAGCTCGTTTAATAAAAAGGCCTCATGCTCCAATTCAAAAACTCGGCCTTAGAGCCTCTCAAGCTTGCCTAATATATTATTTATTTATTTATTTTTTATACTACTTGTGATAGCCCTCTCTCTCTTCTCAATTCATTTCATCCCATTTTATTAATTAAACAGACTTTTTAAATGATTTTGTTTTATATTATGCTATTTTGATATACATTAAATTTATGAATATTTATGGAATTAATAGTGTTGTTGATTGTATATTTTATTTGGATAAATTTTTGTTGTCTTATTTTTTTAAACAGGCTAAACAAGGTTTTTATTTTTTGTAAATGAGCCAGGCCACAGGCTGATATTATATTCGTAACAGGTAACAGGCTAAGGCCAGTCTGACACATTTGAACACAGGCTCGGCCCGTTAAGACCAAAGCTCGGCTCGTTAACACCCCTAGCTGAAATTAGGATTTTCTTCACAAAATGATATATATATATATATATATATATATATATATATATATATATATATATATATATATATATATATATATATATAGGGAAAACAACTTCTTTAAAAGGAGAATAGCCATCTTATGCGGTAGAAAGAGTTGCTGTGGGTCCCATTTGTTTTTTTGAAAAAGAAAAAGAAAAAAAGCTGGACACAAGAATGGATGTGAGAGCAGTAGATGTTTTTTGATTACAGTAACATGAGAGGTATAAACCCCATATATATATATATATATATATATATGGATTAGTGTTTCTCATGTTGTAGGAGATAATTTTATCTCACACATAAAAAAATGTGGACCCATATTTTTTTTTTCTTCTCTTCGCATGAGCCCTTCACATGAGCTCACATACTTTTATGTATGTGTAGGAGATAAAATTATTTCCTATAACATGAAAAACATTAACTCCATATATATATATATATATATATATATATATATATATATATATATATATATGCACTTGTTATATTAAGAGCCCGTTTGTTTCACCTTCTACAAAAAGTAACTTTTATCTCTTCTTTATTTTAGAAGTGTTTTTTACAAAAGTTAAAGCTATTTATATTTTTATAAAAATATTTAGTTTTTGAAAAAAATATTTGGCTTTTGACTTTTGCTTTTTTTAGAAGTTAAAATTTTTAGCTTATAAAAAAGTAGGTTTTTGACTTTTTTTGTGACTTCTATTTTTTTTAAAAGTAGACATCCAAACGAACTTAAAGTAAGAAGTGTTTTTTTTTTTTTTCTTAAAAAAAGCAGTTTTTGAAGAAAAAAAAAAACACATCCAAACGGGCCCTAAAACTAGGATTTGTATGTTTTCTTATGTAAAATGATATTAACTTTTTTTATTATTATTATTAGTGATAAATGATTATATGAACATTCATAAACAGAACCAAGTTTTCATTCATATGGTAGCCAGGCTTATGGTTTCTCAACCATATGCCCTCTGGGTCAACATTTGGCTAGCAAAATGTGGTCCAAAGTGAGGTGTTCAAAGCAAATCTTATGATTCACACTTCCTGAGAAGTTTGTGCAGTGTCTGACTGATTTTCTTGATAGCACTCAAAGTGACTGATAAGTGGGTGGGGATGGACAGTCCTCTAATGTATTAGCTTCCCACCCCCTTCCTTGACTAACTTTGAAATGACGGTGGTTGAGGCGGTTAATCGGGAATGTGTGACCTTTGGAATTGGGAGCTGGGAGTATTTAGACAGATTTTTAAACCAACATACCCTCTTGAGCTTGCATGGCAGTACAATCTTCATAACATCATTATTGAAGGAGACTCTTGCAAACGATCTCCCCAATCCTAGCAGTGATGCTCCAAACTCTCAGATGGTGGGTGGAATTCAAGCCTGATTGAATAAAAATTGGTCAGTTAAGCTCAAGCATGCTCCTGTCAATACAATAGATGTGCTTATTGGTTAGCAAATGATGCTCTCTATGATAATCCAGAAAAAAAATTGATAATAATAATAAATAATGGTGTATAACATAATATATATATATATGGGTTTTATAAGAGTTATGTTATAGGAAAAGTGATTATGTAATGTTATAGGGATTCGATTTGCGTGTTTTAGTGTTTTTTTTTTTTTTTTGCTTTAAAAAATGCGGGCCCTAAAAAATGAAGTGTGTGTAGGAAATTATTTTGTGTCATGTTAAAGGACAAACTACAATTCTTATATATATATATAGGTAGGATCTTTTGACACCAATTATAATTATTGATTAATGCTTGAGTTGATTATGATGAATTATTACAATGGAATATCTTGATTAATGCTTGAGTTATATATATAAATAATATATTTATCTTGAATTATATATATAAATAATGGATCATTTTTTATAGCAATGGCATATCTTGATTAATGCTTGAGTTGATTATGATGAATTATTACAATTATAATTATTCTTTTTGTGTTTTGGATTGAAATTATCAACTTTTACTGCATGTTTGTGTTTATGTGCTACAATGATCCTTTAGAAAAATAGATTCTCAACGATGGGTTATATTCAAAAAGGTAAAAAAGAGGGGGCAAAAAACTATTAAGTTTCGACATTTAACCCTTCACATGCCTTGTGGTATAAATACCAATATCCTCTTACTATTTTGATGTGATTGTGATTGTTGGGAATAAAATGTGTTAGGATAAAATTTAAAGATGATTTTGTCTCGTTAAGTTTTTGGAGTTTATCAAAATCTTTACTAACATTAAAAAGATAAGATTCTATTTTTTTAAATAAAAATTGTGAATATCTTTAAAGAAGGAGATAAATCCAAAAACATTACAGAGACAAATTTATATAAAATTTTAAAATGAGAGAATCTATTTTAATAATTTGTTAAATATAGTTTTTAAAAGCTAAGAATATTTTTTTTAGACAAGTTAAGCAATTTTAATCGGTAGTTGTTAAACTAATTGCGTTTTTTTAATTGTTGGAAAAAAAATTCTTTCAATAAATTTACACATATTTTTATAGACATTACCTTTATTAATCAAATTGCAAATTTATTTAACTAATAGTTTGTAATTTGTTTATCAGTCATAACTGAAATGCATATAATTATTTAATTATGGTTCGTGGCACAAGTTCTTTAATTAATTGTAAGTAGACTGATAGTTTAATATGTGTAATATTTAATCTCAATGTGGTGTAAAATAATATTTTGACAAGTGTAGCATTAAGAATTATTCCAAATTCTTTTAAGCTTTCGTTTAAAACATTAAACAAATTTCTTAAAAAAATATGATGTACTTGATTGGAAATGTATCACCCTCACGTGTGATTTTACATAAAGAGAAATGTGAAAGGTTGTTAATGGGTTGATAGACAAATCATATGTGATTTTCATCACTACTAGAAAATGCTGAAATTGCGACGGAAATTGCTACGAAAAATCAATTATCGCATTTTGAGACGGAAATTGCGATCGTAAAATAATTGTGACTGAATTACGTCCAAATTTTGGTCACTAAAGAATTGGACACAAATTTTGTCGCATTTCCATCGCAAATTGCGACGGAAAGTAATTCGGTCGCAAAAATGAAAAACTTTCGACGGGTGTTTATGACGGAAATTTTTACGACGGGCAAACCAATCGCAAACCTTGGGAGCAAACTTTCCGACGACTATGAGAGTTAATCCGTTGCAATTTGAGATGGAATTTGCGACGATATTATTAGCAGGCTTTTAAAATTTTGAAATTCAAAAATATTGCGTAAATTTGCGACCGAAAACATATCCGTCACAAATTGTGACGGAATTTACCGTCGCAATTTGAAAACTAAAATTAGCGGGCTTTTAATATTTTAAAATTCAAAAATATTGTGTAAAATTGCGACCGAAAATAAATTCGTCACAAATTGGGACGGATATTTTCCGTCGTAATTTCAAAAATGAAATTTGCGCACTTTAAAATTTTTAAAATTCAAAAATATTTCACAAATTTGCAACCGAAAATATATTCATCGCAAATTGCGATGGAAATTTCCGTCACAATTAAAAAATAAAATTAGTGCACTTTTAAAATTTCGAAATTTAAAAATATTGCGCAAATTTATGATCAAAAATATATCCGTCACAAATTGCGACAGAATTTACCGTCGCAATTTGAAAACCAAAATTAGCGGGCTTTTAGTATTTTGAAATTCAAAAATATTGCGTAAATTTGCGACCGAAAATATATCCGTCACAAATTGGGACGAAAACTTTTCGTTGCAATTTGGAAAATGAAATTAGTAGCCTTTAAAAATTTTAAAATTCAAAAATATTTCACAAATTTGCGACCGAAAATATATCCGTTGCAAATTGCGATGGAAATTTCCGTCGCAATTTGAAAAATAAAATTGGAACAATTTTAAAATTTCAAATTTTCAAAATATTACGCAAATTTATGACGGAAAATATATCTGTCACACATTGTTACGGAAATTTCCGTCGCAAAATGCTGTTAAGTACAAAAAATAACTTCACATTTTTCACTTCTCTCATTTCTCTTTCAACTCAATTCTCTTTCAATTTTTTCTACATTTCATGAAAAAAAAATTCATCATTTCACTTTTATCTCCATTTGACTTTACCATTTTCATCTTTCCTTCCATGGCCTCCTTTCCATGGCTTCTCTTCCATGGTTCCCTTCCATCTCCATTTCCTATCTTTTGGGTTTAATTCTCTATGTTTTTAGGTTCTCCAAAATGACTTCAATTTGTTGAATCCACCGGCCGAGCTCGAGAAAAGGAAGCACAAGCTCAAGGGTATGATTGATAGTGTTTTGATTTTTTTGTTTTTAAAACAGTTTTGTAAAATAGTTTATAAAAACTGTTTTTCAGAATAAAATAAGGAAAAAATCCGTTTGATAAAATTGTTTTTAAAAGAGTTTTTAAACTTAATAAACAGAAAAATTTGCTTGGTAATTTTGTTTTAAAAATATGTTTTCAAAGTTAAAAAACAAAAACTCGTTTGATTACTATGTTCTTAATCAACTTCAGTTTATAATTTTTTTAACCATAAGAAATCACATTATAATTATTTTTTAAAATTAAAACAAATCACATTGCAAACTAATAAAAACAAAATAAATATTTTAATCGCTATTTAAAATTGTTTTTCATGTCAGACTTCTTTTAACATTAAAAAGAGAAAATCATCAATAATGGTTTCAGTCCATTAAACTGACCACTAATTCAGTTATATGAGCATCATAGTAATGGAAGCAAGCATCATCATGTCACTCACGTAAACATAATCCTTGCATATGCATAACAGTCACATCGATACGCAGGTCATATTTTTTTCTAACATTTTTTATACTCAAATCTCCAAATGAACATTGAATCCCAAATGTTCTTCCCCCCATATAAACTGATGATGGTAATAAATTACCAAATAAAACATCTAATAAACAAAAAACACGCCGAAGATATGGCATCGTGCTGATTCAGAGCTGCAAGAGTAACGTTCCATTATTCTTCATCACTATCGTTACTAAATATAGAGGACACACCACTGAAACATTTTGCTTCTTTGCAACATTCTGCTTCTTGACACCAACCGTGCTACTACTACCATGCATTTCCTTCATTTCTTTGAAACACTGTATTAAACATCAAGGATTTAACATTAGGATTGAGGAGACAAATAATATTGAGCCAATTTGGAATTAAGACGACAAATGCAGAACCAAGTTAATATAAATTAAATTGTATACCTTTCTGTGACTGTGATATAAGAGCTTTAGTGTGCTTCAAATTCCATTGCCAATTTGTATTGCTTGTTGCAGAGATCACAATAAAACACCTTTCAAATTTCTTTCACCTCAATTTGAATGCAAGAAATAAAAAATGCAGGAAAGAGTTAGATTATAAAAAGATCATAGCAACTTCATCAACGAATTTTTAGTACTTCCATAAGACATTTAATTATAAAAAGAGTTAGATTCAAAATTTTCATAGAAGCACTTTGCCTTAGACATTAGGACTGCAGTGTTTCTTGTCCAATTAGAATGGAACACAGCAATACAGACCTCAAGCTTGCATTCTGTTTTTTCAGATAAACTTATGAAAGTAAAACCTTTAGATTAATTATATTAACTTATTTAGTTTAAAACAAATAAACAGTGGAAATTTTACGTTATGCTTCTTCCTTTGAGTAACCTAATCACTTACCCTGCATAACCTACTAGAATCCTATATTGCTCATTCTTTCACAACATACAAATAACCAATTCAACAAAGAGTTTAAAAAAAAAAATGCTTGCCACCAACATGGTTGCCATGATGTTTATCAACAAGTTCAACAAAACAAGGGCAAACAAATACTCTAATTAAATACCAATTCACCAATACACAAAAGATGTCAACAGTCAAAGAGCAATGATTGCACAGAAGAGAGCAATGGGCATATTAAAAAAACTCTCTTTTTGCGTTTGGGTGCCCACAGTCCCAATTTTATATTCAACAAACACCACAGTTATGTAGAGAGAATGGGACAAAGCACTCCACCTGAAAAAGATGCTTTCACCAAAAGAAACCAGTGAAATCACCCCAAAAAATTCTTCAGTTCCACACAACAACAGCTAAAAAAAAACTACAGTGTGTCCCAAGTAAAACGAAGAGTGTGAACCCAGAAAAGATAAAGCATTTTCCAATCTAAGATTCAAGTACAAGTAAATACAACACACAATTCAAATTCCACACACACATAGAAATAAAATAAAATGAAGAGTGTGAACCTGCAGCCTAAAGAACAATTGATGGATAAGGAAGAGGTGGGACATGTTGGTATGATTGGGGTGCTCAATGAAGTTAACGAGTGTTGCATGCAAGGGAATGAAAGGCTTTTCATTTGCATTTTAGATGATCGCACAAAAGGGAAATTAGAAAGAAGCAAAATGTGCTCACACCATTGAAAACCCTAACACCATTGAAGGAGGAGGAAGAAAACGAAAGATGTGCTCACACTTGCAGAGCCAGACACCATGGGTAAGGATAGTGTTCGATTAACTACACTTTTGCCATTAATGAAAACACCTTTTCTCCGTGTTTTTGGTGTTTTCAGAACAAAAACTAAAAAACTAAAATCAAAACACCTCGAAGGTGTTCTCTAATTTCTGTTTTAAAAACTAAAATTGAAAAACTGTTTTCAATTTTTTTTTTACAAAACAGTTGGTATCAAGCAAGTTTTTTTGTTTTTTTGTTTTTAAAAACAAAAAACTATTTTACAGAACACTTATCAAACAGGCCCCAAGTGTCTTGTTTCATTCTCAAACTCATTCTTCATGGTAGCCATTGTTATCACCTATCTTTGTTTGTGTTAGAATAATTTTTTATAATATAATCTTTGATATTTTGTTTTTCTTCAAATTTGTTGTAGGATGTAAAATTTCAAGATTGGTTGTTTTAATATGTAAGTCTCATATGAATCCCTATGTATTTATTTGAGTAAAAATTTAGTTTTTGAATTTTTGTGTGGTTCATTAATATTAAAAATTTATATATGTACAACCATTTTCTTCACTCACTTCCAAATGGTTGTGGTTTTTGAAAATTGCCATATCATTTTGTGGTTTCTTATTGGTGGAAGTGCTAGACTAATGAAGTTTGTTTGATGCAATTACTAGAGTCTTTTGTGGATTTTATTATAATTTAAATCTGTAAAATAAATGAATTTTATTTTATTTTATTTTTTTCGTAATTTTGCGACGGAATTTTTGGGACATTCCATCGCAAATTCAGCAGTTGACTTCGATGGTATTTATTATTCCACGCAAATTGTGACAGAATTTTTAAATATTCTGTCGCAAATTGTGACGGTATGTTAATATTTTCCGTCGTAAATTTGCGATGAAAATTTGCAATTAAATATTCCGTCGCAATTTGCGACGGTATTAGTCTACATTCAGCTCAATCTTTTGCGATGAAAAATGTTGTTTTGCGACGAAAAAAATCCATAGCATTTTGCGATGGAAAATAATCAGCCAAAATGCCGTTGCAAATTTTGTTTGCGACGAGGGTTTTTGCGACAACTTTTTTCCATCGCAATTTGCGTCCCAAAGTGTATTTGCGACGGAAATTGCCAATTTTGCGACGGAAAATGTCTGTCGCAAATAATGTATTTTCTAGTAGTGCATTTTTAAATATAATGTCCTTATTGGAATGAATCCTTTCATATGTAATTTTATATGACATAAAGAAAGTTCTTAATTTTTGATGAACAAACACTTATTTTTTCCCACCAAATATTCCAATATTTTTTCTTTCATATTTTATCATCCTTAATTTATTTATCAATAGATAACAACATTTTACTTGACTTAATCATATGAAATCACATATTACATAATCACACCCAATCTTTTTTAACTAGGAACCTTAATTACCTCTTCAAGACGAGTAGGATCTCCCAGTATTCCCACGACTTCGTCTCTTTGAGCCGGTTATGAGATAAATCCCGAGTTCGAGACGTGTCCAGGATTAAGATTTTAAACCCCCTCCTCAAGATGACATTGGTGAGAATAGAACGAGATCCTTCCACCACTCACTCAGCTCCCATGTACCAACTGAGCTACCATTATTGTGTCACACCCAATCTAATTACATAAAATATTTTCGGTGCTCCAAGATCAGAAAGTATTTGATACTCCTTTTACCAAATATAGTAAAAAGTAACACTTTTATACTACCATTGTCTTTATATTTCTTTTCACTCATATCCCATATTTTTTTTATTTTTAGGCAAGGAGTATTGCTTGTAAATTTCCAATATATGATTGTGAACACTAAGATAGAGAGTTACTCCATGTGCAAGTATACATGATTAACAAGTAATTCAATGTGTGAGAGTAAGTGATCGTTACCTCGAGGATTTATACAATAATGTATTCAATGAAATTTCTCAAGATCAATTGAAGAATCATGAAGTAAAAGTAAAGATAACCAAATGAACTAAGTATAAAACTAATATGCTGCAAAAATTAAACTACTAGTTCACAAAGAGGAGATTTTACTAATTAATAAAGCATCAGGTCTGAACTGCTTCCAAATACCTTATTTTACATTAAAATTTCTAAAATCCGCTACAAGATCTTTGTTAACTAACTAATCCGCTATAGCGGTTATGCACTTTCCAGTGATAGAACGTTAATTTGATCATGAAATGCATTATTCCTAATGTCTTCCACTCTCAAACGTCTTTAATGTCCTAGATCTAAGTTCTAAGTGATTGATTATTCCTAATCAAGCCAACACTGCTCAAGGTTTTTCCAGAAGATGTTTTCCAACTATCAATCCTAATTCTCCTCGTTCAAATTGGCCAAATAAGAAGAGGAATGTTCATTAATATTTCCTTGAACAAATTGATAAAGGTCCATCGCAGAATTCACATTAAACTATAAGGTATTTGTTAGCATATTCAGATATGGATTAGAAATTTAGCTTTCCATAGATTTACAATACAAATTCTCAAACTGAATCAATTCCATTATATTACTCAAATTCAACAACATTCCATTATATTACATAAATTCAACAGTTACACAAAGTGTCCTATATTAAGTGAACTGAAACAAAATTAAAATGAAGAGTAGAAGAGAAATTGAGTCTGGATTCTGCAGAGATATTTGCGCCAAGTAGCTCTCGATCTACTTTAAGAACTTCAATCAAAAAGTGCTCCAAGCTTTCGAAATGGAAAGTTGCACCAAAACGAAGAGGAAGAAGGAAGAAAATTTAGAAATAAAGTTTCGAATTACAAACGAAATTGAAAGCTGAAAAGTAACAGTATTTCTCTCAACTACCGTCATACCAAAATGTAGCTATGTGCTACAAATAACAAAAAGCAATTGAAAATTTACAAAATGACAAAAAGCTCCTAAAATATCCCGCTTTAGCCCTACTTGTAGCCTTGGTCTTCCCTTCAAAATTTCACCTAATGGTCCCCACATTTTCTTTTAGCTTTCCACGTCATTTTTGTTAAGTGAGTCTGCAAAAAAAATAAAATAAGGACTTGTTAATTTTTGTGCAAACAAATCACTAAAATTCATTTTTAGTAAACCTTTTCTCCATTTAACCATTATACAATAATGAGACGAGTCGGGTTTTGGTCTTGAAAGACTAAGTCTGTATTTAAATGTGTTAGACTAGTCTTAACTTGTAACCTATTACGAATATAATTATCGGCCTATGGCATGACTTATTTACAAAAAGTAAAAGTCTGGCTTAGCCTGTTAAAAAAAATAAGACAACAAAATTTCACAAAGATTCATAAATTCAATTTTTATCCAAACAGCATAATATAGAACAAAATTATTCAAAAAGTCTGCTTAACCAATAAACTAAAGTAGTACCAAATTCTGCATATCCAAAAAAATAAAAACACTACAAATTCTGTGTAAAAAATTTAATATATTGCGATGTTGCCTCTTCCTACATAAAAAACAAAAAACAAGTTAGATTATTTTTGACATTCAATTATAATATCATGAGACACTGAAAATACCTTATTTTTGATTCCCCATAATTGTTAGATATTTAAGAATTGCATTTGCAACATCGACTCTATGCCTTGGAAGTGACACTTTCACAAAAATCAAAACTCTTTTTTGTAAGTTCCATTCTGAATCAATGAAATGGCCAGTGATCATTATGTATTCAGCTATTTGGTGGTTAGACTTTCACATACAGTGGTGATGCTAATCTTGTTCACACTCATCAATTGAACCTGTAGCCATTTTTTTTGGCCTCATATAATCCAATGCAATCATTTTTTGTTGTATGATGTGACACTTTCTCAAAATTAGGATTTGCACACTGAAACACCCACCTCCAGGAAGTATCATCGAGAAAGCTAAAAGGATTCTTATGAACTATAATAGCAGTAGCAATAGCTTCTCTCATTTTTTCATTGGAACACTTTCGTTTCAACCTGAAGGCTGAAACGAAAGAGTGGTTTGAGTGCTTTCCTTCTTTCCGGATTGGGCTAATTTTTTTTTCAAGCAACTTGTTAAATGCCTCTTTAGATGGCTTGTGTTTGCTCCCAGTTCACCACGTGCAAATTTGGATTTACAATGGTTGCATAGTGCCTTAAGCCCAACATTAGGGATGTCCACTTCTTGAAAGTCGTCCTACACCTTTGATGTTTTTTGCCTCTTATTTGTGGTGCTTGCATATGCATCTTGGGTTGGTAGTTCTTGTTCTTGAACATCAACATTATTCACTGCATGTGAATTAGAGGTCATTTGCCTAGTTTGTCAAAGAAACAATACAAATAAATCAGCAATAATAAGCACCCAGAGCAGAACATATAGGGAAGGAATTTGAACATGCTTCTTATATGTTCCGTGAAAAATTCAAACCATTAAAATAATACCATGTAGTAATGAAAATATCACATTTCTCTTCAGGTCTAAACAAATACTGCAGCATACTCATCGTGATGTTATTAGAACAGTGGCTTGGATTCACATTGAACCTCAACACTTGAGATGTAGTTTCAAAACGATGTAGTTGTGTGTATGCAATGTCACGGTCCAGCTAAGACTGTGTTGGCAAACATCATTGTATTTGGCCATTCATTTCCATTTTCTTTCTCCTTAGGATCTTTCCCTTCTCTTTAATTCTTAAGACTAAGTTAGCAATGTGTAGGTAGTTGCATTGGTCACTCTGAAGATTTTTTTCACTGCCACCGACAGAATCCATCTTTACCATTTTAACTTTAGTTGCAGCACGATGTTGTCTCCTTATGAAGATCTACTTCTATTTCAGTTCAATGTCTTCAACTTTTTTTATTGATATTTTTTTTGTTGTTTGTTTTTTCTATGAAGGCAGCATGTGGACAAGGAAAATAATATATTGAGAAAAAAGAGAGGATATTAACGCTAGCAGAGAGAGAAAAAAGAGGAGGAAAATAAATAAATAATTATTTGTTGTATTCCTTTTATGTAAAATTAAGAGGAAATTATCCAACTATTACGAATAAAATAAATAAAAATAAAAATTTGACTTTATTGAATAAGTTTGACTTTAAATGACTTTATCGAGGAATCCTGACTTCAAATAGCTTTACTAGTAAGCTTGACCTCTTACACAAAGTGTTTTTTTATCAAATAATTCTTATGATGATTTTTATCAAATATTTCAATGTTTAAATAGATAATACAAACCAACAAAGTAACTACTCACTAACATTAGATAGGCTCCACTAATAGTTAATGCCTAAAGTTGAAATTCAAATAACAAATAAAATAACTACACACAACCCACTATTTAAATAAACCAACAATTCATAAAATAATAATAAAATAATAAAAATAAAAAAATGTAACACCAACCTTTTTCGTTTTTCATTCCTTTTATGTGAATTCAAGAGCTAGAGAACAAACACTCACATGCTATACAAAACAAGCTATAAATTCTAAACTGAAATTCACATCTTTAAAGCTACTTGGTAGCCAAAGCAGAATGCATATATTCAAAGAAAACAAATCCATAAATGTTTAATAATTCATTAAATATGATCATCAATTGACAACTCAAATTGTGTTAAGAAAAATAAAAAAAGTTATCCCCAAGATCATTCAAATAAACCAAAGTTAATAATGAGAAACCTGTGAGGATGATAAAAATAAACAATATATAATTTTCAGTATTAATCAAGTTAACAAGTGATCTTGTGTGTTTTCATTTTGTAGCTTTTATGAGATACAATGGTGAGAGGACGAAGCCTAAGAAGGTGAGGAGGAGCAATCAGAACTTTGAGTAAACTATACCTTGAAGGCAATCACGGTTCTCTGCCTTCTTCCTCACAAGCCAGCGGTAAGGAAGTCTGACCAAGAGTTTCCGGCGTGGCCTTGCAGATTTGCTTTTGTTGGGGACGATTACTTGGATCTTTGGTGGAGAAATGGGTTGAGGAGAGAGAGAGCAGTAAGGAATGTTGAAATAGAGGGATGTTGAAATGATTAATGCAAAAATTAAATAAATTTAATATAACAGACCAGCCTCCCAAACTCCAAGACCAGGCTTATCCATAAAAGCCTGAGACTTTTTAAATACAAAGAATATGAATTTAAGTTTGAATCCAATAATTAAAAAAGACGGGCTTGGCCAGGACATGCCGAAACAGCCTGGCCTAAGCCCCCTCGCGGACCCCCTACCCTTATTATCACCCCTAATATTAGCATCCAAAATATCCAATATACATATTAATTCCGGAACAGTGTGTTCATCAACTTTTTTACCTAAATGTCACGCGAACAGTATTATTTTCCAATATGCCACGTGGACAAGTTCGCTGGGTACTGTAGCAAACTCGATTTGCTGACGTGTCACGTAACGAACTTGGTACTGTGTCCACTAAAAATGTGACATGACAGCAAATCGAGTTCGCTACAGTATCCAGCGATCTTGTCCGTGTGGCACAGTGGAAAATAACATTGTTTGCATGGCATTCAGATAAAAAAATTGCTAAACAATGACATTTTGATCGGTATTCCTATTCATTCCTCTCTCTAAGGTTACCTAACAAGTATGTACTCGAGGATCACATGAAATGAGCTCCTAATTACATATTAGCTAATCACGTAATCTCACAAAACTTATAAATGGGCCCGGTCCGTTTGAAAGCCACAGTACTGGCCCAACACCCAACATGTCTTTGTCTCTCTCTGTGAGCATAGGATCTAACGAAATCGAGGAGTTAGGGGAAGAAGTTGAGACTGAGAGGGAAAGAATTGTATTCATCTTTATGCGCAGGTAAATTCGATCATAAAAACAGAATCTTTTCCTTCCGTTTTGCGTTTTCGATCGAAACCCTTCTTTCATTCCCTTTGTTTCCTCTGAAAAACCATCGAAAATAGAGAACTAGTTGCTTAGATATTAGGTGCCATATTTATTACTATTGGATCTGTGGATTGTCTCATTTTCACCTCTCTTTTTTTGAACCATTTTATGATGTTTAACAGGCTTGTCTTGTGTTTCAATAGATTCAATCCCCTTCCTCGTAACCTGTTCTAGTGAGTTATACTATATATATTATCCTATATATACATGTGTGTGTGTGGAGATTGAAATTTTATTGTTTGTTTTTGTTTTCTCAACATGCGTGTGTGTGTGTGTGTGTGGAGATTGAAATTTTATTGTTTCTTTTTGTTTTCTCAACATGCGTGTGTGTGTGTGTGTGTGTGTGTGTGTGTGTGGAGATTGAAATTTATTGTTTGTTTTTGTTATCTCAACATGTTTTTTCGTTGTGTGTCCCTAAGAAGTGGTCAAAGGTTGGGTTGTTGAATAATAGAATTGTATGTTGCAAATGGACTAGTTTGGAAAGCTATAGATGAATTATAGTTTTGTCAGGTAAGTTTGGGCTAGGCCTTTCTTTCCCTCCAAGGAAATACAGATGAATATCTCTTCTAAACACTTTTACAGCCACCCAGTGTTAAGGGTAACTTTTATTTCTTCTATCAAATCTGTTCGATGAAACATGGTTATTTAGTCTTTCAGAATTCAGACTACCGTTCTGTTTTATTTTATTTTTTCAAATGGTTGATAGCAATACTTCCCATTGATTTGAATAGAAGTAAATAGTAGTTAACCATAACACACTGATCAAGGAATGGCTGAACTTGGCAGGATTAGCAGTAGTGTCGTTTTGTTTGATAAGAAACGTAAGCTTTAGTGCATCTTATTAATTTTGCAGCCATCTAGTGTTAAGGGAAAACTTTTCTTTCTTCTATCAAATCTATTTATTGAAAAATATTTATTTTGTCTTTCAGACTGCTTTTCTGAAAGCATTTCAAATGGTTGATAGCAATACTTCCTCCGGATCACCTGAAGAAACTCAAAATCCCAACCCAGATGGGAATGCACCTTCTGATAGTGATCTTGCATTGGATAATCTAGCGCAAAAAGTTCAAGAATCTCTTTCTCTGGAAAAAAAACATAAGTTTTGGGAAACCCAACCTGTTGGGCAGTTCAAGGATTTAGGGGACACCAGTTTGCCAGAAGGACCTATTGAACCTCCAACCCCCTTATCTGAGGTCAAACTAGAACCATACAACCTTCCTAACCTCTATGAATGGGTTACTTGTGACATCAACTCCGAGAATATGTGCGATGAGATATACAACCTTCTCGCTAATAATTATGTTGAGGATGATGAGAACATGTTTAGATTTAATTATTCAAAGGAATTTCTGCGCTGGGCTTTGCAACCTCCTGGTTATTTCAAAAGTTGGCATATTAGTGTCCGTGTTAAAAGTTCCAAGAAGATGGTTGCCTTTATATCAGGTGTTCCTGCTAGAATCCGAGTTCGTGATGAGGTTGTTAATATGGCAGAGATAAATTTTCTCTGTGTTCATAAGAAGCTTCGAACAAAGAGGCTTGCTCCGGTCATGATCAAAGAGGTGACAAGGAGGGTGCACTTGGAGAATATGTGGCAGGCAGCCTACACTGCTGGAGTGATTCTTCCTACTCCAATAGCAACTTGCCAATACTGGCACAGATCATTGAATCCCAAGAAGCTGATTGATGTTGGTTTCTCTAGGCTTGGTGCACGAATGACAATGAGTCGAACCATCAAGCTTTACAAGCTACCAGAATCAACAGTCACCCCAGGGTTCAGAAAGATGGAAATCCATGATGTTCCTGCAGTTACAAGGCTAATTAGGAACTATTTTAGCCAATTTGTTGTTGCGCCTGATTTTGATGAAAATGATGTGGAGCATTGGCTTCTTCCAAAGGAGAACGTTGTTGATAGTTATCTGGTTGAAAGTCCTGAAACTCATGAGGTCACTGACTTTTGTAGTTTTTACACACTTCCTTCCACTATCCTTGGCAACCAAAATTATTCAATTTTGAAAGCAGCATATTCTTTTTATAACGTCTCGACAGTCACGCCGTTTCTTCAGCTGATGAATGATACTCTTGTTGTGGCAAAACAGAAGGATTATGATGTTTTCAATGCATTAGATGTCATGCAGAATGAAACCTTCTTGAAAGAACTGAAGTTTGGACCAGGCGATGGGAAACTTCATTATTATCTTTACAACTACAGAATAAGGCAGGCATTGAAGCCATCAGAGCTTGGTCTTGTGCTTCTGTAGTCTAAATTTTGGAATTAATCATGGTATGGATGAATTATGAATCATAATGGTTTTCCTGATAGATGGTTGCATGTTATGTGGTGATCCACACGGTTAAACCTTACATTTTGCTTTACCTTTTGATAAAACAAATTTTAGAGAGTCCTTGGTGGCAATTATGGTGTGTCAGTGTCTCAGTGATGGTATAACTTAAGGATTGCCAATTCCTGTTTGCGGATTTTTTCATGCTGATGGTGGTGATGTCTCTTTTTTAGTTTAAATGTTTGACATCTAATATTCCTTTTAGCAAAGCATATAATTATCTGTTCCTGGACTTTAATAACATTTGTTATTACTGCATGTTGGACACATGGCTGAAACTAGGATGTTCAGCACAAAATGCAAGAACAGTGTCATTGCAAATCTCCATGTTCCGCCTCTCATGCATTGATGATGCATATTCGAGAGGCCTACGCATATGGAGGATTAAAATCAATGTGAACAAATGACCCGTACGGAATGCCAATTTCGTAGCATTCCTCTTTCCCTGCGATTATCAATATTTAACATGCATTTTTCGTTTATTAATTTTGGAAGACAATATATGTTATATGGGTAAAGTGTGTGTCATTTTAAAGGATGTAAAATTATGTCATTTTAAGAGAGAGAAAGATATAGATAAAGAATGAGAGAGAGAGTTGACTAAAAAAAATAAAGGTGTGGGTCCTACCTCTTTATAAGAGTGAAAGGATATAAGTTGTGTCATTTAAAAGGATAAACACTTTTTCCATGTTATATATACTGGGATTGAGAGTATTTTATTCTTGGATGAATTTTATCTTCATGTTATTTTCTAGTTTTTGGATGATCTAATTTGATAAATATTATTCTTGCAAATCCTATCATGAACGAAATTATACAGAAAGCAATTCCAAAGTGATTTTATTAAGGGGGCAAAATGGATAAACTAAGTATACTTTTGATGGTTTTAAAACTGGACTTGGATGCAAAGAGTTATAGTAGAATTAAGCGATATAAAACAAAATAAAGGGGGTAAATGATTGTACGACAAACCACGAGAGGATTTATAAACTTTTCCCTAACTATTTATTCTTATTATTAATGATGAATAATTATGTGAACATTAGAATTGAACTAAATAATTTACTAAACTAATTCATATATCATTCATAAGTAAACAAGGTATCCATTTTGCAACTATAAATAACATTTATACTAGATGGAAACATCATCGTCCTACTCTCAAGTTTGGCACTTACATCAATTATGGTGATCAAGGCGGGTGAAATTATTTTGTGAGCTATAATTTTAAAATTAATCTTAATTAAATACAAAGACAAAAATATAATTAAAATTTGATTAGAATAAAAAAGTATTATTTGAATAATCTAAAAAATAATTAAACAATAACTTATATTATATGAGCACAAAATTGAAAATACCTATAGTGGTATCCAATCAAGTTATAAGTAAATACTGAGATTCGAGCTTTAAGATAACCTTAAATTTAGCCAAATGACAATAACATTAAATGAGTTTATATTGCTTCTACATTGGAAAAATATTCAGTAGTACGAATGTACCTATCACTCGATAGGACCTTTACCAAATACGAAAAAAAGTAACATATTTACACTATCCTTACCTTTAAAAAATTTTCCTTTCATATCCCTATTTTTTTCTTTTTTGATAAGGATGTACCTACTCCTGTCGTAGATTTACTCCTACATTGGATCCAAATCCAGATAGATTCAGTGGACTGTTACTATTAATACATAAAGACATGTTCGGCCTATAAACATCACATGCCACGCAATAAGAAATTAAAATGCCAAAGGAATCTGATAAAATAAATTCCCCCCAAAAAAAGTTGAAATACAATATCATTGGATCAACAAATTTTTATAAACAGAAAGTGAAATCAGGAGGAATCTATTTATCGACCTTGCATTGAACAACTTAAGCCAAGGGGATAATTTCACCGCGGCAACCTGCATGAATAGACCCACAAGATCAAATGGTTGTTATTATGAATCATACGATTGGAAAATTAACAAATAAGTAGGTAGGATTGCGTATGGATGGTACATTGTTCATAAAACTCTTTGGCTAGCTGTAACATTGAATCAGTATCTTCAGCCATCCATGAGATTCTTTCTGCCTCCTTGATTGCCTCAGCGGCCAAATATGATTTGCTTTCAGCATCAGCCACTCTGTAGGCCGCAGTATCAGCAGCTTCCTTTATTGTCTCATTAGATGCCATAAAAGCAGAGGCTGGCAATGGCCGTTGTGGCCGGACATCCTTTTGTTTCGGTGTAGGCGATTTTGTCCCTGATGAGGCCTCCTTTTTTATCTTGTAACAATTTTGTACCTGCAGTTTAGATGCTAAAGAGTTGAGAAATCCACCTTGAATGAAAACAAGCTTCAAGATCGTTCGGCTTAAATGTGTGGGATTTCTGCTTGTGTGCCCGTTGGAAGCAGTGGAACAACAATTTTGGGAGGGCAAGAGTCCTGAAAATGGAAGCTATGGTAATGGTGATAGTCTTGTGCAGTAGAAACTTGGAAAGCTATGATGCTGAAAAAGAAGAGAGCAAGGGACAGCTACTCCTTAGAGAATATCCCCCACCCAAGATCCTTACAGAAACATATGGCAGAACCACTACCCAATTTCAAACCATTCAGAGGTCTAAGGAATACGTATCAGTCAGAAAAGAATTTCAAAAAGACTGAGTGAGTGGCATAGATTGCTGGGCTGGCATATCACCGGCATGCTGGTGGAAAACAATGCTTACACCTTATAGCCTGTGGATACATTGGTAAGAAGTGTCTAGTGGGAAGCCCCATAGCCAATTGCCAAAGTAATGTTTTCGGACACCAGATTGCCAAAAATCCAAACCACCCTTCCTCTGCATGGCCCTACAAGTCTCCCAATTCAAACTGATCTCTCCATTTCTCTCCCACCCTGACCCGAAAAGTCTATCATATCCTCCCAATGCTTTGAGGAACCCCAATTGGATTTTTGAACAAAGATATGAAGCAAAGAGCATTGGTAGACTGGCAAGCTTGAATAAGGGTGACTTTTAGAGCAACAAAAGGTTTGAGGGCGTAGGAGCTTAGAAATAAGGGAATAAAACTGAGAAGCAGAGGAGGCAGGCAGATGCATACTGTTTAGGAAAAGAGAACAACAATCAGTCAATCACTGATCAAACATGCACTAAAGCCAAGTCAACCAAGTAAGATTCTTTGACGATAAAACAGCATAACATCCACAAGTTGAAATAATAAAAATTAATAACTATAATATACAATATATCTGTAAAAGCATCAATAGAGGATTGATTTACCTTTTCAAGTTTCCCTTGACTAACAAGCCTCCTCAACCTTGTACTTAATGCTCTTCTGAAATTTTGAGGAACCTGGTGCTTTTTCTGCAGTATTATATGTGGTTGTTGTTACTTCTAAAGTAAAGAAAAAAAGGTGCAGGGCTTCAACATACTACTTCGAAAGATCATAATGGAAAAAATATCATCTTCAGGTCAAAAATACTGGGAGGTTCTTTGAGTTGATGAATTGATCTTAAATGCCCAAAAGTAAGGTGAAGATGGCAAAGGGATACGTAACGTTACAATTTCCAAACATGTCAGGCATAACCAAAATAATTTAACCTAACAGGGAAACAAATTGTTTATTACTCTCTTGTAAGAGTGCACTGGGGAGTCAGACAGCCCAAGGAAAACTCAACCCTAGATCTTCAAAGCACAATAATGATCGCAAAATTATATCAAGGTAATTGAGATGCATTTCCATTCTAGGCTTTGATACGTAAAATATTTATTATGTAATATCAGAAACACCACGATGAAACTAAATGGTATAGTGAGAGCGTTGTCAAAATATGGTAACATTAAAAACAATAAAGATCATCTTACCTCGATGAAACTAACAATGGCATTTAGGTCAGATCCATTGGTATCTTTTAGTGTTGATAAAGCTTCAAAAACCATTGCATTATACCTGATAAAATGAACAAAAATACAAACAACCCCTCATAATATGATCTTAGTTGACTGAACAAATAGCATATCACATTAAAATGCTCCATCAAATTTATAACAACATAATTAATGACAGTCAGCTAGAAATGATGTAAAGGGTAAATGATAATGGAATGAATAGTTCTGTAAAACCACGTTTACTGCATAAAAAAAAATAAAGTTGATAAGTGGATAAGATAACATTAACATATCTCTCCATCATACATTTAAAATGACTGATATTTTGTTATATTGAAATTTCAACTTCAGTTGTCGTTTGGTGTCCTTGGTCGCAGTCAATGCAATGCCAGGACTTAAGGAAAACCTCTCTCCTTAGACTTGTTATTGGATGAGAATATTTTATGGCATCTTTTAGCTCAGCAGGTGGATTCTTCCAAGGCTTTTATTTGGTAGACATGCAGAGGTTGAGGGGTTGAATAGCTTTTTATTATGAACATCATTGTATGTTTTTACCTTTTGCTGCTTTGTATAAGTAACACATCTTATCATCTTTTTCTTTGTAACTTTTATTCAGTTTTTCATTCAAATAAACTTTCATCTATTCTCCATAAAAAGAAAAGTAAATGCAAAAATTCTGAATCAATTGTATCATCTATGACGCACGGATACTCCAAAATTGGTGACCTATCCATATCCGACACCAATACTCATACAACAAACTTGCATTTATTTTGGCATATCCCCAGATTTTTTGTTTTGTGAACACCCACCAGACCAACACCCAAAAAGTTTTATTATTTAAAAAAATCTAAGATACAAATTCAACTATTCAAGCCCCATTCCCACCAATTCCCAACCTCAGATTATAATACAACTCTTACAATTTTGTTTCCTTCAAAATTATTGCACAAAATAACCATCAACATGAATTATAACATAGGTAATCATCATAGACAAGGTGAAAAGTGGTCAACACTCAACAACAAGTAACTGTCAAATAATAATTCAAAACAAAAGCTGCCTCTGAATGAAAATATTTATTTTTTTGGGATTAATGTAAAGAACAGTCACTTCTAGGTTACTAATATAACATTAATTTTGCGTTAATGGGTGCAAATGGATAAGGCATATAGATAGTACTGACATAGATTAAGATACCTTGGAGGATTTTTGACATCATGGTCATTTTGAGAAGGATCAGAAGGTGCCGTTTGCTGAGGCACAGCAGTAATTTGTAGAGTGGCACTGGAAGCAGGAGAAGGAGCTTTGAGTTTGGGAACCCTGGATTTTTCTTTGGACCCTTGAGCACCATTACTCACACCCAAATTTCGCCATTTATCCTGAAAATCAAAATCAACAAAAAAATAAAATAAAATAAAATAAAATAAAAACAAAAATTGTAAAAGAAAGAAGTAGTTGGGTGTTAGGAGGTAGCTAGGTACCTTGAGGTCGATGTTGGAACGGGAAGTGAGGAAAGGGGCAAATTGGGGATCTTTGAGAATGTTCTTCCATTTCCCAGGGCCATGCTTTTCCACTCCAGCGATTAGGGCATCTTCTTCATCCTGCGTCCACTTCAGCTTCTGATTCCCCATTCAACATTCAAACCTTACCCCTTCCCTCTTCTTCTTCTTCCTCCTTTCACTTTCAGATAAAGCATGAAGTGTTCATGAAATAACTTGCATGTTAACAGCAAGTGTTCTTCCCTGGTGTTTCAGTATCATAGTTGGGCTTCATGATTAGGGCCTATTACATTTCTAGGCCCGATAGGCCCAGATCCAACATTACTGCTCTGGATTCACATATTTTATATTTTTTTGGTAAATTGTTAGGTCTGATTTAATTTGAGTAGGTTTGGGTTTCCCCAAAATAGCATGATCCAAGTGAATAATTAATTTTCATGAATCATGCCAAAGAGAATAACATGTATTCTATATTTCTATTTGCATTAATAACTATTATTAGTAAATATTTTTTTTAAAAGTATTTAGATTCAAATAAATATTTAAATTTAATTACCGTTTTATCTTTAAAAGTAAATATTTCGGGCAAAACATTCGTTTGTTTATCTTTATTGAATAATAAAATTTATCTTTACATGATGCCAAATACTCAACCCTTACGAAGCTTCAGTACATAACCAATTAAGAAATTTGTAAGTCAACTATTTTGTTATATATAGCATTTGTAAATTATTTTTAAATTATCAAAGTGATGACATACGAAATATATATATATATATATATATATATATATATATATATATATATATATATATATATATATGGGAAGAATTTGTTTATAAATTTTTTTTTACAAATTTTTTCAAATAAAACTATTTACTCCGGAAATACATAGTGTAACCTAATGTACTTCCGAGAGTACATAGTGTAGTTTATAAACAAAAATTTTGTAAATATAACTCTCCACATCTTCGTTTGTGTCTATGGCTAGTGAGTTTCCTGTAACATGATATTTGTATTTTCCAATATTTTATATATATATATATATATATATATATATATATATATATATTTCGTATGAGATATAATATTTTACTTACTTTTTTTCTTACTTATCTTACCTGCTCATTTTCAATACTACTAAATCAGAATCTCACTCTTTTTCTCTCCTCTTGAGATCAGAATTAGAGGTATTCTTCACAAGAAACAATCTTGTTCATGGAGCTAGTTCTCTAAAAGGAGATTTTTTGCATTCATAAAGACTTGAACACAAAATCTTACTTAAGCAGAATCAAGTATGTACTACTTGAACCAATCACTTGGTGACAAGTTGTAAACTTTTTATTGCAAGTGAATCTTTCGTTTTAATTTTCCACCTCCATAATTGAAGATTTTTAAAGCCTTTGGATATTAACTTAAATCCATAAAGTAAAGTACTTTGCAAGATGTTTAAGGGCTCCGCCACCCCTGCATATTGCAAATCTAGCACTGTACAAACATAATTGCTTATATTATTGCCAAAAACAATAACACGAACGCCTATAAACTCAAAAGATAATTATACATAAGTGGAAAAGGAATTAATATTCCTTGTCGTGCATAATTTATTCTAAGGTCACAACCACAACTATTCACAAACCAACAACACTTTTTTAAATGGAGATACTGTTGGGGATTCCTCTGAAAGTTAGTCCCTCCTCACTTGAAGGATAAAGCAAAGTGTAAGGCATGCTAACTGGACCAACTCGGTTTCTCAAAGTTTCATCATTGTTCCTTTGTATGAGTTGTTGCTCAATATCTGCTAGTGTTTTTCCAAACTTCTTGAAGGCAGCTAAGGCATTTGTATCAGAAGTCCAAAATTCAGCACTATCTCTCTGCCCAAGGTAATACTCATCAGAAGCATGCCTTGACAAGATTTCTATGACCGAAAGATCAATGAGAGTTTGAAACTTAGGTGTAATTGTTCTCAAGTAAGCCTTCTGAGGGTTTTTTACTAGCTCATCATACTCAGTGGTTCCTTTCTCAGGCATGAATCTTCTGCTAAGAGTTGGACGGTTTAAGATGAAACCTCCATAAGGGTATTGTCCAAAATTAACAGCTGCATGAAGTGCTGAAGCAATCCATATGATAATGCTGCAAGCTTGAATCAGGTCTTCACGAGATTGCATTTTAGGCCACCATGTCTCATTTTTCTTGTCACCATGACCAACCTCTACAGCTTCTTTCCACCAAGATTGGAGTTCAGAATCTTGCTGAATTGTGCTATCTGATGTGTAGTATAAGGAGACATAGTCTTGAACCCATGTATTAATAGCACCCCAAATGTCTAGTCCATCAACAGCATAAGGGTAGTCCTCTATCACAAGGCGAAGACCATGTGGGGAAGCTGAGTCCTCCACTGCTATTCCCCTACAAACAACATATATAATAATTAAGATCAAAAATGGTTTCAAATCCATGCCTTTTGTATTCAAATTTTCATTATTAATCAACTAAACTTCAATTGGAATTTTGGATTTTGTTAATGGTGTGTATATTTGTAAGGATTACCTCTTGATAAGATCAGCAGGTAGTGCTTGCTCTGGAAAAACCCAATCCTTGTAAATTACTGAAGACATTTCCATAGCATGACTTCCCCATAAGAATGTTTTTTCAATAACACCATCTTCATTGACTAATGCTAGCCTAGCAAGTGCATTTATATTCATGGTATCACGATAGTGAGGATGTAACAGTTTATAAATAGGATGAAGCACACTAAGCTGTCTGTTTGTTGCTATGACGAATGGCTCAACAACTGCATGCGTATTTAACCTGTAATCCATGTAAAGATATCACTAATCATTTTATATATACATAAACCTAAGTTTATTTGTATGAATCCCATTGACAAAATTTTATACCAGTGGCTGACTAGTTGATGAAAGCATGAGTCATTTACAATAACATAAGCCTTGGCCAATAGCCATATAGAACTTTCAACACCTTCAGCTGCAGGCAAGTAGACATTACTAACAGGACCATGTTGATCTCCCTGAGGATTTGGCAAACTTAACTCAATGGCCAATGGCTTTAAAGTTCCATCAGTTTTCAAGAAAAGGATGGTTCTAGAAGCATAAGCCTTTGTGGAAGTTGAGTTTATTATCTTTAGATATGGAAATATTGCATCATGGTGATCCAATAGAAACAATTTCTTGCTCTGGATAGCCTGCTCAACCCAATTTAACTTAAGTCAATTTTATTTATTGGAACCATACAAACAATAAAATGGCTTTGAGTCTTTGACTGCAAAGCAATAGCAAAATTCATCTCAATAATATATTAATACATGAGACACAAATTTATCTTTACCTCATCTGCAGTGAGCCCTTCTAAGGTAGGTTCTATAAGTTCTTTGGTTATTGTGCTAGTATGATCACCATAGACTGCGCTATCTAGCTTACTTTTTGGAGGAAAATCCTGCAATTAATTTTGTGAAATTATGAGGAATGTTTTTAAACAATGGTTCTCTCCATTAAGGCCATTAAGTAGATCAATGTTGAGAATAGGAATTTAAACTAGTATGAAAATTCAATGTTAGTTAGATGTAGTTGTTTAAACAATGAACTATCAATCTTACTTGAAGACAACGAATTAAGCCAGGATTTACACCAACAATAATCTCTCTTGCAAATTCTTCATCAGTCATCCATGCAGACTTACTCACTGCTCAAAATAATAAAGAATAACCATTGTCAAATTATCCATTAGCTTTGCATGCTGTTGAATGTAGAAAAATTATAACAATTTAAGTACTTGTAAGTGTCATTTTATCTAAGAAAGGTAAGATACCTTGAATAACTTTAGGAGGAGGAAACTTAAGGAACTGTTCACCATCAGTTCGGAAGATTTCACTTACCACTGGTAAAGATTGAGTAAGCTTACTAATTATATCTGTAGGCAGCTTAATTCCTCCTTCGTAGAGACTATTCACATCATCAAAGCTATCAAACTCATTTGGCGTGAAATTTATATCAAATACAGATTGTAACGCAGGGATTACATCTTGAGATACAGATTTCAGACCATAAGCAAGAAAGTCTGAGGATTTCACGTGACCAAAAGCTTCATCTCTTGGAATATAGACACTGTCGCTCCTGCTCTCACTCTTAGGATCTATTAAAGATGATAGAATAATAAATATAAGCAACGATAAAATGCTTTTTGAAGCCATGAAAAATTTCCATAACTCTTGAAACATTGCATAATTTTCAAGGCATTGTAGTACACCTTTCACCCAATGTAAACAATTATGTTATGTCTAAATTGTGGGGCTTCTTTATTGGACATGATTTAACTTGGAAGTATGGATTTAAATAAGTTTGGTTAGAATGTGACTAGCCAAAACATGGCTTTAAATTGATAAAGACTTATCACCCCCTTTAGCCAAAACATGGCTAGTACGAACCAAACCCAACTTTGATGAGAGTCAGTCAAGGAAAACCCATGGCAGTGGACCACAACCAATAAATCAACTATAACAAAATGTACTAAACACCACGATTCAACTCAAAACGTTAAGACATTGAATGTATGAGTATTCCAAATTATATGATATTTACTTAACCTTTTTTTTATAAATGTGAAATTCCATCGCACTTAATTGAATATCATAAGAAACTATGGGCGTGTTTGGATATGTTTTTATTTTTTTGTTTTAAAAACTATTTTGAATATAAATTTTGAAAATTGATTTTGAAAGTAAAAACACAATAAAACTTGTTTGAATATAGTTAGATTTGATGTTATAAAGAAAAACTTGTTTGAGTATAGTTAGATTTGAAGTTATAAAGAAGTTGCAGTTATTTACAAAAATATCATTAATAAAATTTCATAATTACAAGATTGCCATTATAAAATAATTTAAAATTAAAAAGAAATTAAATTTATTTACAAGAATGTCATTAATGAATTCCCATATTTATAAAATTGCCACTGCGTGCTAAAACAAAAAAACAACTTTTGAAAACATCATTGGGTTGGCCTGATTTTTTAGTTTTTAAAACAAAAAAACAATCATGATATTTAGAATCATTTTTTAAATTCCAAACAGGATTTGGATGTGAAAAAGTAATTATGTGATCATGTTATTTGATCAGAACCATTCGTTTAAAAATCATATATTTTTTTTCTCTTATCTCACCATGATTGTGATCAAATAACATAACTATAAGTATTTTTTCACATGAAATGATCCAAATTTCTCAAAACAAGTTTTTTGTTTTAAAAGTTTAAAAACTGTTTCAAACAGGCCCTATGTATGTGTTTTTGCCCAAATTATGAACCCCCTTCCACAAAATGAAATTAAAAAAAAAATGTGAATTTATGCAAGAGTATCTTTAAAAAAGGAAAAGAAGAGAAAAGCCTGACCTGTACGTGTTGGTTTTCTGCCTGTTCTTCCCCTACGAGGATAAGGATAGGTGCTAGATCCTCCCAAAACTGGACGAGCATACTGTTGACCCTTATCTGGGTCACCCAAATCATTGTAAGTATCATAATCATATATTCTTTCCCAGTACTGTCGCTCCCCTGTTCCATCTCCTCTTAAATTCTTCAACTCTAATTGTCTGAAGGAGACTAATGCAGCTGGTGTTGCGCTTGGTAGATAAGTCTACAATATATTTCATGTATTTTCTATTAACGATATATATAGAGTTCAAGAAACTTCAGAACGAACAATACTAACAGTTGAAAGGGAGAATATACTTACATATATATACTATGCCAAATATGTATAAAATTAGACTATTAAAAAAAGGCAATTATACTTCTCGTGTTAAGAACCATGTTAAAAAAAGGCAATTATACTTATATATATATATATATATATATTTTTTTTTTTTTTTCTTTTTTTTAATTCCACTTGAAAGCGGGAGACGGTGAGAATCAAGCTCTGATACAATGTTGAGATATATAGTCTCACATTAATTGGATGAGCAACTAATATGACCTCTATAAGGTCTTGGACACTCTCACCCCTTGAGCTAGCTTTTGGGATGGTGACCTCAAGTTTCTTAACATTGCTAAAAAAAAAGTTCTTCTACCGCAGACACATATTTATCAAAACATGGTGTTGGATTTTAATTTTTTTTAAAAAAAAACCAAAGGATCCCATTTTTCTATGCTTTTTGCTGCAGAAGAAGTGAATCCTAAAAAAAATTCACAAACTTGTGGAATAATATGTGTGGATTATTTGACTGTAAAAATATGTGAATTAACATCTCTACCTAGAATGATATAATTTAAGTATTTAAATTCCAACTATAACTTGCTAGATAGATAGATAGCTTACATTGTTGGCGAAGAAAATGCGATCACTTTGATAGTTTTTTGCATTGTAAATCCATGAGTTGCAAACAAAGTGGATGGTTCCTTGGTTTGGAATATCTTCAAGAGTCAAACTGATAAGCAGGAACTCAGCTGACAAATAGTTCTTAATATAAAATGCTCCAGGGATTCCAAAGTTACTATCATAATCAAATTGAATACTGAATGCATTTTGCTTTGCTCCCAAGGTTGGCAAATTGATAATAGGATCTTTTATAAAAGCCGGATTTCCCAGTTTTCCTTTCCCGCTTGCTGCAAAAAATTTGTGCACAAAATTTGTAGATATTAAAGCAGAATTTTAATAGTGCAATATATTTACCGAGGAAAGGGGCATGTTCCTTATTAATTCATCACAAAAAATTTAAAGAATTCAATTTGAAATTTAGCGTGATTCACATCTTGAGCGGACTGTTCAATTTCTCTTAATAATATCATTTTGTTATCTCTTAAGTAAAAAGCTTACTCTTAAGATTTTACTCTTATTTTTTTAGGACTTCAAAACTTACTATTAATATTAATTAGAATGATTGATGATTTGAGCATGATACTAGAGCCAAGTGGGAAGTTAAATTTATCTTAATATTATAAAAGTTCTTCTTGTGATTATGATTGTTGAAGTAATAAAACTGCTTATACAATTATTTTACTCATTCAACAAAAATGATTCGAAGCCATCATTTTAGGACAATGTTACCTGTACGTCACAATAAATATATTATATAGGTTTAACTTTTAATGGTTTGTTTGGCTTTTGTTCTCATTTTTCTCCATGAGTCACAATCTTCAATAATTGTGTTAGTTTTCTATTTAACTTGTGACTATCTCATTAGTGAGTAATGGACTAGGACCATATAAATAAAACGATTTCTAAAATTAGACTTTTAGATGGTGTTAAAGTCCACTTATTATTGAATACATTATATTACTAAGATGTAGAAACGAGCAAAAATCATAATCATTTGCCCTCAGTTATTGAAAATGTATATCAGAACTTATAGTGACATAGTTAATGAAGGACGATGCTTTATATAAATATATTTCTAGCCAAATATATATATGTTTGTCAAAGAAATTATGTATAAAACTATTAGAATGACTTTTCCTTTGTTGGGTTGAAACAATTGTTTATCATGATATCGTAACATTTGTAAATATAGAATTATGGAAAAGTATTTGTCATTTTAAATGACACAAAGTTATGTCATTTCAAGAGAGATAGACACATAATAATTTTTTTATTTAAAATTTAAATTTAAAAAAAACCAATCATTTTCTCTCCCATGATTTTCATTTCTTGTATCTATCTCTTCCCTAAAATGACATAACTTGTGTTATTTAAAGTGACAAACATCAAACCCATAGAATTATGAGTTGCACTCCACTTACTATTGAAAATAAGGGAGTATAAGGTAAAAAAAAAAAAATTAACCCATTCATATTCACATTTCAAGCCAAATAGCATTTGCATATATTAGAAAAATTATATATAAAACCACGGATTTTATTAGCCTTCTTTTACATAAGATAATTATCTTATGTTATAGTGAGAAAATGAGTGGGTCCCACCATTATAAGAAAAAAATATAGGGTACAAAAATCAGAGTGAGAGAACACGAGAGAAGTTATCTTATGTAAAATGAGAGTAATATTTGCCATAAAACCATTAGAGTAACCTTCACCCAAAAACTCGAACTTTTAGGTGGTTGAAATAATTGTTTATCAATATTTGAAGTTTGTTTAAGAAAAAAAAGGTTGTAGTTCCATCCATCACCCAAAGCTTAATACCTTGCTTGAAAACTTTAAGGAGATGGGGAAGAATTGTATAGTTTTTTTGTGCATGAAAGGTGGTAAGTGAAAGAACTTACAATCAGCTTTAGTAGCACTAATCAACTGGAGGGAGACAGATCGGCCGGCGGCGGAAGTAATGGTATCGAATATTGAGCCAACTGCGCTTCCAACTCCACCAACAATCCCCGCAGCACTAGTTATGCTATTGATGTCCAACACTTCCTTCTGCATTAGCACCACTGTGCCTTTGATCTTTTGCCCAAAAGGGTTAAGAAACGACATCTTTGCTTCCTCAATCAAGTTACACTCACTACTTTGGAAATGCTTAGAAAATTGCTAGTGAGGATGCCAAACAAACTTGGTTGGTATTTATAGAGATTATAGAAGAACAATAAACATAAAACAATTACCCTGAGGTTCAATCTTCTATAAGGGATTCACTCCATGTGCCAAATGTGCTTGGTAAAAGACAAAGAAATCATTATCGGACAAGGAAGAGATAATATTGATTAATCATCACAACTTTCTCCTTCAATTAATATTATAATAATGGTAATTATTGAGGAGTAAATGCAACTCTTCTTTTTTTCTTATATAACAACGCCTGCAATAGAAGATGCTTTTATACGAGTATCTTAACTCAACCACATTTTTTTTTAATACAAAAATCTACAGATATATTTTAATAACAATAATTAATTGAAGTAAGGACTCGGCTCATAGAAGACAAGACACTAATTAATCTTAATAAATAATATTTCAAAAAAAAGAAATGTAGAGACTTGATAGAGTATGTAACTTTTAATACCAACGTTGTCTTTTAATAAATAACACCAACGTGTGGGTGTCCTTTTGCCTATTGTAAGTGTAGGGATGATTAAAGGAGATTCTTCTCTTACCTCTTTTGTCTTTTGCTAGGGTTTCTCCTTAGAGTCATTATCGTACTCGTGTGCAATTGGCTATTTTCTGTAGTGTTTATGCAATCATAGAATTAAAACATTTAGCTATAGTTTGAACAAAAGGAAACAAATACAAAAAAAAGGAAACAAAGGTAGACGACGCTGCAGCATAATTGTAGAAATAAAACTAGCATATTATTTCAGACAAAAAGTAAATAAATTTTGCAATCAAAAGTCTTCCTTAACACCTAAGATAGCACTGTCATATCATAATAAAATTATTAACGCAACTCACTCACTTTTTTTTCTACAACAAAAAGCAAAAACATTACACACACATATATATATATATATATATATATATATATATGGGTAAAATATTTTTACAGCCACCTTAGATGAAGTTATTTACAGTTATCCAAAAATTACGTCGTTTAGATTAATAATGGGTATTTTTGTATTTTAAGGTGAATTAATGAAGGGTATTTTCATAATTTTGTTTATTTTTTATCATATACATTTTATTGAAACACCTTTCATTAATCAAAACGATATAATTTTTTGGGTAGTTGTAAATAACCTTATCTAAAGTGACTGTACAAATATTTTACACACACACACATATATATATATATAGAGGCAGGATCTTTTGACACCGGTGTCAAATTTAAAATTTGACACCTCATTTGAGAGCCGTTAGATAAAAAAAGATCAATGGTGTCACATGTTTACAAATCAGAGCCGTTGATCTTTTTTGATCTAATGACTCTCAGATGAGGTGTCAAAATTTAAATTTGACACTAGTGTCAAAGGATCCTACCTCATATATATACAAAAAAGGTAAGGTGCAACATCGTGATCACGTTCTTGCCAAAGCCAACTTGCGCACTATTCTAATTTGAATATTAATTAATTATTTGGTGGTTTTGTCAAAAAATTTGGTGTTGAAAAAAATAAAATCATTATGGTTAATTCACGACTTTTTCAAAGTCATTAATCTTCAATCTCGGGGGCGTTTGGTACGCGGGATTCTTCAAGAATCTCGGGAAACTAAATTTTTCTAAATTTTAAATTTACGAATATTATCATAACTGAATGTAAAAGTCGTATTTTTGAAAATTGAGATTCTCGGCTAAAAAATAAAAATTCTCCTGTACCGAACGTTTCCATTGCTGGCATTGTACAAGCTTTGGTGCTATTATTTTATTATTTCCAAATATGATAAGTTGCATTTCATATTGCAAGTCTAGCATAATACAAAGTACAAACATAGCAGTTCTTATTGATACAAGACATAATAACATCCAAACAAACATGATAACCACACATACATAAGGGAATGAAGGAATTGGATTCCTTCTATATTTTATTTAAAACTGTAACACACACAACCATTAGATGGAGATACTATTAGGAATGCCTCTGAAAGTCAATCCTTCCTCACTAGAAGGATAAAGCAGAGTGTAAGGCATCTTCACCGGCCCATATCGATTCCTCAGTGTCTCATCATCGTTCCTTTGAATGAGCTTTTGCTCAATGTCAGCCAATTTCTTTCCAAACCTCTTAAAGGCCTCTAATGGCTGTGTATCAAAAGTCCAAAAATCACCACCATCTCTCTGTCCAAGGTAAAACTCATCAGAAGCATGCCTTGACAAGACCTCTATAATGGTAAGGTCAGTAAGAGTCTCATTCTTTGCGGTGATTGTCTTCAAATACACCTTCTCAGGGTTCTTAGCAAGCTCATCATACTCAGGGGATCCTAACTCAGGCATGAATCTCCTGCTAAGAGTTGGTCGGTTAAGGATATAACCTCCATAAGGGTATTGCCCAAAATTAACAGCTGCGTGAAGTGCTGAAGCAGTCCATATGAGGATGGTGCAAGATTCAACTAACTCTTCACGAGTTTGCAATTTAGGCCACCATGGCTCATCTTTCTTGTCACCGTGACCAACTTCTACAAGCTCTTTCCAAAAAGCTTGGAGTTCAGAATCTTGTGCAATTGTAGCATCTGAGTTGTAGTAGAAAGCAACATATTCTTGAACCCATGACTTGATAGCATCCCATATCTCTAGTCCATCAGCAGCATAAGGATAATCCTCTATCAGAAGACGAATGCCATGTGGGGAAGCTGAATCCTCAACAGCCACTCCTCTGGATATATAACAAGCAAGGAAGATCATATATTAATATCAACATTGAGAATATCTTTTTAGATCAATATTTTTTTTTAGGGGCATGCTTTTTATGGATTACCTCTTGATAAGATCAGCTGGTAGTCCTTGCTCAGTGAAAACCCAATCCTTGTATGCAACAGCAGACATTTCCAAAGCATATCCTCCCCACAAGAATGTTGATTCAATAATACCCTCTGCATTGACCAGGACATTCCGTGCAAGTGAATTGATGTTCATTGTGTCACGATAATGTGGAAGCAGAAGCTTGTGAATAGGGTGAACCACACTAAGATGCCTGTTTGTTGCTATGACGAATGGCTCAACAACTGCATGAGTGTTTAACCTGCCATACATGAAAGATATTGATGAATAATTCATAGATAGATATACTAAGTTTGTAATATTGTATAAATTTCATTAACAAAATTTATACCAATGGCTGACAAGTTGGTGATAGCAGGAGTCATTCACGACTACATAAGCCTTGGCAAGTAGCCAAATATAAGATTCAACACCTTGGTCTGCAGGCAGATAAACATTACTGACAGGACCAAAACTATCACCCTGAGGATGTGGCTTACTTAGCTCAATGGCCAATGGCTTCAAAGTTCCATCATTTTTCAAGAAAAAGATAGTTCGAGTAGCATATGCCTTTGTTTCAGTTGCGTTTATTCGCCTCAAATATGGAAAGAGTGGGTCATGGTGATCCAGTATGAACAATTTGTTATTTTGGATAGCCTGTTCAGCCAAATATAATTTAGTTATTATGATTCATTTGAATCACATCGAATCAAATCCATTTTGCAGCAAAGCATAATTAATTTGAATTCTTCCAAGTAATGTTTCTATATAACAAAAAAAAAAAATAGTTGTATCATTACCTGTTCTACAGTAAGCCCCCCCAAGTTTGGCTCCAATTGCTCTTTGAGTATTGTACTGGTATTATTACCATAGAGTTGGCTATCTAGCTTGCTCTGTGGCGGGAACTCCTGCATTAAATTTAGCATGCAATTATGTTATATCAATTGCAAATTTAACATGAAAAGTGGATAACATGTTTTTTAGTTTTATGTACTTGGTTAACAATAAACTATAAATCAAGTTTACCTGAAGTCTTGTAATAATGTGTGGATTTACACCAGCAATGGTCTCTCTTGCAAATTCCTCATCAGTCATCCATGCAGACTTTTCCACTGCTCCAAATTAGGATATTTCAAAAGTTCTATTAGCTTTACATGTTTCTGAATATAAATATTGCTAGGACTATGTTTCTAATATACCTTGAATCACTTTAGGTGGTGGAAACTTAAGGGTCTGTTCGCCATCACTTCGGAAGAGTTCCGTGAACAATGGTATTGGGCTAATCTTGCTAAGTATATCAGTAGGTACCTTAATTCCACCTTCGTATAGTCCACGCACTTCATCAAAGCTATTAAACTCAGGCTGATTGAATTGTAATGTGAGTACAGATTGTAATCGAGGTATAACATTCTGAGATGCAGATTTAAGTATATAAACAAGAAAGTCTGATGATTTCTCGTGACCAAATGATTCATCTCTTGGAAGGTAAACAGTGTCGCTGCGACTCTCACTTTTAGGATCTGTTCAGATATATAATAGCAAAATGTATATATATATTAGCAACAGTAACAACAATTTTACAATCAACAAAAGACATTTTCAACTCCAGAAAAATGATTTCTTATTTCTCATGTTCTGATTCTTACACATATAAAAGTATATGAGGTAATGTGAAATAAAAAGAGAGAAAAAGAAAATATAAGTTTCACATATTTTTATGTGCGTAGATAGAACACCCATAAAAAATTGCTATATATGCTATGGTAAACTTTCTGAATACAATTTCACAATCATAAAAAAAAAGGAACTAAAAACAGGCTTAAGTTTTAATAGAACAGAAGCTTTACCTTTCCTAGATGCTTTTCTACCAGTTCTTCCCCTACGAGGGTAAGGCAAGCTGCTATTACCTCCAAGAACTGGACGAGCCAACTTTTGATTCTTGTCTGGATCTCCCAAATCATTGTAGACATCATAATCATAGATCCTTTCATATTCTTTGCGTTCTCCTTTTCCATCTCCTCTTAAAGTGTTCAATTCATCTTCTCTATACTTGACTAGTGGAGCTGGTGTGTCACTTGGAAGGTATGTCTACATTTATGTTGAATAACGCTTTATCATTGATTTTGTGAATTTTTGGAAAAAAAGACTTTATTTTTTTTTACATAAAAAGTTAAGAGTAGGGGAGACACACCTCGTGTAAGGGGGAAGACTACTAACCTCATTGATAATTTAAAATGGGATTACATATAGGAGAATGTTATATTTACAAATTTTTTGTTTACAAATTCTTACAAACTACACTAAGTATGACCGGTCATACTTCAATCAAAAGTGTATGACCGATCATACTTAATGTAATTTGTAAAAAAGTTTGTAAACGGATCTTTCCTTTCCCTTACATATATATAATCAATCTTGTTGAGTATTTAAGATGAGATTATATATTACATATCATCAATCTCATTAAGTATTTAAGGTGAATTTATATATTATTGCTTAATTACTAATGCTTATAAAAGGTTTGACCAGCTTTGCCAATCTTGATATATCATTGGCTGTGAAATAGAATTTTAAATTTAACAAATTACTAGTTAATTGCTAGGTGAATAGTTGTTTACCTTGTTGGCAAAGAAAATGCGGTCAGTTTTGTACTTTCTAAAGTTGTAAACCCATGAGTTGCAAACAAAGTGGATGGTTCCTTGGTTTGGAACGTCTTCAAGAGTCATACTCACGAGGAAGAATTCAAGATCCATATAATTCTCGATGTAAAATGCTCCAGGAATTCCCATATCACTTCCCCATTCAAAATCAATATCGAATGCAGACTGGCGAACTCCCAGGGTTGGTATGGAGGTAACAATACCTCCCAAATAGGTTTGCTTTCCCAATTTCCCTTTCCCAGTTCCTACAAAAATTTCACACTTCAAATTCTGAATTATTGAGCTTCAGTAGTAATGAATGTGAATTATAGAATTTAACATAAGAAACGGCAAGTTTTCTTTAAATAAGATTTGTGTCTTACTTATTTTGTTAAAGAAAATAAAAGGAACTTTTTTCTTTTCATTAAACTCATTGTTGTCCCCTTTTAAAATCAATTAGTACTTTGTCCTATGTTGTATATGAACAAAATCCACAATTATTGGGGAGTGAAATGTTAACTACTAAGCCAAATTATTTTGGTTAATATATTACTTTTATTTATATATTTATTATATGATAAAAGTATTTGTTATTTTAAATGAAACAATTATGTATTATTTTAAGTGAAACAACTGTATTTTGATTGATATTTGATGATTTTTAATTCTCTCTCCTCTATTTTTTATAAAGAAGAGAGAAATATATGTATCAAACACGATCATTTCACTTAAAATAGCACAAAATTATATACTTTGAAATGATAAATATTTTTCCTTTATTATATACTTTATATAAATTTAATTTAAATATCAGTGACCTATACAGAGTCAATATAACGATCCCGAAATTAACAACGTTAATATATATTAATTAGGAGAATGTTATATTTACAAAAATTTTGTTTACAAATTTTTTGTTTACAAACTACACTATGTCTGACAGGTCATACTTCAATCAAGAGTGTGTGACTGGTCAAACTTAACATGATTTATATAAAAAAATGAGTTTGGTGTTTGTCATTTTTAAACGACATAAGTTATGTTATTTTAGGAGAGAGATAGACACAGAAAAATGGAAATCATGGGAGAGAGAAAGTGGGTGGTTTTTTTTAATTTAAAATTCAAATTTTCTGTGTCTGTATCTCTCTTAAAATAACATAACACTTTTTCAAAAAAAAAAAAAAATTGTAAACATATCATTCCCAATTAATTATATATTAAGGATGGATGAGTATTAGAATTGAGTAATGAGAGAAAGAAGTTACCATCAGCAGCGGTGGCACTAATCAACTGCAGGGCCACCGATCGGCCCAAGAAGGAAGTTGCAAGGTCGAGTGTGGTCTTAGCGATATCGGCGATAGAATTGACGATACCGCCGAAGATACCAGTGACACTTTGAGCGGATGTAAGGGCGTTGATGTCCAATGCATTCTTGTGCATCAACACGACAGTACCCTTCAGCTTTTGTCCAACCATCTTTGCTGTTTTGAGTAGTGAGTACTGAGTAGTGAGGAATCCATGCAAGGGATTAGTCACTATTTATAAGGCCAGAAAACATGTTACAGATCATTTTCTTGAGCTACTAATTAACAACATGTGCAAAACGAGATTATATAGAAACACAAACACATCCATATAAGATCATTTGTATAGTAGAAAATTGCTAAATGACACATCAGTATAAACATATGAAAAATAAAATGAACTCAAGTATAATAAAATAATATAAATTATTCTATATTGGTGCGTGAAGCAAAATTTTATTGATTATTGTGGAGCTTCGACTTTATGTAATGTTTTTGTTTGCATTATATACATATTTACTTATTAAAGCTCCTCTTCGTTTAGTTCAATTTGAGATTGGTAGGATTATATAGACAAAAAAACTCTCTCTTCCAAATGTTAACATAGCTGAATTCCAAGGGACTCGAACGGTTAAGCTAGAATAAGTCCTTACCAATTGATCTGCACGCTTAGTGATAAAGCTTTGTGTAAGATGATTTATTTACATGGTATTATTATAGGTTTTAGTAAATGCCGGGTTTTGGGGTAAACTTTTGCTTTAAATAACGTGTACTCTTGTATCTGGTTGTTCCTTTTATTTCAGAAATTTATAATTAGCATCAAATTTGTAACCAAAAGTAAATAATTACCATCAAATTAGTTCACTAGGGTGTCACTCAAAGAATCTTAAAAGTAACCTCCTTTTTAATTATTTTTAATTATTGGACTTTGAATGTTGAATTAAGTTTTTAAAAAAAGTAAAATGTTAAAATTATATCATTTTTGTCCTATCTTCAGCCACTAAGAATGCATGTTATTTTATGTTTTAGGACTAATTAATCAATGTGATATATTTCTTTTATAAAACCAAAAGAATGGAAAAGCACAAGTTACCAAAAGAATGCATGACAGCCGCAAGTTGTGTGTTGTACCGTGGTTTGAGTTGCTGATAAGCTAAGAAAGTTGGCCCATTTTACTCAATTGTAAATTGGGACTTTGCTCCTCTAATTTAAGGGACGCCATTTTACATACAAGAAGACAGGCACGATCTTTTACAGCCGTCGCACATAAAGAGGGTGGAGTTCTGAAAGAGAATTTGCGAGTTTAATGACTTGATAGTACATTGTTATGCCAAATAATGTTACCATCAATATCATTATCATATCTTAACTGCCAATCAACAGTTATTATTTTCACAAATCAAACTCATTGATTAATTAATAATTCATAATAAATGATAATTGTTAATTGACGAAAATCAACGGTTAAAATATGATACTAACATTGGTAGTAATAATATTCTATTCCTTAATTACTGGAAACCTATATTAAATTTATGTTCTTATAAAAATTCATCTCAATGACATATTGACATCCATTCGCCTGATAAAGTACATTCTTAACTAGTGCTACAATTGTATGTGATAATCTTCGAACAAATCAACGCATATACATGAACGAAAATTTACATTTTTTTTCCGTCTCAATACGAGTTTAAATTGTATTTTTTTAATATCAAAAATAATAATTTTTAAGAAATAAAAATATTTTATTACTTAGCCCATTTTGATGTAGACATACTTTTTAATGATAAGGAATAATTATAAAAAAAAAAATCATTTATTTTTTATTTTCAATGTCACTGACAACTAATTTTGAATATTCGTTACTATCTTTGAATAACTTCGTCAACCCAAATTTTAACTGCGTCTTATATGATTTACAATTAATAATAGGAGTTGAAAACTAATCATAGAAGAAGTTCAGAGTCACAAAGAAAATTACAAAATATTATTGAAGAGTTCTTTCATATTAGGGAAGTAATTTTGGATCAGCTGTGACAAAAATCTATTTGCTTTACATCACAAAGTTAATTGATTAGCCTCATCCAAATTAATAAAGTGACTCCTCGAATTCAAATATATATATATATATATATATATATATATATATATATATATATATATATATATATATAAACATATTAACATTATAAAAAAATCATAATTTTTTAAAATTAAAAAAATACAATTTAAAACGTGCAAGATAGTGTAATTTATCTATATCTTTCAGGTTGTGAATCTTTTAGTTTACTTGTCGATAGGATCAAATTTTTAAACACAATACCAACAACTAAGTGACTCACACAAGACAATATTAAATTAAATAGCTCACATCTAACTATTATTTAATTTATTACTTTTTTTAATATCTTTCTTAATGTTTTGGGTAAGATGAAAACATGAGTCAGATATTTTTTAGTTTTTATTAGCTAATGAGAAGGAATCGGGCATCATTTGGCAATATAGTTTCACAATATTGTCATTGAGCAGCAAGGAGTTATCGAATAATACAGACTGGTATGAATAAGGCCTCAGAAACAAACTGGTACGCTTAAACTATGGGTAAATGATTTGTGAGAGTCAATGGAGATAAATTATTTCTGGTGAGCCCAAAACAATGTTATTTTGAATGAAAATTAAGATGTTTTTGTAATTATAATATATTGTAAGATTATATTAGTCTTTATCATTATAATTTTTTTAATCTGATAACCCAAAACGACGTCGTTTTGAGCATACTGGAGATAATTTTATATCCGGTGACTGGAGAAATACTTTTCTGTTAAATATATACACTACCTGACTAGAGAAATACTTTTCTCTTAAATATATACACTACCTATATATTTTGAGAGAACGATGATTTTTTTTTTTAATCTCCAAAAAAAATAAAATCCATTCAATCATACTTATATATGAGTTGTTTTTGTGTGTATAACTTATTTAGCGAACAACAAGATTTACACTATATTTTTAATTTATCATCCATTTTTTGGGTATAATTTAAGGGAAAAATGTTTGTCATTTTAAATGACAGAAAGTTATGTCATTTTAAGAGAGATACAGACACAGAAAATTTGAATTTTAAATTAAAAAAACCATTCACTTTCTCTCTCCCATGATTTCTGTTTTTCTGTATCTATCTCTCTCCTAAATGACATAACTTATGTCATTTAAAATGACAAACACCAAACCCATAATTTAAACAATAAACGTTTTCATGTAAATTAAATTCATTAGATAAGCTTGGATTGGATGATATATAAGTATATCACACTTTTAGAAATAAAAAAAATTAAATTTGAATAAAATAATTATTAAGAAAACTCCTTAATTATAATTTATAATAATTCTCTAAATATTAGTCTTAATAATTTCTATAAGAATACCCAAATAAAAAAGTCCATATTTGCTTTTGCAATCCAAATCGTGCTTGTTGTTTTAATTGATTTTGGATAGTTAAATTATGACAAATTTTATATTCAGCACTAACATCATAAATTTGGATCGAATTGAAACATTGTTCTATGTATATGTTATATTGCATGGCCGGTCAACATATATATATATATATATATATATATATATATATATATATATATATATATATATATGTATGTATGTATATGGTGGTGCCTCGCATTTGTTTATTTTATAACAGTTATTAATGCTATAATATTTATTTATTTTTTTAAAAATGAGACTTGTGTATTATATTTAAAAGAAAGGATATGGGAACAAAGTTATCCACTGTAATTCGAAAATAATATTATTTAGGTTTAAAAAAAAGGAAATTTTGAAATTAATTTTCATGTTTTAAAAAAGAAGTAATATTTTCAAAATGCCTTGTATTCCCCTTCCCCGAAACTCAAGCAGTATTATTTTGAAATTGCAGATATAATTTTATCTCTTCTAGCAAGAGAAATATTTTTTCCTAAAATAAATTACTTACCTAAATAAATTGTTTACAAAAATTTAAAAAGCTTCTAAATAGTTATTTAATATCTTGATATAACTAAAATTTTTAAGAAATTTCAAATTTAAAGGAAATTCATTTTAATGGGATAGGTTATTCTACCTACCTTTTTTCTGTCTACCTTTGCTTACCACTCTCAAACGTCGTTAGATCGAAAGTTCAAAAAGAGAGAGAAAGATAAATATTAATTAAGATCAAAATGAACATATTATAAGGATAAAAGTAAATACTTAATTGAAGAGATAATTAAGGAAGAGAAGGTTTTTTATTTGCAGATGAAGTTCAATAAAAATAAAAGATTACCGATAAGAAAAATGTCAGAAAAAGAAAAATAATATGCTTTCCTATAAAAAAAATTAATTGGAATTGGAATTTGTTTAATTGGATTTTTATTTACAAGTTTATTTTTTCATCATTTTCCAATCTTTAATTGAAATTTGTTTAAAAAGTAACTTATAAAGGTATGATAGCAAATATTTTTTATCATAATAAATTTTGGGCGAACACAGGAAGAAAAAAAATTAATTATTAAATTATTATTTATAATAAATTTGACGTTTTTAAATTTATAAATATTGCAATAAATTGTGCAAGACATATGAGAATTATTCATTTTTTAATTATTATTTAACTCAATTAGTTTTATGCTAATTTCTGATTTTATGCCAAAATAATTATATCAATTTATATAGAGTTATAGAATATAAGTAGAAGAGATAGTAAAACGATTACCAAAAAAAGAAGAGATAGTAAAACAAGAATCTCATAGAGTTACCATGTGATACTCCAATATCGCTAATGAGGCCATTAGGAGTGTTAATAGGTCGAGTCGAGTCGAATTTTAGTCTTAAAAGATTAAATCTGTGTTTAAATGTGTCATTCTGACTAAGCCTATTATCTGTTATAAATATAATTATCGTCCTGCAGCCTGACTTATTTATAAAAAATAAAAGCCTAGTTTAGTCTATTTACAAAAAATAAGACAACAAAAATTTATCTAAACAGAATATACAACCAACAACACTAGTAATTTCATAAATAATCATAAATTCAATGTATATCTAAACAACATAATATAAAATAAAACCATTCAAAAATTCTGTTTAACCAATAAAATGGGTGAAATGGATTGAGGAGAGAGAAAAGGCTATTACAGTAGTATAAAAAATATAAAAATAAAAATTAATATACTAGGACCAATAAAAGGTGTGAAATGGATTGAGGAGAGAGAGAAAGGGACTATTACAAGTAGTATAAAAAATAAAAAATAAAATAAAAATAATATACTAAGTCAGCTTGAGAGGCTCTAAGGTCGACTTTTTGAATTGGAGCCTGAGGTCTTTTTATTAAACGAACTTTTATACAAGTTCAAGCCTGACTCCAATAACTAATTTTAGACATGTAAGCTCAGGTCTTTACTAACCGAGTCAAAAGCCTCTGAAAGACCGCTGATTCGTTTACTACCAGGCCATCAATACTTATTAGAGTAGACATATAAAAGGTCTCCACGAGAGAGAAAAATTGATCAAAGCTATATGTAGATGAGAAGTAAATTAATCATGAATATAACATGAAAATTTAAATAAATAAGGTGTCAATTGAGTTAAAATAAAAAGAGCTTAATTTGAGTTAAATTCTACGTTTTAATGGAGTTAAGAGTTTGATTTTTTGCCTTAGTATTATAATAAATTAACAATATATAATTTATTATAAAGTTGGATAAAAAAAAGTATTACATTATGAAATTTTCATCTCAAAAAATTGAAAAAGGTGAATAAGAACACATTAATAGATAGTCTAGAGTCCGCTAGTAATTCTTTTTAGAGAGGCAGGATCTTTTGATACTGGTGTTAAATTTAAAGTTTGACACCTTATCTAAAAGTTGTTAGATTAAAAAAGATCAACGACTTTTATTTATAAGCATGTGAGACCATTAATCTTTTTTGATCTAACGACTCTTAGATGATGTGTCAAACTTCAAATTTGACACTAGTATCAAAGAATCTGCCTCTTCTTTTTATAGGGACAAAATGGATAATCTAATTTAATTTTAGCCATGTTAAAAAGTGGAATGGATAAAAAAATCATAAAGAGATAAATAATTTAAAAAAAAAACATAGGGGTAAGACGGTAAGTGACTACAAGAGAATCCATAGGGTGATTATAAGTGATTAAAAAAAAAGGGGGTACATTGGTCTTTGAGTCTAAGAAGAAATTAAACACAATTAGAAAACTATCACCAAATAAAAAAAATGCACATGATTACATGAAGATAAAAATATCAAAAAAATATTTCTGCAGATAATTTATCTACATTTACATTTAAAATGACGTCGTTTTGGAATTGAAATATTAAAAAATTATAATTATAAAGACTATGATAATCCTGAAATAAATTAAAATTACAAAAATCATGATTTTCGCCCTAAAACGACGTCGTATTGGACTTACTGCAGATAATTTATTTACAGTAACTGCAGAAAAAATGAATCCTAAAAATATATACAATTTTTTTTTATTATGATCAAGACTCAAATTATTATATAACAATTAAAGATATTTAACTTGCATAGATTAATCTTATAAAATTTTATGATTTTCCTAGTATCATGTCGGTTTAAACACGAGACTAATTTCCTTAAGTACTCAGTGAGAAACTTAAATTATCTTTGAAAGTGACGTATTTGATATTTGGATTTTTTTTCTTAATTACTATTATCATAAGATTTTGACATACCGTAATTAAAAAGAGATAGATTATTCTACCTATCTTTTATTCTGTCTACCTTTGTCTACCACTCTAAAAGATCATTAGATCAGAATCTTAATTAACATTTATCTTTCTCTCTCCTCTTTAGATTCCGATCTAATGATCTTTTAGAGTGATTGACAAATGTAGACAAAAAAAAAAAAAAATAGGTAGAATAACATATCTCATCTTTAATTAGTTTCAATCAATACTCAATTTTTTTCTAATAAGAGTGTGATATCATAAAAAAAGTTAATTTAACACTCATCAAAACATAAAAAGTTCACACACGCACAAAAAAAAATAAAAATAATCTACATTACGCTAGTTAATAATTTGTTATTCAATGCTTAAATATTTAGTCCTTAGTAACTACAATAGTCAATAACTAATAAATGAAAAATACAATATCAGAGTCTTATTTTATTTTAAACCAATTATTTAATACATTATTTTTTGTTTGATATGCTCTCTTTATTTTTAAAATTTTTCCTTTAAAGTACTTAGGAAATCTCGAATATATTACAACAAGAAAGATTCCAGAACAAAAAAATGTTCTACATTTTTAATAAAAAATGATGAACGTTCTTCACGCGGGGGAATTTAATAATCTTTATCCTACAAAGACAGATAAAATTATTATAATGATACTATGATAACATGAGTGAATCGTTTGGGAAAAAGTAGACAAGCATAATTTACTTGGATCAATGGATAAGGAAATATTCAGCTAAATTAATTATTTTGGGTTTAAATTTTTAGGAATGCAGATTAAAATTTAATAAGAACAACTCTATGGTCCATATAATCTTACCTGTCTTTAATCAGTCTAATCAAATAATTAATAAATCGAATGAGTGACTCATTTCCTTATGTGGAATCGTGGTCCTTCCAAATCAGTTTGAGCACGCGTCCAACCCACACCAAAAACAATAAAAGAAAACAATAATAATGGCTTAATACTTTATAAATGAGGAAATTAATGAAAGTTTAGTCTATAGTTATGTGTTACATCAATTTGATGGTTTGTTTTCTAAATCATTTTATTGCATTTCAAATCATACATCAAAATGCTGCATTGATGCAGATTTTTTATTAAAATAATGTAGTAACGATGAAAGGTTCCGAATATCTCAATTTAAATATTTCCAAACAGTAACCTCGAGGAATACGAGGGGGCTAAATTTAATAGTTTGTCTAATCAAACGCTTTGACTTGTTTAAGAAATCGACCAAAGGAAGCAGAGAATACAAAGAAAGAAAAACGACAGTTTATGCCAATAGGAAAAGAGAAAAAGAAAAAAAAAGTACATCGTGTTATTTTTAACTTCTTTTCTCTCAAAAAAGAGAGAAAAACAAACTAAATATTTTTTCTGATAAAAATAATAATTTTTAAAGAAAGTATAATGGGTTGTAAATAGGAATTGATTCTCTTATATGTGAAAAAGTTCAGCTATTCATTAATAAATCAATTATCATAATTTTAGTCCAAAAGTAGAATATGTTAATATCTTATAGGAAAAATATTTTTAAAAAAGGCCAAATAATTTTAGATACGTCACTTTTATCTTAAAACTTATATATATATATATATATATATATATATATATATATATATATATATAATTATGTACACCCATTCAAAAAAATGTACATGCACCATATTAGAAAATCATAAAGTTTTATTAGAATAAAATTTATGTAAAGAAAATATTACCTCCTTTAACTGAATTTTCATCTACAGTTTTTTTTTTCTCTTCCTTAATTAATTCTTTAATTCGAAAATGCATTTTACTTTTAACAACTTATGTGCATTTTGAACTTCTATATAGAATAAAATTCTTCACCTTAATCACTTATTTAAGTAAAGATTTAATGATTCTAATGTAAGGGAGAGATATTCTCTCTTGCAGATATAGGGAAATGGATAAAGCCTTACAAAGAGAAGAGAGAGGAAATAAAATATTTCACTTATTTTCTTATGCCTGCAAGAGATTATTTTATTTTTATAAAAATATTAAACCCTTCAAATAAATAATATTTTTATTCAAATTTGCTCTAATAAGATCAGTCACCATGCGTGAGATATTTGCAATTGATAAAGAAGTTACAAGTCACATACGGATGAATCTTCTATCAATTTCAACAAATTTATTGAAAATAGTTTCTAAAATTGAATTTTTTAAAATTAAATTATGATATACTAAATTAGAGTCATCAGATTCAAATGAGTTGAACAATAAGGACGGTCATTACATTGGTGTAAAAATAACAAATTTTACAGTCAATTGTAATCATTAATCTTACTTCCATTTAATGATATACATAATTAATAAATTAAATCCTTTAAATATAAGTACAATCAACTGCTAATAAAAATAGGGTAAAGCTTATTATTTTTATGCTAATATAGATTAAGGGAAAGATTATATTTACAAATTTTTTGTTTAAAAACTCTTACAAACTACACTATGTCTGACTGGTCATACTTCAATCAAGAGTGTATAACCGGTCAGACTTAATATAATTTATAAAAAATAAAGTGTAAATGAATCCTTCCTCGTAAATTAATCCTCCCCATTTGTCCATATATCACGCCAATAAAACAATCATTCTGTAGAAATGCTTAAAAAAACCTTGTCATGACTTTTGAGGAAGCCAACCAAACTCGGTGTGTATTTATAGAGATTATAGAACAATAAACGTTAAAAGAACCACTCCTAAGTGCAGGAATTTTTAGTAACTGATGTTAATTACTCTTTGAGGCGAATCAGAACCCCCGTGGGCGAATCAGAACCTCCGGTATCTCACGGGTTCGACTCTTTGAGCCGCTTATGAGACTAATCCAGAATTTGGGTGCAAGTCCAATGATTACGGTATTTATACCCCTCTCCAGATGATGTTGGTGGAATTCGAACCGAGGTCCTCTCCCATCACTCATCCCCATGCTACCAACTGAGTGATCAGGTTTGATCTTATCTAATGTGCTCACTCCATATGCAAAACGTGAATGTGAAAATACAAAGACATCGCTATCGGAGAAGGAAGAGATAATACCGATTAATTGCAACTTTCCTCTTACCTATATGCATTTTTCGTCTCTATTATAATGATGGCAATTATTGTTGAGCAGTGTTTTTTCTTTCTTATATATCAACGCAACAGAAGATGCTTGTGTACGAGTATCGTCACTCGTAATCACTTTTTTTTTTTAAATACAAAAGCTACAGTTGCATTTTTAATATTAGTAAATAATAGAATCAATAACTCATTTGATAGAAGACTATAAGCTAATATAATCTTTATAAATAATATTTATGAAAAAATATCCGGGATTTGAAGGTAATGACCTGAGTGACCATCGCAGAAGCTAATTGCAATTCTATATAAATTTTATAATGTTAAGAATCTGAAGGCTATATTTGTTATTTAAACCCAACCTAAAATTATATAAGCAATTGTTAAAATTAAAAAAAAATTGGTATAATTAGATGTGATTTACTATTAATTTGGCTATTTGTGTGGTGAGTAGAAAAATTATCATCTGTATACGAAAAGGAAATAGCTAAACACTAACTTCTAATTTAAAGGTTTCAATTGATTCATTTCACTAAAATTCATTAATAAAGGTTTCAATTCATCAACAAAAATTTGGTTTCCCTCAAATTCAACCTTATCAACCAAAAACCTAATGTCAAACCTCAAGACATTAGGTTTATGTATTATGCATTTATATTCATCCGCAACAAATGTAAGACACTTTCACACTTTAATTTTAAGCAATTATTTTCTCTTTTTTAACTACCATAGCCACTTTTATCACAATCATCTGCAACATCACATATTTTCTGTTGTACTTGGACGATCCTGAGCAGTTACGCTAATGTATCAAATAAAGAGAAATTAATTACATGGTCCCTTTATAACTCTTTCTTCTTCCTCTTGTCCTCTCTCTCTCTATGCGGCCACAAGAGTCGAGCCGGGTTCACTGAATATTTGCTCCAATTGAAAAAATGTTTTCACGTTATTTTGGAGCTCTCTATAATTTTATACTCTTGGAACTAAATCATCACAAAAATGCTGTTATATGAAAGAAAGGTAATCACTGAAAATCTTAAATCAAGAAAAAGAGCATTCGGTGCCATGGCAAAAAGAAAATTAGCAGCTAGCTGGTGGAATGTTTTCGTAAGTCCCTTCATTCAGGTGTAATATGCATAATTTGATCGGAACAAGAAATTTATTTTTCTTATCATAAATTTCTTATTGAAAAAATAATGAAAATGGGGGAAAAAAAATAAAGGAAACAAGAGACTAAGTAGAAATGATGAAAAAAAGCAAGGGAAGGAGAATATAAAAGTGAAAACAAATTTGGGGAGAGAGAGTAAAGGGAAAAAAATGTAAAGAAATATGAGGCCTTTGTTGGCCCAATCGAATCAGCCCAAAAGCCACAAGTTCTAGTCCACGGAGAGTGTCCAAACTGCAAAGAGTAAGAGATGATAGCTACTTCTTCAAACTCCCACCATTATAGGTTGGGCTAAGTTCGGTTGAAAAGCGTTCTGAAACCCACAAATTTCGGTCCACTCCCCTGTTTTTTTTAAAAACGTAATATGGATTAGGTTTTGAAACTTAGTATATAGGGTTTGAACTTTTAAGTTCACAATGACCGATAAAAATATGTTAACAAATATCTTGAAAAAATTGTAAATGACATAATTTAGAATGAGAATCCGATTAATCGCTTGGATAACAACGAATATTTTGCGAAAATTGATAATGAAGTCAATGTTATATCAAATCCAAATGTTATATGTGATGATGACATTGACTTCATATAGCTTATGTGATTCGCCATTTATGACTGTCGTGACTTGATACCTTACCGTAGTGTTTTTTTTTTTTTTTTTAAACTCAAGTTAATTTAGCAATACTTTTACTTGTATTTAGTTTATTTGAGACTTATGCTTATTTAAGACTGTTTACGTTACTTTTTTTTTATATATATATATATATATATATATATATATATATATATATATATATATATATATATATATAAGCTTATCATTTCTGCAGCCGCCGTAGATAACACTCTTTACAGCTGACACAGAAATGGGGGCCTCACGTTTAAAAAAAAAAAGGATCCGGTGCTGTATCCTAGGATCCGCACGCGGATCCTGGCTATCAATTAGTGTAACACCCTCCCTTGTATGCATCCAAGAGAGTTGTTTGCTAAGCGAATTAGAGTTCTAATGTCATTACTTAAATACTGAAAAATCATTTTTGAGTTACAATTAAGAACTTAGAGTCGAAATCTGGTTGTTCCTAAAATTCAGAGTGACAATTTAAAAAAATATATAGCTTGCTGAATTTTCTAACTTTTCTGACAAACCTTGTTGTCTTGTAAAATTCGTATAAAATCAAGTTCAACGATTCAAAAAAATATTCTTTGTTATATAGAAAGAGTACATTTGGGGCTTCGCATGCATATAAATTATTAGTAAATCGGAGGTCGTTTTCCCCTCGAAACATAACTCGCAAAGTGCTCGCAAAACTGTTCATAAATCAGCAATTAATAAAACGTTCAAGAAATTATTTTCGCAAAACGTTTTCATAATTTTTCCAAAGTAATAACTGATCATAAAAGTCTTAAAACAGTAGCTAGATCATAGTTCCAACTTTCATCCAAGTTCTCGAAATATCAAAATAATACATTCATCCATCAAATAAATAGTCAACAGTAGACAATCCAAACAGCAGCAATTAACAACAGTATCCATATAATCACTAAACCTGGCGGCTGATTTTCAACAGTATCCATATAATCACTATATCCAAACAGCAGCAATTAACAACAGTATCCATATAACAACAGTATCCACGTCCTCATATGCTCCTATGTTCTCCTGCAATTTATAAAAATTGCAACCCCAAAAGGGTGAGAAAAATCCCAGTAGTGTGATAGCAAAACCAATAATGCAACAGTATTAAACTAGGCACAAAATTATAAACAGTCACATCAACATTTCATTTTCCGTTAACATATCATAGTGCGTATATAACACCCTCATTGCGCTCATAGCACCTTCGTGCGCGTACTAACATTTCATAGTGCGTATATAACGCCATCATTACGCTCATAGCACCGTCGTGCACGTACATACATAGTGGATATTCCATAATGGCTCCCTCAAAGGTGAATTTCAACTGTGGCCTATGCGGACGGAAGCCAAGTGTCCCATACCCTGGTACTGAAGGGATGCCTATATGATGCGTGCTCAATCGTATGCATATTTATATAAATATTCTAATCCATGAACAGCATGAAAGTCGTGCATGTATGCCATGATATGCTTCACACACAAACAAGAAACAAATGAATTATGAGGTGTATATGCATGACTAGATCATCATCATAATAGCATATCTTTCATGTACTTTCTGTACCAAGCTGCCACATAACAATTACTTCTCATTCATGATTTTCCATCTTGTCACATTCATAGGCAGCATACATGTAGCATATAACATCACATTAATCCAAGGCACATGTGAGCAACAATTTACAATTCTATACGCTAGCTAATAGTCACATTAGGTAATACCACCAAACACTTACCTCGAGTCTTTAACCTTTTAAAATCAAGCATTCCAAATATCATCAAATAGTCCAATTATTTAGGACCTTGCGTACCTAAACAAACATATACACCAAATCAGAATTTATTATATTCATAATTAGAGTTTAACAAGAAGTGTCTCCTAAACCCTAAGCTCTAGACAAAAGCAGTACTCATCAATGTAATTCCTTTTCCGCAAGATAGTAGCAAATATGGTGCTGTTAACTTAATTGATGCCGTTAAAGTTTTATACCTCAATAGTGATGGAATAAGCTCTTTAGAAGATAAGAACATTAACGGAATTCTATACGTGATGAAATTTTGGTAATTTATGAAGACCCTCGTACGTTGTAATCTAGAATATGATGCATTTTGTTTTACTTATTTGATTTTCTGTAGACTATTAAGTATGGAACTCTGCTAGGTAATTAGTTGTAAAATGTTTGTTGAATTGATATGATTTTTTTAAGACAGCAAGGTTTTCTAGAAAACTGTAATTTCAGCCAGTTATGTATTTTCACGAGTATTACTCTGATTTTTTGTACAACCAGACTTTAATACCTAATAATGTATGGTGATTCCAAAGTGCGTTTTAATTATTTTAAATTATTTTTGTCACGACTCTAATCCGCTTAGCAGATAACTCCCTTGGACGCGTACAGGGGAGGGTGTCACACTAAATACCACTTGTAACGCCCGGCCGCTTCAAGAATCAACGACTATCCCCACATACTAACACGAGACTTTTCAGTGTACTTTTTCCTCACTCGCACACTTCCCGGGCAAAGAGGCACAGACAAGGAGCGGCTCCTGACAGGCTTCCAGCGGCGGATTGCATGCATGAATGAATCGAATCGACACCTGAAAGAGAGGGATTCCAAAGGTTGTGCAGGTATAAGGCTGCACAGTTTAGGATAGCTTATAAGAATTAATTAAATCAGTTTGCCTATATATATATATATATATATAGGGATAAACATTTCTACAGTCACTTTAGATAAAGTTATCTACAGCTACCATTTATAACTATGTTCTCATGGGAGAACATAATTATATCTTTAAAGTTACTTTTTTTTCCTCTCTCCTCAGTTACTTTTCAGAACTTGTTTGCTGACGTGGAGAGAGATAAAAAAGAAACTTTAATGTTATAACTATGTTCTTCCAGGAGAACATAGTTATAAATGGTAGCTGTAGATAATCTTATCTAAAGTGGCTGTAGAAATATTTTTTTCATATATATATATAGAGAGAGGTAGGATCTTTTGACACTAGTGTCAAATTTGAAGTTTGACATCTCATCTGAGAGCCGTTAGATCAAAAAAGATTAATGGTGTCACATGCTTACAAATCAGAGCCGTACCTCATATATATATATATATATATATATATATATATATAGGGTCAGGATCATTTTACATCAGTGTAAATTATACTCTTAATCTTGTCCGTTAATCCCACTTATATCTAAGGGCTCAAAGTTTTTAGTAATGTGAGTCATTGGATACAAGTGCATCAATGGTCAAGATTGAGTGTAAGACTTCTAACTCTTACACCGGTGTAAGAATATCATGCCCCATATATATATATATATATATATATATATATATATATATATATATACACACACACACACACACACACACACACACACGGCAAAAAAATTAATATATTGCTTTTTAATAAAAAAAATTACGAATTTATTATAGTTTTTAAAATAATTACAAGTGTATTGCAGAATGTCACATCTCAATTGAGCGTGATTATTCACGCGTAAAATAGGCGTCATGCGTACTCATAGGAACACGCCCAAAAAAGACCTCACGGTTCGGGCTGAAAAATAAGCACCAGTCACGCCTCTTACAGGCGTGACCTTGTTAAACCATTTTAATAGTTCATCGAGCTGCGTGCCAATACTCTTGCAAATTAATTCAACCACTGACTTTCTTTTTGGCTTTGGGAACCTTCCCACATTCCAACTTGACAATAAAGGCCATAAAATTGTATTCACTTTGCTGGGATGAAATACTCAGGACCGCACAAACAATGTATTTTTTTTTTTCGATAACAACAATGTATTGTCTTTCTTCAATTTCTTCAATGATATTACAGATTCCTTAACTTTTATGCAATATTGCAATGTATTATTACAAACTTTCAAATTACCTAAATTTGCATTTAAATTTTAATTAATATGTTAAGAGTTTTTTCTTTTCAACGTTTTCAATTATATAAAATTGATTTACAAATACCTTTCCCTAACTTTTTCTTTTCAACGTTTTCAACTTTTTTATAATTTTAAAACATTTAAAATTAAAAAAATAAAAGAATATAATCTGAACAAAAATTAAAATTATATAAAATTATGCTTTTTAAAATAAAAAATACTTTTTTATTTTTTTTAAATTATATAATTTTTTATTTTTTTTAAATTATATAATATTTTATTATATAAATACAAATATCTATCCGTGTCCATTCTTTAATAAGATTTTGATGGATTAGATTTTTCACCTCAAAATCAATATCATAATTAGCCCCTGATATTTCTTTCATAAATAAAATTGATTTACTTTTAAAATTAATTTTAAAGTAATTAGTATTTGTAATAGATTTTTGACCTGTTTTGATAAAATTAATATTCTCAAGAGCAAAATCAATTTTAAAAGTAAATTAATCAACGATTGAAAAATTAATAATAGACAAATAAGGTTTTGTGACATATATATTTCATTTGTGACTTAATGGAAAACAGTGAAAAGAAAAAACTCTTAATATATTATTTAAAAAGAAAATTAATCAACGATTGAAAAGAAAATCAATTTTAATCCATCTGCTCATGTATGCCTAATGAAATCATTACAGCTTACACAAAACCAGTCCATCAAATAATGAATTTTGAGATAAAAGAATTGATAAATATTTGAAGAAGTGACGCTTGAAATGCTTTACATATATGATATCTCTTCAAATTATCTCTAATCAAGCGTCTTTAAAAAGCTCCATAAATACAATAAAACCGATGCAAAAAAAAGGTAATGTATGCAAGCGTCAATGCTTACTGTGCGCTCTTCATCGGGAAAATATAAAACCTATGTAACATGAACAATTGTGCAGAATAGGGTTTTAGGAAGAAAAGCAAGAGATCTGTGATAGAGAGAGAAAAGAGAAAGTAGAGGGAAGATTTCTGAATAATACTTGTACCATCACAAACTTTGAAAGTTATCTCCACTAACAAGGTCACGGCGGTAAGAAGCTTGAGTGTGGTTTGGATGACGCTTATTTCAGGCGTGAGTGCCGACTAAGGGTGGCAAGGGACTGAGTCAAGCCGAGCTTTGATCTTAAAAGACTAAACATGTGTTTAAATGTGTCAGCCTAACCAAACATGTTACCTATTATGAATATAATTATCGGCTTGTAGCCTGACTTATTTACAAAAAAATAAAAGCCTTATTTAGCTTGTTGTCCTGTTTAAAAAAATAAGACAACAAAAATTTATCCAAACAGAATATACAATTAACAGCACTAGTAATTCCATAAATATTCATAAATTAAATGTACATCTAAACAACATAATATAAAACAAAATCATTCAAAGAATCTGTTTAACCAATAAAATGGAGTGAAATAGATTGAGAAAAGAGAGAGTTATTAAAAATAGTATAAAAAATATAAAATAAAAATAAAAATTAATATACTAGGCCAGCCTGTCAGGCTTTAAGGCCGAGCTTTTGAATTGGAGCCTGAGGCCTTTTTATTAAACGAGCTTTAATACAAGTTCAAGCTTGGTTCCAACAACCAATTTTAAACATGTAAACTCAAGTCTTCACGAGCCGAGCCAAAGGCCCCTGGTTCGTTTACCACCCTAGCGGTGACACCTTTTTTGGGCGTGTTCCTATTAGGTATGACGCCTATTTTGGGCGTGAGTAGTCACGTCCAATTGGAGCGTAACATCCTGCAATACACTCGAAATTTTTTTAAAAACTATAATAAATTCGTAATTTTTTTATTAAAAAGCAATATATTAATTTTGTCACCCACACACACATATGTATATATATGGGCTTATCATTTCTCAAGCTGCTTGAGATAATTTTATCTCCGGCTACTAAATCATAACTATACAAAGATAGATCAATGGTGATAAAGGAAAAGGGAGAAAAAGATAATCATAACCATTCAAAGGTGAATCGAGGTGAGTTTGTTTTTTCTGCATTTAATGCAGATAATTAATCTGCATTGAGCCCAAAATGACGTCGTTTTTGGATAGAAATCAAGGTGTTTTTGTAATTTTAATTTATTTCAGAGTTATAATAGTCTTTATAATTACAAATTTTTAATATTTCAACACCAAAACGACGTCATTTTGGGAGTAAATGCAGATAACTTATCTGCAGTAACTGCATAGACATTTTTCTCATTAATATAAGGAAATAAATAAACAAAGCGACATAGTTTTAGGGTGGCCGAAGATAAACTTATCTCAAAAGTTACTGGAGAAATGTTTTTCCCTATATATATATATATAGGGAAAAAAGTATCTAATGTTACTTTAGATAAATTTGTTTAATGTTCGCCGAAACGAGGTCGTTTTGAGGTAGAAAATTTAAAAAATTATAATGATAAAGACTATTATAACCCTGAAATAAATTAAAATTACAAATACACCATGATTTTCGCCCCAAAACGACGTCGTTTCGGCGAACATTAGATAAAGTTGTCTAAAGTAACTTTAGAAAAAACGAACTCATATATATATATATATATAAGTTTATTTTCAGCTACTCCAAAAATTACATCGCTTTGATTAATGAAGGGTGTTTCTGTAATTTTAGGTGAATTAATGAAGGGTGTTTCCATAATTTTGTTTATTTTTTATTGAGAGAGGATCCACCTACCACCACTTAAGTATACCACCTTTACAACCAATTTGATTACTGCTGGATTAAAATTAAATCCAATGGCTCAAGATTAATTCTTATAATCTTAATTTTTTATCTTTCATTCTCTCACATCTTCTCTCATCCTCTCATAACTCTCTCTCGGTTTTCGTATTTGATATTTTTTTTAGGGTTAACATCAGACGCTGAATCCCTTTTTTTTCATAGTTCAAGGTAATGTCCTTCCATTTTCACCAGCTATCTCGATTCATTGTTTCGATTTCAGGGTAATTAAAAACCGTACGCTGAATCATGTTTTTTGAAACGTGATTTATTTGATCTAGTTTTTGTGAGTTTAGCCCAATTAGCTTCACTTCCAACACGTGGCATCATTGGGATCCTTGACTGAGTATCGACAATGAAGTTGGCCTTAATCAATTAAAATGAAGAAATATTCATCTGGGACATCTAGAATCAATACAATAAAACTGATAAGGGAAGTAGTATCAATTGAAAGGTAGCGGAAATCATGTAAATACAAAGATTCTCATAAAGCAATCTTAGCAGTATGTGTTTTAGTATTCCGATAAATTGATCCGAAATCATGTGTCCCATCTTGTGAACCCTAGAAAAAATATATCAAATACAGAGAACAGAGAAAGTTGCGAGAGGATGAGAGAAGATATAAGAGAATGAAAGGTAAAAAAATTATGATTATAAGGATTAATCTTGAGCCATTGGATTTAATTTTAATCCAACGGTGATCAAATTGGTTGTAAAGGTGGTATACTTCAATGGTGGTAAGTGGATCCTCTTTTTTTTTTATCATATACATTTTACTGAAACACCCTTCATTAATTCACCTAAAATTACATAAACATCCTTTGTTAATTAAAATGGTGTAGTTTTTGGAGTAGCTATAGATAACTTTATCTAAAGTGACTGTAAAAATATTTTTTTCCATATATATATTATCCATTCGACTTGCCTAAATTCGAGCTGGGTAAGTGGGTAGAATTACATAAGAAACAAAAATTTTCCTATCAAGTTTTAACACATTTGGATTTTCAGGAACCGTGACTCGAGAATACTACTTAAGTTGGAATAATTTTTTACTAATTAATATATGTGATTGGTGGTAATGTTAGTTTTAATTCAAACATATTATGCCTAATGAATTTTTAATTTCGTATTTGGTCATTTATTTTAGCAAGATATTTTTTTTTTTAAATATGTGGGATACATATTAGCCGATTGGGTTAGATCAAAGTAGAAGAAGAAAAAAATATCCTTGAATTCAACCTAATATAATCTATAACTTGATCAGCACATGGGGTCCAAAAATATCCCAAAACCCACCCAATAATACCTTTATTCGCCACGGAGAACTCTTACTCACATGGTATATTGGTAGCCATCATCATCTCACGTGGCCGCCCAACTCCATCTAATCTCCGTTGATTATTACATAGAACCTTCTGTTTCCTTCCCAACATCAACTCAGTAGTAAAAAGAGTGTTTTGGTTAAGATTAAAAAGTCCAACCAAACTAAATGGATAAATGAAAAAAATTTGCAAAAGGGTGTATGCCAGTATGAGTTTCAATGATTTGATCCATTAAACAAAATAAGGTAGCCAATGGCGTCACAATGCAATTTTTGGCTTTCTTCTATATACCTGTTAGGAGTCCCACATTAGTTGTTCACAATAACAAAGGATAACGTGGTCATCTGTTTTCAACACTTGTGAGCATCTGATATTTGCATAGGAGCCAGAGAAATGTTTCATTGAACGTGATGCTAAATAGTGTTTATTCTTGAATCAAAATGGGTGAGGAAGACAATCTCCTATGCTGTGATCTATTCATATGGGGCTATATCCATGTTCTTGATCTCCTCTTCTGGTTGCTACTTGAGACCAACACAATAGTAGGATGCCCAAGTAAACCTTACCCTCTTGTAGATTTACAAAAGGAAAATACCACTGACTGTGAGGTTGAACTTGTAACTTTTAACACCTAGAAAGTATGTAATTGGGGATTGAACAGCTCTTTTTGTGCATAAAATATTTGATTAATTGGATATTGTCATTGCCAAGACTCTCAACCACATCTTATTTTTACCGAAAAAGATGCTTCTGAGAATGATGCAATTTATTATATCAGTCACAGGAATTATGATACTTATTTCCCAATTCAAAACCATCGTAGATACACTGTCTAGTTTCTGTACATACGGGTGCTTGTGCTCCAAAATATAGAAAGAGAATACACTAGTAATCTGGATTCTGAAAGACCATGGTTCTTTCATTGCAATAATGAGTAACATGAATGATCACGTTCTTGCCAAGACCAACTTGAGCACTATCATAATTTGAATATTAATGTATTTTTTGGTGGCTTTGGCAAAACATTTGATGTTGGAAATAAAATCATGATGGTTCATTCACGACTTCAAAAACATTTATCTTTTCTAAATCCCATATTACAATTTTCGCAGTGCTAGCTTTGTACAAGCTTTGGTACTTTTGATTTATAATTTCCAAATATGAAAGTTGCATTAGAAATTACAAGTCCAGCATAATACAAGGTGCAAACATAGTAGTTCTTATTGATACATAACATCAAAGCATCCATAACATACATGAGAACCATACATGGGGGAATGAAGGAATTAGATTCCTTCTATCTTTTATTGAAAGCCTCGACACAACCATAAACCTCTTTAGATGGAGATACTATTAGGAATGCCTCTGAAAGTCAATCCTTCCTCACTGGAAGGATAAAGCAGAGTATAAGGCATCTTCACAGGCCCATATCGGTTCCTTAGTGTCTCATCGTTGTTCCTTTGAATGAGCTTTTGCTCAATATCAGCCAACTTCTTTCCAAACCTCTTGAAGGCCTCTAATGGCTGTGTATCAGAAGTCCAAACATCACCACCATCTCTCTGACCAAGATATAACTCATCAGAAGCGTGCCTCGACAAGACCTCAATGATTGTAAGATCAGTAAGGGTGTCATTCTTTCCTGTAATTGTCTTCAAATACACCTTCTGAGGGTTCTTTGCAAGCTCTTCATACTCAGCAGATCCTTTCTCAGGCATGAATCTCCTGCTAAGAGTTGGTCGGTTAAGGATATAACCTCCATAAGGGTATTGCCCAAAATTAACAGCTGCATGAAGTGCTGAAGCAGTCCATATGAGGATGGTGCAAGATTCAACCAACTCTCCACGAGTTTGCAACTTAGGCCACCATGGCTCATTTTTCTTGTCACCATGACCAACTTCTACAAGCTCTTTCCAAAAAGCTTGGAGTTCAGAATCTTGTGCAACAGCGGCATCGGAGTTGTAGTAGAAAGCAACATATTCTTGAACCCATGACTTGATAGCATCCCATATCTCTAGTCCATCAGCAGCATAAGGATAGTCCTCTATCAGAAGACGAATGCCATGTGGGGAAGCTGAATCCTCAACAGCAACTCCTCTGGATAAAAAGCAAGTAATAAGATCAATATTTTCAATCTTATGTAAGGAATAGACCTATAATCTAAATCATATTAGGGGCATGGTTTTATAACTTCTAAGGATTACCTCTTGATAAGATCAGCAGGCAGTCCTTGCTCAGTGAAAACCCAATCCTTGTACGAAATAGCAGACATTTCCAAAGAATAATTACCCCACAAGAATGTTGATTCAATAATACCCTCAGCATTGACCAGGACATTCCTTGCAAGTGCATTGATGTTCATTGTGTCACGATAGTGTGGAAGCAAAAGTTTATGAATAGGGTGAACCACACTAAGATGCCTGTTTGTTGCTATGATGAATGGCTCAACAACTGCATGAGTGTTTAACCTGCCATAATTGTCAAGATATGAATGAATAATTCTTAGATAAATAAACTAAGTTCTACCGACTGCGTAAATTTCATTAACAAAATTTGTACCAATGGCTGACAAGTTGGTGATAGCAAGAGTCATTCACAACTACATAAGCCTTGGCAAGTAGCCAAATAGAAGCTTCAACACCTTGGTCAGCAGGCAGATAAACATTACTAACAGGACCAAAATTATCACCCTGAGGATGTGGCCTACTTAGCTCAATGGCCAATGGCTTTAAAGTTCCATTATTCTGCAAGAAAAGGATGGTTCTAGTAGCATATGCCTTCGTGTCTGTTGCGTTTATTTTCCTCAAATATGGAAAGAGTATTTCATGGTGATCCAATATGTACAATTTGTTACTTTGGATAGCCTGTTCAACCAAATATAATTTAGTTATAATAGTTCATCTGAATCATATCAAAACAAAATAGTAGAATTTGTTCGAAGTAATCTTACTGCATAACCAATAAAAAAATGTTTGTGTCATTACCTGTTCAACAGTGAGCCCGCCCAAGTTTGGCTCCAAGTGTTCTCTGGTTATTGTACTAGTATTATCACCATAGAGTTGTTTATCTAGCTTGCTCTGTGGTGGGAATTCCTGCATTAAATAAAGCACGCAATTATGTTATCAATTGCAAATTTAACATGAAAAGTGGATAACATGTTTTCAATTTTCTGTACTTGCTGAACAATAAACTATTTTTACCTGAAGTCTTGTAATAATGTGTGGATTTACACCAGCAATGGTCTCTCTTGCAAATTCCTCATCAGTCATCCATGCAGATTTTTCCACTGCTCCAAATAAGGATATTTCAAAAGGTCAATTAGCTTTCCAAGTTTTTGAATGTACATATTTCTAGGAGTATGTTTATAACATACCTTGAACCACTTTAGGTAGTGGAAACTTAAGGGTCTGTTCGCCATCAGTTCGGAAGAGTTCCTTGAACAATGGTATTGGGCTAATCTGGCTAAGTACATTAGTAGGAAGCTTAATTCCACCTTCGTAGAGTCCACGCACATCATCAAAGCTATTAAACTCAGGCTGATTGAATTGTAATGTAAGTGCAGATTGTAATTGAGGAATAACATTCTGAGATGCAGATTTAAGTATATAAACAAGAAAATCTGATGACTTCAAGTGACCAAATGATTCATCTCTTGGAAGGTAAACAGTGTCGCTGCGACTCTCACTTTTAGGATCTGTTAAGATAAAATAGCAAAATATATATTAATAACAATTAACAATAATTTTACAATCAAGATCAACAAAAGACATATAGTATATGCTATGGTAAACCTTACTTTAATTTTATAGAAACCAAGCTACCATGAAGCAACTCACTAAATGTTTAACACCAATGACCAAAACTTTGCCTATTAAGTTATAAAACATTTTAACAACATACCATATAATTTGTAATGAAATATCATAAAATAAATATCACAGCAAAAAGAACTGAAAACAGACTTGAGTCTTAGGTAGAAAATAAGCCTTACCTTTCTTAGATGGTTTTCTACCCGTTCTTCCCCTTCTAGGGTAAGGAAAGCTGCTGTTAGCACCAAGAACTGGACGAGCCAATTTTTGATTCTTGTCTGGATCACCCAAATCATTGTAGACATCATAATCATAGATCCTTTCATGTTCTTTGCGCTCTCCTGTTCCATCTCCTCTTAAAGTCTTTAATTCATCTTCAACATACTTGACCAGTGGAGCTGGTATATCTTTTGGAAGATATGTCTACATAAAAAGGTTACATTTAATAACTTTTGTCATTAATGTGATGATGTGAAGTTTTGGTAAATAGAATTTTAAATTTTCAACAGACTAGTTGCTAGGTGAATGGTTTGTTTACCTTGTTGGCAAAGAAAATGCGGTCAGATTGGTACTTTTTAGAGTTATAAACCCATGAGTTGCAAACAAAGTGGATGGTTCCTTGGTTTGGAACATCTTCAAGAGTCAAACTCACAAGGAAGAATTCACCTTGCATAAAATTGTCAATATAAAATGCTCCTGGAATACCCATGTCAGTGTCCCATTCGAAACGAATATCAAATGCAGATTGGCCTGCTCCCAAGGTTGGTAACGAGGTAATAAGACCTTCCAAAAAGGTTTGCTTCCCAACTTTCCCTTTTCCACTTCCTACAAAATATTTCACACTTCAAATTCTGATTCATTCAATTTGAGTAATTGCAACTTCCTATCAAAAAATTTAAATCACTAATTAAACTGAAATAATTCCTTATCAGTGAATATAAGTTATCAAAACTATTGACATAGCTCTTCAAAATCAAGTTTTCTACAGCTAAATTAAATTTCATTTTAATATGGGAAAGACATTAAACATAAGTAACGGTAAGTTTTGGTTAAATAAAATATGTCTCTGTTCTTTTGTTAAAGAAAATAAAAGCACCTTTGTTATTTTTGTTAGTTATAACGTAGAAAAAGTATTTTTCCTTTTAAATGACACAACTTATATCATTTGACTCTCACCAAAAGATGAGATGAGACCCACACCTTTATATTTTTTGTCCACTATTTCTTCTCTTTTATTTATCTCTTTCTCTCAAATAAAATGACACAGCTTTACATCCTTTAAATTAACAGATATTTTTCCCTTCAATTATATATATAACATCATTATAAATTTATAGTATAATGTGTGGATAAGTATTGAGTTAGTGAGCAGGGAGAGAAAGAAGTTACCATCAGCAGCGGTAGCACTAATCAACTTGAGAGCGACGGATCGGCCTAAGAAGGAAGTGAGGGTATCGACGGTGTTGCCAATGACACCGCCGACAATACCGATGGCACCGCCGATGATTCCGGTGGCACTTTGAGCTGATGTAAGGGCGTTAATGTCCAACACATTCTTTTGCATCAACACAACAGTTCCCTTGAGTTTGTGACCCCTGTTAACGAGACCTGTCACCCCTGAAAACATCTTTGCTATTTCTACAACAACAACGTTATACTGTTTTGACGAATGAGAGAAAAGCCAATGGCTTGTGAGGAACACACTGAAGAGTAGTGCCTATTTATAAGGCCAAAGAAAACATGTAAGGAGGGAGGATCATTTTCTTGAGCTACTAAAATTTTAGCATGTGAAAAACGAGATTCGGCTCATCCTCCAATGCACTTCCACATAAGATAATTTGGATAAGAAAAATGCTAAATAACACAGTACGAGGGCTTAATATGTTTTTTTTTATTACATTAGATAAAATTATATATATATATATATATATATATATTTTTTTATAACAGATAAAATTATATTTTATATGAATAAAATTAATTTTATCTCTTATGATATAAGAATATTAAATTCTCATTATAAACATATAAAAATATAAAATGAATTCAAGTATAATAACATAATATAAATTATTATATATATATATATATATATATATATATATATATATATATATATAAAAGTGTGTGAAGCATGATGCTTTCTATTATTCTGGGATTTGACTTTTATGTTATGTTTTTGTTTTCATTATATTCATAGTTACTCTAACACCAACGAAAACCTCCTCTATAAACTATAAAGTACTCTCTGTTCTTAACCTTTTTCTTTTGTTTAAACAGACGTGTAAATGAGTTTGAGCTTACTTGGGGTTAAATTGTGTGATTATTATATAAGCAGTGTTAAATGTAAAATAAACTTGTTTTATTTATTTTATCATTAGATTTCTCTTTAAATTTATGTAGATTTATAAGATTTTTTAAATCATTAAATTGAGAGATTACTTTTATTTTATTTTTTACAAATTTCTTTATTTTCTTGTACAAAATGAGGCTTTTTTTCCCCTCTTTGAATTATGTTGAAGCGTTTTTCTTATTATATATTATACTTTAGTGCATGATGCAACACACGATAGGTACTTTTTTCTTTTTAAAAAGAGGTCACTTGTCTACCAAAAAAAAAAAAGGTGACTTTAGAGTATACTATGATATGGCCCTACATAATAGAAAACAGATAATGTTATTTATACACCAGAAATATTTTGTTATTCTTCACACATTTTTAGTTTAGAGACAAAAAAAAATCAAAAAGATAAGAGTATTAATGAGATATAATATAAAATCATCGAAGGTTCGTCACAAATTTAAGATTTTGGGTTGAATTAATTAAAATAATTAAATATTATAAAATTTCTTTATACAACTAGATCTATTCATCATTCATCCTATAAGTCAAATTGACTCTTATACGAGAGGATACTCTTATACGAGAGGATGTGGTAGAGAAATATAAAAACTATTAATTGATGTTTCTCTTATCCACTTAAGTTTTTGCATTGAAATAATTTTTTACTTAATTTCTTTTTTATTATTAAAAAGTATATAAATGGCGTAATAAAAATAACATCAGTCATAAAAAAGAAAAAAATAATAACATAATCATTGGAAATTATAAAATATTAGGAGGATTTGAAATTGGAGATTTCCCAGTTCCCACGGCCGTACACGAGCTATCCACGTATGCGTAGAAGAAAAATGAATTTTAATTATCATTATGTTTGCATTATATTTATTCTTAAATCAAAATCTGTGTAACAATTAATTTTCACGTCGGGAATACCAGATATTTTAAATTTTGTATGTTGAACGCAGCGTAAGGTGCTGCAGATCAGAAAAGAAAGTTGGCCCATTTTATCCAATTGTAATTTATTTAATTGGGACTCTGCTCTGATTTAGGTCCATTTGAATGGATTTTTTTTTCAAAAGCTATTTTTTTAAAAAAAAATCACTTCTCGTTTTTAATTTGTTTGAATGTCTGCTTTTACAAAAAGCAGAAGTCACAAAAAAAAGTCAAAAATTTACTTTTTTTAAAAGCTAAAATTTTAACTTCTACAAGAAGCAGAAGTCAAAAGTCAAATATTTTTTTCAAAAATTAAATATTTTTATAAAAATATAAATAGCTTTAACTTTTATAAAATGTACTTCTAAAATAAGAAAGAAATAAAAATTACTTTTTTGAGAATGGAGGCTCTTATGAGATATGTCTATAGAGACACAGAAAGATAATGGATTACTTGGAGGTACAACCTTTTTTTAGAGCCATCCCACACAAAGAGGGTCAATTTTTAGGAGATTTTGCGCGTTTATGAGAAGCCTATAAGAATTTCTGATATCCTCTTAATTTATCTCTTTGTCTTGCTAAAAAATGGATGAATTTGATATAATTATGGATAGCTATACTCGTTTAAGGGATTCATGGGATCCCCATATAACTATTAGAGCGTGTGATAGTTTGTTTTGACTTTATATCAATGATTTGAGGCTTTGTTTTTATTCATTTCTATTTTCAATTCATTTGAATGTGTGGCAGTAATTCTTAAAAAAAAAAAATATCATTTGATCTAGGCTTATGAATTTGGATTTTAGAGCATAAATATGGAAAATGCATGTTCAAGTATATCTAAATTTTTTTTAGTTTGTTATTTTACCAATAAGATTAGAAATATATTTGCTTACCAAAATATATATATATATATATATATATATATATATATATATATATTAGTCTTAAAGTGTATTTACAAATATAATTTTAATGCATGTATAAAGATCACTAAAACTTAATGATTCAGGCAAAATATAATATATCTATTAGATACTCAGATATGTTATTTAACATGATTTGGCCATGGAAGATGATCACAATCATTCATAACTAAATAAATGGTTATTTTTTAATATTCTTTATGTTGACACTTTTTCTCTTTCATCTCTTATTTTTAATTAGTATTGATTTGGTTACGAATAATTATTATTATCTGATTTATCTCATATAAAATAACACATGATCCATTTTAAATTTAGAGTTCTTGCTAATAAAACCAAGTAATGAGTGTTTAAGTTAGAGAAATTTCACATGTTTTAATCCAGACTGAATTAATTTCCATATTGAGTCCATCATTCACTTTTAATTATAGGATAAAATATTATTACTACAAAAGATTTTGTTAATTATGTGAAATAACTGCCCTTTATCCATGTCCAGCACACCCCCTCACACATGCAAATTAACCTTCTCCATATCAAACACTCCAAAGTACTCCCTCTTTCCCTACATAAGGAACGCCTAGCACCATTGCAAAAGACTCTTTACACTCTCTAACTATTAAACTTTGCTGCACTCTGTACTAGCTTACTTAGCTTTCTATACGCCATTACCCCCCCCAGTCCCTCATACTTGTTTCTTTAAGTCAATTTATATAGCAATGAACCAATATGCATAATTGGGCTGCACCTCTACTTATTATCTTTTTAATATGAACACATTTTTATTCCGTTTTTAGTTATGAAGTTTTGACACAACTTCTGCTACCTATTTTTGTTGTTAAGATAAATATTGATTGATAATTGATGGTTTGTTAATCTATTATTCTCCTTAAACAATATTTATATTCACTATTTTACTTTTCATACAACCTATATACTTGTGAATAACCTCAACAAATATATAATTAATTATGGGTTTAACTTTTATACAGTTGTTGAAAAAAAAAATTGTGTGTCGCTCTTACAAAGAAAAGCGGTGGGTCCCATGTATTAGAATTCGTTTAAAAAATTTGCCAAGTATTTAGGGGAGTACATTATGTGTAGCAGATAAAAACTTCAGCGACAACTATAAAAATACTTTTCCGATTAATTATTTATGTAACTTAATCAATTAATGTATTACATACATAATTTAAAGATACCAACCCAACCATTATGGATAGCTTGGTAGCAGCTTAGTAATTACAAATTAAAAGAAAAATCAAGGAGAAACATTGTTTGGAAGAAAATTCCGGGGTAATTTATTTTTTCATGTTAGTTGAAATTTTTATCTCTAACTGAAAATTGATCCCAAACTTGATATACGGCAGGAACCTTGTCCAAAATGCGAATCTACGATGATAATAAGAGAATGATAAACCAAGATTCCATATCTTGGGTAAAAACTTTGTTGGGTAAAATAGAAAAAGATTAATTGGTAGAGGAGAAAAAAAAATTTATCTGAGAATCTTGATTTTCAGAAATATGATGAAAACATTCAATTTACGATAATATCCAAAAATTAAAAATTTAAAAAAAATTCAATTTCACGAGAATACTGAAAAATACCGGCTACCAAACGCCTCCTAAAGGTCTCTTGAATCAGAAGCTATGAAAGTAACATAGAGACAAAATTTCCAACAAGAAGAAAGAACGGTGAAGAAAGTTACACTCCTGTTAGGAATAGAGAAAATTTACTTCCCAAGACAGGGTGGAATTTACCTCGGTAATATTTATTTTTTGAAAAAATATTTTCTCATGTTGCACGAGAATTCAATTCTCATGTTGTGACCCTTCGATTTGTGTGCAAAATTTTTCTTTTCTTTTTCTCTTTTTAATAAATGTATGACCCACCACTAGTTAAGTCACAATATGAGAATTCAATTCTCATGCAACATGAGAAAATCAAACCCCTTATTTTTTATCTGTGAATGAAAGATATTTATTCTGCCAAAAGCACAATACTAATCACATTTGCCAAAAATTATGTCAAGTCAAAGCAAATTTGAGATGTTATCTCATTGTAATGCAGCCAAACTCGTATCTGTCATAGACGAGAGTAGTCCCGCATGCACAATAGACGGGAATCCTTTTCTAGGGCAGTCAATCCCGCATCGCCTATGGACAGGAATGTTGACGTGGAACTCCCATACCTGCAACAGACCGGACATGTTAACGGACGTGGCAATCCCGCATATTGTAGGTACGGGACTTGTTGGGTTATCCCCCTAGCACCCCCTCCCGCCCCAGTCCCTCTTTCATTTTCTCACCTTTCACTAATTTCACTCTAAAAAGTTTCTTTGGCCTCTCTCTACAATTTTTGGATAATAGCTTTCTCTCTACTGCTTGTGACTCACCACTGCAAGAAAGTATTCTATCATTATTAATTACTTACTGATTTATATATTAGTATTTATAATTATTAAAATAATTAATTAGAAATTGTAATTAATTATTTAATTACATATTTAGATTGCTCAGAAAGTTAGATTGACAATCTTATATCCTATGTTTGGTACAAGATCACTGAAAAACTTTACTGGAAAAGTTGTTTTCCCAGTGTTCCAATAACAACCCAAATTGCCCATTTGAGATAACCATCAATAGTGTGGCATTTTACAAATCTCGCACCAAGGGAAAATTGAAACAAATTTGTGAGACAAAAATACCTTGACTTGCGCTGCTTTGCGTTGTTCACCAAATTGTTCTATAAATTTTTCCAATAATGTTCCTCGTATCCTCTCTTGAATCAGAGGAAGAAGAATCATTCTTCTTCAATTTCATGGGTTTCTTCATGTTGTTGCTGTGAAATAGAGTAATGGGTGTGTTTTTCGGTTTAGGTTGACGTTTACGAAGGGAATACATGGCTTTGGTGGAAGGAGAAGCAGCAAAGTTTCTGAGAAATCCATGGAGCTTTGATATTGCCCAAAGGGACAAACACCACCAGCAAAACAAGGAAGAACCAGTGACATCCATAGAGCTTTCTCTGTGTGTTGACAGGGAGTGAGAGAGAAAGTTGAGAGTGATAAGGTTATTTTTATAAAATCACCTCATATTTCAAGTAATATTTAACAATCAACCAAACATTGAATCAGTAATCGTGAGTCAATATTTCGATAATATTTTGATATATCAAACAATTTTTTTGTCAAATTTTCGGGAAACTCATTTTCCCAACGTATTCTTGGGAATTATGATTTCCGGGCAAAAAAAAATTATTCTCTACTAAACACCCCCTAAAAGTTTGGATAGAAACATAATTAGTGATTTAATTAATTAGTTCCTGATTTTATTAATTTATAATTATAATTATTGATTTAATTAATTAGAATTTCTAATTAGTTACTTAATTGAATTTTTTTAAATTTAATGTATATGTTATCTATAAAACGTTAGGATAGGAATTAGTGTTTTAAATAATTAGAGAATTAACTAATTAATAATTTAATTAGTTACTGATTTTATTAATTAGAAATTGTAGTTAGGGAAATAATTAATTGGGATTTCAAATTAATTACTTAATTAATTTTTTATTTTAATGTGTATGTTATTTATAAAACATTAGGATAGTAATTAGTCATTTAATTAATTATAAAGGCAATTAGTTACAGATTTAATTATTTAGTGATTATAATTATTTATTTAATTAATTAGGATTTCTAATTAGTTACATAATTAATGGATTACAGTTTTAATGTGTATGCCATTTATAAAACCTTAGGATAGTAATTAGTGATTTAATTAATTAGTAATTAAATTAGTTACTGATTTTATTAAATAGTAATTATAATTATTGAAATAATTAGGATTTCTGATTAATTACTTAATTAATTAATTTCTAATTTAATTTGTATCTTTTTTATAAAACCTTAGCAATTATAATTATTGAAATAATTAATTAGGAATTGTAGTTATTTACCTAATTAATTTTTATTTATTTTAATGTGTATAATATTAGTTATTGTGTAATTAATGATTTTTTTATTTGTATGTTATCAGTTAAATGGTTAGTCATCGCGCACGCATCGATCCTTGTCTGAAAGAGTAGGGCATACTAGATCCTGATATGCAGCGCTCGCACATCTCGTAGAGAGTGTGGAATGACGGACATTATAGGGGTTTGAAAGTGAGGCAAGCCTCACAGGGACATGGTACAAATGTGCATAACCCAGATGACATCTCCATTGGCTTGCAACAACACCTAATGCATGCAGGTTTCTGGCATGCAACCCGCATGAGATAACAATTGGTATATTTTTAACTTTTGATATAATATAGTCATTTAGTTATTTACATGATACAGATAACAAAGGACCTTTATATTTATCCTTCTTATTTTGCTTTGGCAGATCGACAATGCACTTATTAGTGCATTAGTTGAGAGGTGGAGACATGAGATGTACAAATTTCATATGCCGGTTGGGGAGACAAATATTATGTTACAATATGTAGGGGAAATTCTCGGTTTGCCCACTGAGGGACGAGTAGTTTTCGGCCTCACACACGGCAACTGGCGCCTATGAAACACGGACACGTGTTTTTTGAGAAAAAATGTGTGTCCGACACGGACACGTTAGGACACGTTCGGACACGCGTCCGACACGTGGTCAACTTTTTGGGACACGTTGACTTGAGGGACACGTGTGTTTGACCGAATCCGACACGTAGTCAACATATTTGGACACGTTTTGGGACACGTTTTGCATTTTTTTTTGTAAAAACTAAATAAAATTACAATTAAAAAAAAATAAAAACTATTTAATAAAAATCAAAGATGAACCCTATCCATTTATCCTCTCTCGCGCTGGAGAGTGGAGGCTGTTGGTCGCCTGGTCCTTCTCTTCTTTCGTCGTCAATCGTCGTCGGTCGTTGTCTCCGGTCGTTGGTCGTCAATCGTCGTCTCCGGTAAGTCTCTTTCCATTCTCTTTCGATTCTCGCCTTTTTGATTATTAGTCAATGGGACCTTGTAGTGAATTAAGTTCTGCTCACAGTTGAACTATAATATTTGAAGTTTGGCATATGATATTTCATGATTTAAGCTCAGTGATCATGGGTTTGGTTCTATCAGAAAGTTAAGGGAAAGAATAGTATCTGCCTATGATATTTCCATATTGAAGATCACTGTTCATTCAGATAGCGAGGAGGTGGTTTAAAAGATTCTTAATTTGGTTGTTTTTTCTTATTTTGTTTCTGGGTTTTCGAAGGTTAATTTTAGTTTTGAGAATTGAGAGTGAGGAATTTTTCTTTGCAGCTTCAACTTGGAGTGGATGAAAGCTATACTTTGCTGGTTTCCAAAGCAAAGGAGTATTCCATTGTTGAGGAAGTCACGATTGAGGTGCCTTACTAATTACAATTTGTGGATTTAATCAATGTTAGTGGTGTTTTTTGGATTTGGATTTTTTATGATACTTTGCTGTTTTTTTTTCTGCTTTAATTTGTATTTTGGAATTAAAGTTGCTTACTAGAACTTGATTCATTCTGATTACGATTCTGTACCTACTATAATATACATAGTTTCTTTAATATTTTCGTAGTGTTCAATAGTCGAGAGTAATAGATGGTTTCTCCTTTATTTGAAGCTCAAATTCATGTTGAAGTATTGCCCTTGTTGCATTAGAGCTCATCCTTACAAGCCCTGGCACTTAAATCTCTGCTTAAAGTGGACATACAAATGTCTAAACACAGAATTTTTCCTGACAACCATATCATCCCATTACTTAAATAAGTGATTTGTTACATAACATATAAGTCATGCTTGCATTGATCAAATAAGAGAATTTACTTTCTGCCTGCAAGACATAATTAGATAGTCATTCTCTTGAAAAGATCCAATGAGGTTGTTCTCAATCAATCACTGCATTCTTGATTAACTTGGGCTACAAGTTAATGCTTGCATATAAGTCATGCTTGCATTCTCAATCAAACATATAAGTCATGCTTGCATTCTCAATCAATCACTGCATTCTCAATCAATCAAACATATAAGTCATGCTTGCATTCTTGTTATGAAATTTAAATATTTGATTGGTTATATGACTTATTATGGACTCTTATATGTATTAAATATAAATTATATTATATATATTAAATAATTTATTTAATATCAAAACGTGTCCCAACGTGTCAAAATTTAGCATTTTTTAGAATTAACGTGTCGTCGTGTCGTATCGTGTCCTGTGTCCGTGCATCATAGACTGGCGCAATATAATGCAGTAGTACATGGGTTTGAGTCCACTGGAATTTGATATGGATGGCGGTTAATTAAGATAAGCTGGTTTACGGGTCACTGGGGCCATTGGGACGAGCACACGGCTACTCACCAGGGCCAGATTATTTATACATATGCATATCTGATGTGTTTATTCAGTTGGTTTTTACTATGTGACACGTCTAGTTCAATGGTCCCTTTTCGATTTATACAATTATTGGGCGGGGATTTAGAGGATGCTGCTACATACAGCTAGAGATCTATTGTTCTCGCTACATTATTTCGTGAGCTATATCAAGCCACCTCATCCTCAACACGTGACATTGGCGAATATAAGTTATTGTTACAGATATGGGCGTGCTCCAAATTTCCTGCCATATCTCCTCCCTTCCACCGCCCAGTCCACTAGGTGATCATTATGGACGATGGCATGATATTTTAAAATTTGTTTATGGTTTGGGTTGTGATACAGTAATCATTACATGCATAGTTTGTGTTTGCTTTGGTATTTAATATTGTAGGTTCAATAATGTTTATCTCCAATCACTGCAACATAACCCAAAGGAGTATCAGATAGAGCTTGACCTGATGGGTCGAGATGATGTAAGTATATTAAATATAAAATTTACATGTTTTAAACAATACAAGTCGTGTTATTGTATAACCATTTTGTGACTTGGAACAGGTTGTGTGGTAGCCATATGGTTAAGTGAACTATGATTTTCTTGGTGTAGATGATGACATGCAGAGCATGTCGAGGGCGGTTACACCTATACCCGTCTTCCATATAGTTGAGATGCACTAGCTTGATCGCTGCATGCAACAATTTGGCATGTAGCAACACATCCCTATCCATGTTGGACAACTACGAGGTGCAATTGATCTTACCCTACATAGTAAGGTGACTGAGGATTGGGAGTTAAAGGTGGACCCTTATATATAGTTGTGGAACACTCGACATATGCGCATTGAAACCATGGGTCCTTAGCAGGGTACGATGTCCTCGAACGCTGAGTATATGACTTGGTTCTTTACCACACTCGACAGTTCATGATAAGGCAGGTCGCCAAGATTGGCCATGTAGCACACATTTATTCGTATTTGTTATTAATATGGGATACTCCATTTCTCCTTTGGTATGTGATCTATCCATGCGGGCATGCGGCTATTTGAAGACTATCCATTTATCCTCTCTCGCGCTGGAGAGTGGAGGCTGTTGGTCGCCTGGTCCTTCTCTTCTTTCGTCGTCAATCGTCGTCGGTCGTTGTCTCCGGTCGTTGGTCGTCAATCGTCGTCTCCGGTAAGTCTCTTTCCATTCTCTTTCGATTCTCGCCTTTTTGATTATTAGTCAATGGGACCTTGTAGTGAATTAAGTTCTGCTCACAGTTGAACTATAATATTTGAAGTTTGGCATATGATATTTCATGATTTAAGCTCAGTGATCATGGGTTTGGTTCTATCAGAAAGTTAAGGGAAAGAATAGTATCTGCCTATGATATTTCCATATTGAAGATCACTGTTCATTCAGATAGCGAGGAGGTGGTTTAAAAGATTCTTAATTTGGTTGTTTTTTCTTATTTTGTTTCTGGGTTTTCGAAGGTTAATTTTAGTTTTGAGAATTGAGAGTGAGGAATTTTTCTTTGCAGCTTCAACTTGGAGTGGATGAAAGCTATACTTTGCTGGTTTCCAAAGCAAAGGAGTATTCCATTGTTGAGGAAGTCACGATTGAGGTGCCTTACTAATTACAATTTGTGGATTTAATCAATGTTAGTGGTGTTTTTTGGATTTGGATTTTTTATGATACTTTGCTGTTTTTTTTTCTGCTTTAATTTGTATTTTGGAATTAAAGTTGCTTACTAGAACTTGATTCATTCTGATTACGATTCTGTACCTACTATAATATACATAGTTTCTTTAATATTTTCGTAGTGTTCAATAGTCGAGAGTAATAGATGGTTTCTCCTTTATTTGAAGCTCAAATTCATGTTGAAGTATTGCCCTTGTTGCATTAGAGCTCATCCTTACAAGCCCTGGCACTTAAATCTCTGCTTAAAGTGGACATACAAATGTCTAAACACAGAATTTTTCCTGACAACCATATCATCCCATTACTTAAATAAGTGATTTGTTACATAACATATAAGTCATGCTTGCATTGATCAAATAAGAGAATTTACTTTCTGCCTGCAAGACATAATTAGATAGTCATTCTCTTGAAAAGATCCAATGAGGTTGTTCTCAATCAATCACTGCATTCTTGATTAACTTGGGCTACAAGTTAATGCTTGCATATAAGTCATGCTTGCATTCTCAATCAAACATATAAGTCATGCTTGCATTCTCAATCAATCACTGCATTCTCAATCAATCAAACATATAAGTCATGCTTGCATTCTTGTTATGAAATTTAAATATTTGATTGGTTATATGACTTATTATGGACTCTTATATGTATTAAATATAAATTATATTATATATATTAAATAATTTATTTAATATCAAAACGTGTCCCAACGTGTCAAAATTTAGCATTTTTTAGAATTAACGTGTCGTCGTGTCGTATCGTGTCCTGTGTCCGTGCATCATAGACTGGCGCAATATAATGCAGTAGTACATGGGTTTGAGTCCACTGGAATTTGATATGGATGGCGGTTAATTAAGATAAGCTGGTTTACGGGTCACTGGGGCCATTGGGACGAGCACACGGCTACTCACCAGGGCCAGATTATTTATACATATGCATATCTGATGTGTTTATTCAGTTGGTTTTTACTATGTGACACGTCTAGTTCAATGGTCCCTTTTCGATTTATACAATTATTGGGCGGGGATTTAGAGGATGCTGCTACATACAGCTAGAGATCTATTGTTCTCGCTACATTATTTCGTGAGCTATATCAAGCCACCTCATCCTCAACACGTGACATTGGCGAATATAAGTTATTGTTACAGATATGGGCGTGCTCCAAATTTCCTGCCATATCTCCTCCCTTCCACCGCCCAGTCCACTAGGTGATCATTATGGACGATGGCATGATATTTTAAAATTTGTTTATGGTTTGGGTTGTGATACAGTAATCATTACATGCATAGTTTGTGTTTGCTTTGGTATTTAATATTGTAGGTTCAATAATGTTTATCTCCAATCACTGCAACATAACCCAAAGGAGTATCAGATAGAGCTTGACCTGATGGGTCGAGATGATGTAAGTATATTAAATATAAAATTTACATGTTTTAAACAATACAAGTCGTGTTATTGTATAACCATTTTGTGACTTGGAACAGGTTGTGTGGTAGCCATATGGTTAAGTGAACTATGATTTTCTTGGTGTAGATGATGACATGCAGAGCATGTCGAGGGCGGTTACACCTATACCCGTCTTCCATATAGTTGAGATGCACTAGCTTGATCGCTGCATGCAACAATTTGGCATGTAGCAACACATCCCTATCCATGTTGGACAACTACGAGGTGCAATTGATCTTACCCTACATAGTAAGGTGACTGAGGATTGGGAGTTAAAGGTGGACCCTTATATATAGTTGTGGAACACTCGACATATGCGCATTGAAACCATGGGTCCTTAGCAGGGTACGATGTCCTCGAACGCTGAGTATATGACTTGGTTCTTTACCACACTCGACAGTTCATGATAAGGCAGGTCGCCAAGATTGGCCATGTAGCACACATTTATTCGTATTTGTTATTAATATGGGATACTCCATTTCTCCTTTGGTATGTGATCTATCCATGCGGGCATGCGGCTATTTGAAGACCAGCTTCTTTAAATTTTTCTAATCAAGCATCAAAATCCATTCGCAAGGTTGTATAACCTGCATACATTAATAAACTCCTAAGTTGACGTCGTGTTTCATACACGATGTCAAACAAGAGAATAAGAAGTCAAAAAGTATAATTGGCTTCTTCAATTGCTTCTTCAACATAATATTCTTGAATTTGTGGTTGAAATTACTGCCAAGATGTCGACTATAGAAGACATGGTATACTTTCGATCATTGCCAGCCTAGCGCCGCATTGTTGGCTACAGACAGTATGGTCGCATGCCGATCAAAAATAAGATAGATGTCTTCCTTTTGTGTTACATGCATATGTATCAAGGCTAAAAACCATAATCAGTCATCAAGATTCTCCCCTAAAAAAATCGCCAAAGTAATTGGCAGCACGTAATTGGTTTCATCCACAGTTATAGCAATTAATAGGGTCCCTTAATATTTTTCATATAAGTGGGTACCATCTATCTGGATATTGGCTTGCAATAATTGATGGCATTAGCACACTGTTTGAAAGTCCAATACACCATATAGAACACCTTTCGATATTGATCCAGTCGGTTAACAACAAAATGATCGTTCAAATCCATCTTATAAATAGCCCCATGTGAAGATTTCAACATATAATCCAACAATCTTAGCAGAAATGCGTAAGACTCATCCCAAATCCCATAAATTTTGATAATTGCCTTTTGCTTTGCCTTCCACGCATTCCTGTATGATTTATGAAATCCACGATTTGTTGCTATCATTTCTTAGATTAGAGCAATTTTAACATTTGGCTCATCTCTCATCGTTTCTGCATGTCATCAAACAATTATGTATTATGTAACATCCCGAGCGCTGACGAGGGCGGGGAGTGATCGCCGGTGCGGAAGGGCATGGACAAGGAGCGGCTCCTGACAGGCTTCCAGCGGGGGGTTACATGCATGAATGAATTGAATCGACACCCGAAAGAGCAGGATTCCAAAGACTGTGCAGGTATGAGACTGCCCAGTTTGGGATAACTTATAGGAATTAATTAGTACTACCTATACTAACACGATGCATCTACTTTTTGGTAGCCCGGAACGAAAAAAATCCATAGTTAAATGTGCTTGACTTGGAGCAATTCTGGGATGGGTGGCCTCCTGGGAAGTTTTTCCGGGAAGTGTGTTAGTGAGAAAAAAGCACACTGAAAAGTCTCGTGTTTGTATGTGGGGATAGTCATTGATTCTTGAAGCGGTCGGTCGTTACATACTAAAAACTTACCAAATATATTAACAAAAAAAATGAATATTTCAGATACCTAGAATCATTGAACAAATGAAATTAGAGCCCATCTACTTGTGATCTTGAGAAAGAGTCTGATTAATAAAATTATATTCGTTAACCCATTTTCCAATAACTCATTCAGTGCCTCCTTTTTTAACGTGTACCTTCATCCCCTATGGACAACTGTCGTTGTGATTTTCACATACTACGATTAGTATTTTGGTTTTAGTTTTTCTACAACGGTTGTGTGATACAACGCCATACAAAATTTCTTTATTGCCATATGCATATCATACTTGTTCTCAAACACTTGGTCTTTATATAACTCTTGATCCACCTGCCAGTTATATACTCGCACTCTCTCCATTGCAGGTAACTCCTGATCTAGGTGTGACCAATTAATATGTGTGTAATGACTTATATCAGACCAAAATGGACCACCACTCCTGTCTCTTGTATAAGCACATATGCATAGAAATGAATTAAAATGGGTAGTTTCACAAATATATTCAATTAATGTAGCCATTTAGAGTTACTAACCTGCCACTGGTGGGTCGTGCATTCTGAAATGTTCGGTGAAGGAATCAAATGACACACGGCGGTAGATGGGCATGAATCGAAATCGCCATCGACGTGTGTGTCAGATGAGTCATTGTCTGTAACAACACCTTCATCCGCCTTTTCGTCGAAGTTGTCCGTACGCTGAGTTGGATTATAATCATCTTAGGGGAGGAAGCATTTCAAACGATATTGGTTGGGGTGAAAGAGGTGGCGGTGACACTGATCTATCTTCAGGATTCACCAATGGCTCCCTATTAAGGTGGATAGAGTGAATAGGAAGGAGAGAATGTTAACTGCTAGACTGTCCACCGGAGTTTACTTCCGTATATAGTTCAATAAAAGTGGACTCACGATCATTTTGAAATGCATCTCTTACTAACGCCATATGGTCATCGTCAACAATCTCCATAGGAACCCAACTCTCTTTATCCGAGGCACATCTAGCAGTCAACCGATACAGAGATTGACCTCGTTGTAATCTCAACTTCTTATATATTATCTTCTTCAGATCATTATAACAACATTGAAGGCTCATGCGAAATATTTTCATATCTCTTTCAAAAATTTGACCATTAGGACCAAAGTATCTCCTCCCATTGTGTATACAATTGCAATTATTGAACCATTCACATCACTCATTTTGAAAAAAATTCAAAAAAGAGAGAAGAAATAACAGTGACGAAAAAGAAAATTTTGGAATGCAACGTGTACAGATAACACGGGAGAGAATTCTAAAATTTTAGTGTGTTGAGATGGAAATATATGGAACCAAAGTTGTTGAAAAGAGTAGATACCATATTGCACTATAGTCTTTACCATATCCAAAATCTTTGGCCACGTGCCAGGCAGCAGACCATAGTCTTTACCTTATGCAGCATATTTGACCAAGTGTTAGACATGCAAACAACTATAGTCTTTGTCCATACTAGCGACTTTGGCCCAGTGTCTTCCATATATCAGGCACACTGCACGAAATGGATGACAAAGGCTGACATTTTGACCAAAAAAGTCGCCCAACATTACAACGGCTTTTGTGGAAAAAAATTCTGTTGCGTGGTATTCAGATGAATAATATCAAAAAATGTGTCAATTGATATATATATATATATATATATATATATATATATATATATATATATATATATATTAATTTGGAGAGAACAGAGTTTTTGTGTAAAATTATATAAATAAATAATTTTAAAGTGAATCACATAAAAAGTTTTTAAAATTTTCCTAAAATTAAATTCTATTACATCTCTTTAACTACCTCAATTATATAAATGGAAGGTATGTAGTATGTACCCAAAATGTGTGAATATTTCCTCAGAAAGAACAAAATGATGGAGTTCATTGTTTTTTTTTTTTAAAAGCAAGGGCACAAATTTTGGTGTAAGAATAGGAGACAATTAGTTTCTCCATAAACTATTTGCCCTTTGTTTATCTTTAATTTCTTGGGTATAATTCAAGGGGCTTATGTATGTCATATCACAAGAAGAGTTTGTAATTTCCTACTGAGACAATAAACGTGGGTCCATCATTAAAAAAAAAGTTTGAGACGCAGATTTTGAATTGTCTATGAGATGATGCAACCAATTTTCTGTAACATAATATTTATAAATCCTATAATTTAAATAAGTTAGGACACACCACTACATCAGCATGCATTAATTGATTTAAAATCTAAATTAAATTCATTATAAATGCTTGAGAGTTGGATGGGATGGGTGAATCACACTTTTAGAGAGAAAAAATCCAAAATTTAAATTTGTATAAAATAATATTAAGAATATTTCTTAATTGTAGTAATTCTCTAAATATTATTCTCAATAATTTCTATAAGAATGCTTAAATACAAGAAAAATTCAAATTTTGCTTTTGCAATCCGAATCTTTCATTTTTTTTTAAATTTATTTTGGGTAATTGAATTATATATGACAATACTTTTTAAACAATATTTTTTAAATTCAACATTAATCAACATAGATTTTGATCGAAAGTTCAACCCAATATTATAAGAACCAACTTGGACCGACCGATTCCACTCAAACCCCCCCGACAAACCGATCATATAATTGATCTGAGCAATCCATTAAATTGGTTGTGCATATAAACTGGATTACTCGGACGGTTTTTCATTGACTCGACCGGATTTGCTAAACCGGTATCCAACCGGTCAAAAGTGAACCAATGTAAATTGACATTCTTGAAAATTGTAAAGTAGCTTTGCGTTACTACCAGAACTTTTACAGCGTGTGCTTTCGTCCTTGAGCAAAGTTACACTGCTCCCCGACAAAAAAAAAAATGAGTAAACATTTTTTTTGGTTCCTGACAATATTTAGGAAATTTTTTTTAGTATCTGACAATAAAAATGGACTAAATTGGTCCCTAAAATTATGGAAAAGGGCCACATTAGTCCTTATGTCAACTCTTCCGTCACTAATGTGGCCCTTTTTTCTACTGTTAGGGACCAATTTGGTCTTTTTTTATTGTCAGGACTAAAAAAGATTTCGTGGATATTGTTAGAGAACAAAAAGAGTGTTTACTCAAAAAAAAATTGATGAGACTGAGGTGAAAAAAAAAGAGAAAAAATTAAGAAAGAAGGAGAGAGAAGAGAAAAAATAAATTAATACAAGTATCAATTTTTAAGTGAAAAAATCACAGTGATTCCGAAACATATTAAAAAATTCCTTCGTCCTTTGCTTATATAAAGTATTTACATGTTTATTTCCTCGTCGATGTGAAGAAGGCGAAGCTAACCTTCTCAATGTATAGGAGAAAGAACTGCTCCATAAGATAGTTGTATATCACAATTGTTACAACGATATTATTGTACAGTATGTCAATTAATATTGAAGATGTCGATGGAAGGTGTTTATCCATCTCCGCGAAGCAGACCTTCCAAATCGAATCTTATTTTAATAGTTATGAGTATGACAAATTCAAGTATGAAAAAATATTTTTTCAAGAAAATTATTTTTTTTCTACAAGTAATCTTTTAATTTTTATGCAATAATTTTTTTATAGATATAGACCCTACATAAAATGTGTGTGAGAAGTTTTTTTTCCCATGAAAAAATTGAAACCATTCAATTATTGTACAATATAGAGCTTTTTATTTTTTATATTCTGAATGGAGGTGAGAGAACAAGTACTCGAGAAGATAAGATACTCTGGGCTCTTTCATCTATTAGGGGTTTTAATTTCTTTAATTTATCAATTTGGTATTGCGTTAAAGGTATTTACACATGGGGGTCATTTAGTGACGCGAGGGGGACCAAGCGTCACTGAGTGCAGCTATCATCCCCTCCCGTCACTCTCACTTTTTTTATTTTTATTTTATTTTTTTCTATTGAGTGCCGCTCCCCTCCCTGGGGCACTCACAGAATTGTGCCAAGTGACACAATCTGGTTACTCCTATTACCGTAAAACTTCGGAAAGCCATAACTTTTGACTCGGGTATCCAAATTAGATGATTTTTTTTTTGATTTCACATAACTTTTCGAGATTTACGCAATGACATCTCATTTGACATATTTTATCTTCCATTAATATAGTTCAAATGTGCAACACTAATTACACTTTTTTACAGATTTGAATTATGTTTGTGAGAGATAAAATATGTCAAATGAGATGTCATTGCGTAGATCTCGGAAAGTTGTGTGAAATCAAAAAAAAAATCATCTGATTTGGATACCCGAGTCAAAAGTTATGGCTTTCCGAAGTTTTACGGTAATAGGAGTAACCAGATTGTGCCACTTGGCACAATTCTGTGAATGCCCCAGGGGAGGGGAGGCGGCACTCAATAGGAAAAAGTAAAAAAAAAAATAAAAAAAAATGAGAGTGACGCGAGGGGATGGTAGCGGCACTCAGTGACGCTGGGTCCCCCTCACGTCACTAAATGACCCCAATTCGTAAATACGTTGAATCAAATACCAAATTCATAAATTAACATCACAAAAAAACCCCATCGATCAAAGAGCCAGATACTCTGTCTAAGTTGGCACTGAAATTAAAAAAGCTTGAGAATACCACAGAAATTTGAACATGGCATGGCAATTGCCCAGAAAGTTTTATTGTAAAAAAAGGCATAGTAAATAATTATAATAATAAGTTATTGATGATGTTGTTAATATTTTTTTGTTATTTTTTCCTTATGCATGCTAGAATAATTAGAGTGATTATTTTGTTCTCTTGGGAGCACTATGCTTTTGACAGTAGGTTCTAAATTTGAATTAATTTGATTTAGTTTATTTTCATATTCAAACTATATTTTAGAATTGTTTGAAAATAAATAAGTCTAATAAGATTTATATCAGTTTATAAGTGAGTTTAATCACTAGTAATATGTTTGGAAAAAAATCATGATTGGGTTCCCCTAAACATGATTTTGGAACATAAATTATGGAAAAAAATTATATATATATATATAAGAATTTATATTTTTGCAGCTGTTGTACGTGCAGCAATCAAATACTTGTCATATATATACTTGAAAGCATTAAATACCGGGAATCATAACCATATAAAGAATGAAAGTATTCAATGTGAAGAATCATAACCATATACCTGTTGTTACTGTATGTAAAACTGTTATAGAAATTATTTTACCACATATATATATATATATATATATATATATATATATATAATTTAACCGATTGAATCAATAACTCAATGCTTATATAAATTAGTGATTCAATAATAACCCAGTGCTTTCACTGTGTTGATTACCGGACGAGTTTCATAACATTGGTTCAAACTTCTAATCAATCATACTTCTAAAATATATAAGATAGTTTTATATCTATAATATACTAAATTGCATGGCCAATAGGGTGGTGCCTCGCATTTATTTGTTGTATGACAGTCATTAGTATATAAGATAGTTTTTTTTAAAGATTAGACTTATGCTACTGTGGTTTGTTTGTGTATTATATTTGAAGAAAACGATGCTTATGTATTTAATTGTTTACAAAAAAATTTAAAAACTTATATACAATTTATTTAATATCTCGATTTGACTATAACATTTTTAAATTTAAAGGAAATCCATTTTATAATATGTCAAAATCTTATGAGAAGAGTATTTTGAAAAAATTTCCAAATATTATATACGTCACTTTCAAAGAAAATTTAAGTTTCTCACTTAATTAATACTTATTAAAGAAAGTTAGATTTAGGATACCAAAAAAAATAAATAAAGTTAATGATGACGAAAGCGCATAGAAAAAGTGATTAAACAAAAAATTGGAATTTTATCAAAAGAGTAATCTCCGGTTCTTAATTTCAATTAACAAAATAATAATATTCAACTCCTAGAATAAGAGTCATAAGCACCCTTTTATAGACTAATTACAGATTGATTCAAAATTCAAAAATCTAAAATTCTAAAAATAATATAATTTCCTAAAATAAATATATAAATAATTAACATCTAAAAATAATAAAAATTACAAATAAATAATTTAAAATACATTCTAAATCTTTATCTCAAATCACACCAAATATGTTGCTTTACTTTTCTTGTCAAACAAATCTCAATCACATATGCTGCTTTATTAGGACTTGGATTCAATTGTAATTTGCTATAAATCATTGCCTTTTTCAATAATTGGGTCACTCTTATTGGACCACAACTCTAATTAACTACGAGCTTCTTGCATCAATGATTGGATCATGTACAATGAGTCAACTGTAAGTACATCATTTAGTCTTATGTTTAAACATACATGATACTAGCAAAATTATAAAATTTTATAAAGAATAAAATTTATGCAAAATAGATATCATCAATTTTTATATAATAAATTTGAATCGTCATTCTTTAAATTAAAACATTTTTTTAATATTTTTATTTTCATATAATTATGTGTGTTTTTTATTTTATGTTAAGCGTCTTTATACGCACAACTCCCCTTCAACCATGACACCATGTATTTAATCTGAATTTTCATTTGCAGCTAAATTTTATTTTCTTCCTTAATTGAGTCTTGAAGTAAATTCTTACTTTTATGCCTACATAGCCATTTTGACCTTCCACATAAAGAAATGCAATTTTTCTCCAATGTTAGGGAGGTGTATAGCGTTCATCACGTTTGGGGTTATATATATATATATATATATATATATATATAGGTAGGATCCTTTGATACCGGTGTCAAATTTAAAGTTTGACACCTCGTCTGAAAGCCGTTAGATCAAAAAAGATCAACGGTATCACATGCTTACAAATCAGAGTCGTTAATCTTTTTTGATCTAACAGCTCTCAGATGAGGTGTCAAACTTCAAATTTGACACCGGTGTCAAAGGATCCTACCTCATATATATATATATATATATATATATATATATATATAGAGAGAGAGAGAGAGAGAGAGAAAAAAAAAGTGTTTATTCTTTTAAATGACACAATTTATATCTTTTCACTCTCACAAAGAGGTGAGACCCACACCTTTATTTTTTTTGTCTACTTTCTCTCCTCCTTTATCTATCTCTTTCTCTTACTTAAAATGATACAACTTTACATACTTTAAAATGACACACACTTTACCCTATATATATATACAGAAAAATATTTCTGCAGATAAGTTATCTGCATTTACTCCCAAAACGACGTCGTTTTGAGATTGAAATATTAAAAAATTATAATTACAAAGACTATAATAACCCTGAAATAAATTAAAATTACAAAAATACCATAATTCTGCCTCAAAACAACGTCGTATTGGACTTACTGCATGTATCTTATCTGCAGTAATTGCAGAAAAAATGAACCCATATATATATATATATATATATATATATATATATATATATGGTAAAAAGTATCTAATGTTATTTTAGATAACTTTATCTAATGTTCATCGAAACGACGTCGTTTTGTGGTTGAAAAATTAAAAAATTAGAACGATAAAGACTATTATAACCCTGAAATAAATTAAAATTACAAAAATACCATAATTTTCGTCCCAAAACGACGTCGTTTCGATGAACATTAGATAAAGTTATCTAAAGTAACTTTAGAAAAAAACAAACTCATATATATATACATATACATATAAAATCATTTTTTGCAGCGCTTTATGTGGAACAACAATAGTGTATGGTTATGATTCCTCATATTTAATGTTTTCATATTTTGTATGGTTATGATTCTCCGCATTTAATGCTTTCAAGTATATATTAAGAGATTATTGATTGTTATGTCACTAGATTATTAAGTCATGATTAAATTATGTCATTTTATTTATTTATTTTCTTATATTAATTAATTCTCCCTTATATGGTTATGATTCTTTTTTTTTCTCTCTTTCTTTATCATAATTGATCCACTTTTGTATGGTTATGATTTTGTGACCGTACAAAAGCTTATATAAAATGACATGATACTCACTAAACCCATATATTAATGTTATTTAAATATATAAAAAATTTATAATCTTTAATTAGTTTCAAACAATATTCGAATTTGTTAGAATAAGATTTTAGTCACAATGGTTATGGCATGTGCAAGACATTTGCAACTGATAAGAAAGTTATATTCGAGACATCTTAATTAGCGATTCAGACTTTTGTAACTCATTTAATTAATCAATGTAAAATTTCTAAAGTTCTGCTAACTAATACTTTAAGAGTACTATGACAGAAGAATATTTAATAGTTTTTATTAAATACTTTTATATTCTTCAAATAAAAAATGTTTTATTTTTTGTTGAATAAGTCCGGTTTATTTTTTAACATTTTCTTCAAAAGTATTTAAAAGATATTTGATTTTCTTATGTTGCATAAGAATACAGTTTTCATGTTGTGGCTCAACTAATAATGAGTTTCATATTTTTTTTAAAAAAATTGCATATAAATTGAAGGATGATAACATGATAAAATATTTTATCATAATATGAGAAGTATTTTTTCCATTTAGGAAACCTCAAATGGATTATAAGTGCCTTTTTTTTTCAGTAACTGCACACATTTGCGCCAAATACATAAAAGTGAATCCTATTTATTTATTTTTTTAAAAAAATAAAATCCGTCGACAAATTCTGATTTTATATAATATTAGTGCAGAAGGTTTTTTTTTTTGGCAGTGACGAGACAACTATAAACCCATATATTATAACAAGAAAGATTCCTGAATAAGACAATATCCTACATTTTAAATAAAAAATGTTGGAACGAGCTCCACGCGGGGGAATATATCAATATAATAATCCTTCAAAGTCAGATAAACATACAATAATATTGACGCCTTTGGCTGAGAGTAGACCCAAACTATTGAATGAGACACGTCCTTTTCGTGGTCCTTCCAAACGAGTTCGAGTACACATCCAACCCACAGCATGCACAGACAAAAAAGCAAAAGAAAAATCTCACGTGTGTTTGTTTTTATGTTAACTTTTTCAGAGTAAACAGATCAGTATATGTAGCTCTGGAGTAAGATAAAGTACTATGGCTAAAGACTTTGAAGACTAGGGTTTTCCTTTTCAAAAAACGCTCTGCTAGGATTTTCCATTTCATGGAGGAAAATATAGCTACTGAAGGCCAAACTTCAAAAGAAGAAGAAGATCTACTACGTAGGAGTAATAAGAGAAATAAAGATGGAGATATGGTGTTTACTGAATCACAGTCTAGGGTTCCTAGACATGAATCTTGGATGGTTGACGACGGTAATAAAAAGATGACTTGGCGAGAGATGCTCATGCAACACAATGGTGAAACAGATGACTGGGAAGGAATGGATTGGAATTTGGAAGAAAATGTTGATCAAAGTGCACCTGCGGAGGAAGAGGATGTGAATTATGGTGGGATTAAGATGTGGACAGAGGAAGATGGTAGAACTCATTTTGGTTGTACTAGAAAAGCAAGAACAAGAATGCTGAAGGTTTGGGAAAAAGCTCTCATTGTAAAACTACTTGGAAGGAATACAGGAGTGGCTTTCATGAAAAAGAAGATTGAAATACTATGGGCTAGAGCTGGAAAGATTAACGTTACAGATGTAGGTAATGGATTCTATGTGGTGCAATTTAGCAACAAAGATGATCTTCTTTTTGCTCTAAATGGTGGTCCTTGGATTATTTTAGGCCATTATTTATCACTCCGACGTTGGGAGCCAGCTTTTAGACCAAATGCTGCAAGTGTGATGAAGATTGCAGCTTGGGTGCGATTACCGGGTATCCCACTGGAGTATTATGATGAAGCCTTTTTCCGCCGTATTGGTAACTGGCTAGGTAAAATGTTGAAGATCGATAAGACAACTAATGAGCATGTAAGAGGACAGTTTGCTCGAATTTGCGTGGAACTGGATCTTGCTCAGCCTTTGAAGGGTGAATATGTGTTGGACGGAGCAACTAAACAGATAGTTGATAATCAATCAAATTCCCGTTACGCTGCTTTAATGGGCTCTAATGAAGATGATATTACTCATGATATCCCAGCGACTAATCCGGATGCTGTTATAAATGACGTCAATATGGTGGGCCCTCCTGTTAATATTGATATTAGTACATCTCAAGGGTCCAAACACAGAAACCCTAGAAGCCGTCCTAATGTTGAATTACAGGAACACCCCAACCGATTTACGTTAAGTGGGATTACGACAGGTCATGAAAAAGAAAATCAAATAAATGGGAAGATAGTTGACAGAGGTACCTCAAACAATAATACAACGAACTTGAGGAGGCAAGTTGCGATTCATAATAGTAAGGACATTGGAGGTAAAAGCGGTGGAGATTCCATGGTGGCTAGGAGTACTGTTGCTGATTATAACAAAGATTGTTATCAAATGGAGGTGGATAAGGATGGTCAAAATATCAACGGCTTAGATCATGGCTTGTCCCAACCAAAAGCGCCTGATCCAAGTAGAGATAAAGGAAAGCATATCCCAATAAACCATAAGCTCAATATTGAGGTGGAGATGATTTCAGAATCTGAAACTCAGTGCAATGACAATGGGATGGCAGTGGACCCACAATCCTGCCAAATTACCATTGATTAATGTCTTTAGTTACATGGAATTGCCGCGGGGCGGCTAAAAAGTGCTTCAAATCAACGTTTCAAATGATGGTTCGAAGGCATAAGATTGAGGTGGCAGCTATTCTTGAACCTCGAGTAAGTGGTTCAAAAGCAAAACAGATAATAAAAAAGCTGGGTTTTAATAATTCAATAGTGGAGGATGCTCATGGATTTACGGGAGGTCTTTGGTTACTATGGAATAATGATAGGTGTCAGGTTCAAGCATTAAAACAGACCCATCAATTTATTCATGTTCGTGTTACATTGGCAGATCATCAAGCTTTTCTTTATACTGTTATCTATGCAAGTCCTAGAGAAGAAATTCGGAAGAGACTTTGGGATGATTTACTTCAGTTATCAGAAGATATCTCGGTTCCTTGGTTAATTGCAGGTGATTTTAATGAAATTGCCTTTCCAAGTGAGAAACGTGGTGGTGCTCCAGTTGATACTAGCAGATGTAATAAATTTGCTTCTCTTCTAACTGATATAAAGATGATTGATCTTGAAGGAATAGGTTCTAAATTTACATGGCGAGGACCAAGATTTCTTCATTTAGATAGAGTCTTTAAACGTTTAGATCGAGCTTGTAGCAATGCTGAATGGAGGTTGATGTTTCATGAAGGCCAGGTTCGAGTGCTTCCTCGTATTAACAGTGACCATAATCCTATCCTTATTACCTTAGAGCCAAGCAAAGTTGATGGGGTGGAACGCCCTTTCCGTTTTCATTCTTTTTGGTTGGATCATCAATTTTTTAACAATTTCATCAAGGAAAACTGGCGTCAGGATCAAAGAACAGTTGATAGTCTTCGTGATTTCACTCCTCTTATTAAGCAGTGGAATAAAGATGTGTTTGGTAATATCCATCATAAGAAGAACAGGTTGATTGGTAGGCTTGAAGGTATCCAGAGGGCAATTTCTGAGCAGAATAAAAGCCATTTGGAAAAGATTGAAGGCAAGATAAGGGGTGAACTTGAACAAGTTTTAGAACAGGAGGAACTTTTGTGGTTTGAAAAGTCTCGTGCTACTTGGATAGCTCAAGGAGATAGGAATACAAAGTACTATCATACGAAAACAATTGTTAGACGTAGAAGGAGCAAGATCTTGGAGTTGAAAGATGATGCTGGAAACTTGATTAGAGAAGATCACAACATTGCACGGGTAATAAATGCTTACTTCTCTAAACTATTTTCTGAAGAAAACCATGATCGTCCTTGGGTCCAGACTCTTTGGCCAAAGGTGGACGATGAGACTGCTGTTAACTTAGGTGCTCCAATTTCAAAAGATGAAGTCAGACGAGCTTTCTTTTCTATGAAAGATTCGAAAGCTCCAGGGGAGGATGGCTATACCGCGGCATTCTACAAAAAGAACTGGGAATTTATTGGTGAACAGATTTGGAGAGATATCAAGTATTATGCAGAAAACCCTTCCAGCATTGAGGAAGTCAACGGTACTCTGATCACTTTGATCCCCAAAGTTCCTAAGCCAATGTATGTTTCTCAATTCAGGCCTATTTCTTTGTGTAATGTCATTTATAAGGGTATGAGCAAGATCATTGTGGATAGGCTTAAGCTTACAATGGAGAATTTAGTTTCTCCTTACCAAGCTAGCTTCGTGCCAAATCGTCAGCTTCAGGATAATATTATAGTAGCAAAGGAGCTGGTTCATTCTATGGGGAGAGTAAAAGGAAAGAAAGGTACAATGGCAATCAAACTGGACCTTGAAAAAGCTTATGATAAACTCAGTTGGAGTTTTATCTATAAAGTGCTTATTGAAGTTCAGTTTCCTGATTGGATGATTGGTGTTATAATGGCTTCTATAACTTCTAATCGTTCGAGGGTCTTGATAAATGGTGTGGCTTCGGATTGCATAGTTCCTCAGAGAGGAATTCGTCAAGGGGATCCAATATCTCCTTATATTTTTGTGTTGTGTGTTGAGAAGCTTTCCCACTTGATCGCTGAAAAAGTGACTATGGGTTCGTGGAAGCCTATTAGAGTCTGCAGAAGAGGGCCGAGTGTATCCCACCTTTTATTTGCAGATGATATCATTCTCTTTGCGGAAGCAGATATGGAGCAAGCTAAGGTGATTATGGATTGTATTAATCTCTTTTGTGAGATGTCGGGGCAAAGTGTTAGTGCAAATAAATCTTTGATTTATTTTTCCCCGAATACTGATACTCAAGTTGCTACAAGGATTGTCAACAGAATGGGCTTTAAGCGCACTTCTAGTATTGGCAGATATTTAGGCTCTATTGTTAAACAAGGGAGATATATTAAAGCAGACTATGGAGCTATCAAGGATAGATGGTGGAGTCAGAAATTAATTGCAATTTACATGGTGGATGATGGTTTCCGTCTTGAAGTTGTTCATC